>NC_059117.1:40974135-41332135 GCF_020740685.1 Jaculus jaculus
TGAGAAGTGTTGGTCTGCAAACATTGCCTTTGCACAGCTTAACACAGGCGGAGCTCCAGGTCCCACTCTACATCACCTTCCTTTCCTTCTCTTCCCAGCACTTACTACTGACATTGCTGTTTGGCTTCCTGCTTTTGTTTTTCTGTTTATTCTGCTCCCATCCAGAGTATCTGTTCCATGATAGCTCTGTTCAGAGCCAGAGCCCCAGCACTTACAGCAGTGCTTGGCACACAGTAGGTGCGACTCGGGTATGAAAGGAGGCTCTTGGGTGACATTCTCAAAAGTCCTTTCCAGAGTAAAAGTCTGTAAGTCTAATGTGCCCTAGCAGGACTGTTACAAAGCACCAACTGACAGCCATCCCAGAAGGCCATTCCTTGCGTATCAAAAGCATCTCATCAGGAGGGGGGTGCCTGTTTGAGACCCTCAACCCAAGGACCAGCTGTGTTTAGGAAGACTTCCATGTATTTCCCAAAGCAGCACCAGTTGGACCCTTTGGTATGTCCAAGCTTCATGCTGCAGCAGACAGCAGTGACAAGACTGCAGGCTTTCTAAAATCATCATCGAGTTAGGAGCCTATTCACATTCAGCTTCCAACTGTTAAGAGGGCAGCAGTTCTTAATTTGGGAGTTTTGTTTTGGCTTTGGTTTGTGAAAGGTTCATGAGGCACCTATATGCAACCACAGGAGTTTCAGGTCTGGGAGAAAACAGAAACTGCCCATCCTGCAGTAGAGCATAGCTCTGGATCTCCAAGTTCAGTTTGGGTTCTGGTTGCCTTTGAGAGAAACTAGGTAAGTTACTTTACCACACTGCAGTTCAGACTCCTTACCTGTCAATGGGAACTAATTTATGTACCTCACAGGTGTCAGACGAGCAGTGGTGCTGCCTGTCAAAAGTAGACATTTAACAAACACAGCCATCGTCATTATAATCTCCATTGTTTTATTTTTATTTATTCATTTATTTGACAGAGAAAGTGGAAGAGAGAGAGAGAATACAAGCATGCCTGGGTCTCTAGCCACTGAAACAGAACTCCAGATGCATGAGGCCCCTTGTGCAGCTGGCTAACGTGGGTCCTGGGGAATCGAACCTGGGTCCTTTGGCTTTGGATGCAAATGCCTTAACCACTTAGCAAGCCCTCCATTTTTTTTTCTTTTTGAGGTAGGATTTCACTCTAGTCCAGGCTGACCAGGAATTCACTATGTAGTTTCAGGGTGGCCTCAAACTCACAGTGATCCTACCTCAGCCTCCCAAGTACTAGGATTAAAGGTGTGCACCATCATACCCAGCTCTCCATTTGGTTTTTACATACTTAAAAAAAAAAACAAACTTGAAAATCCTTTTAAAAAATTGTGCTCACAAGCCCTAGATGTAGGGGAATGAAAATTTCTAGAGAATGATATAGAAACCCTAGAATGCTAGGAACATTCCTAGAAAGCCAGTAACTAAGCCTAAGCACCTATTTTCATCCCAGAGGGATGGAGGCTCCAGAGTGAAGAAACCAGCCAAGGTCACCAAGAACTGCAGGCTGAACTTATGTCCTGTTAGCAGGTGGTATCTGTTATCAAGAAGTTTGGAGTGTGGCTACTGATGGGACTCTCCTGCTGTCACAGGAATGAGAGGTCATGAGTTTCATCCAGAAACTGGAGTGTAGAAAGCAGGCACGTGACCTTCACAGAGAATCAGAGGGCACCATGGCCCACAGTACAAAGCAGGAAGTCCTGGAGAGGCATGACATTCCCCATAGAGGGTTACACCGCCTTTGACTGGGTCCAGAGAACCCCCTACTCTTCCCAATAGCCCCCACTCACCCCAAAAGCAAGAATTAGAAGCAGTCCATGGTGTGCTTTACTCCCCAAGTATCTCATGTGTCCCAAGGTGGCACAGTGGAGGCTCTGTAGTCTAGGAGGCCTGGCTCTGACTTTGAGGAGGTTGTGGTTCAGTGTCTTGGTAGATAAAACCTTCTCCCATGCAGCCTTTCTGAGAGGGTCAAGTGAGATGATACATTGTACTGTATTTAACAGCACCCAGATGGAACTCAATACCTGCTATGAATATCATTGTAACTACCCATTCTTTTCACTATGTACTAAACTATGTGTTAGCTACTTAACTGATGGGCAAAGTCCTCTAAAGACTAATCTGTGGGTGCAAGGAACCCAGATAGAACTCAATACCTGCTATGAATTATCACTGTAACTACCCATTCTCTTCACTATGTACTAAACTATGTGTTAGTTACTTAACAGATGGGCAAAGTCCTCTAAAGACTAATCTGTGGGTGCAAGGCACAAGGTTGCTAGCAGTCCACCCACATGCAGCTATCCCTTCCAGAAAAGCAATAGAATCCCAGCATGGCTATGCTAGACCATACATGTAAGAGCATGACACATGAATACAACTCAGTGGAGACCAGTTTAAGGTCCTGCATGGTAAACTCAGTGCTAGTGCTGAGTGGGGACACAATGAGGAGACAAGGAACTATGACCCCCATCTTTGGAGGCTCACAATCTAGTGAGGAGAAACAGAAATTACTGGAATTACAAAAAGAGAATGCTATCTGCTGTGTCTTTTATAACTGGTAATGATAAAAGCTTTCTCAGCTCACAGTCACTGCAGGTTTCATGAGTCAGAAACTGTAAGTCTTGTGATGTGTTAATGCACACAGCCCCCACAACACCTCTATGTAGTGGATATCATAGTCCTCCTTTCACACACAAGAAAATTATGCATTAGATGCCCAAAGTCATACAAACAAACATACATACACACATACAAAGCCAGGTCAGTTCACACCAATGGCAGCTCTCACAATCAGGTGTAAAGTACAGAAAAAGAATGGGAAAGGGAGTTCCTGACTGGCTGGCCAGCCCTGTTCCATTCTGACACTAGCTTGAATGGGGGGAGTGGAGGGACGCTATATCCCCCGATACAGCAACCAAGCAGTCCCTAAGCTTCCCTGGAGATTCCAG
Organism: Jaculus jaculus; assembly: GCF_020740685.1. Classification (NCBI taxonomy): domain Eukaryota; kingdom Metazoa; phylum Chordata; class Mammalia; order Rodentia; family Dipodidae; genus Jaculus; species Jaculus jaculus. Next base: position 40,977,105 of record NC_059117.1, read on the forward strand.
CACTAGAAGTGGCACCACAGGAATGCTCCCAGCCTCCCCAGCCTGCCCAGCCACTTCAAGAACTTGGGACACAAGCACAGACCTTGGACGGGCAACTCAAGTGAGAACCATTAGTGTCTTAATTACCTGCAATGGAAAAGGGGTTGACTCTAACCAGAGACACACACTCCATGTTCTTTGCAGCCAACCAAAACCCATTTAACTCTTTTCTCTCCCCACCTTAAGTCTTAGCTTCCCTGTCTGAAATGTTTACTAACAGCTGCAGAGGGAAACGTGCATTCCTTCAAGATCTCTGGGTACTCTAGGGACAGTGACCTCTGGTTTATAGACTACTGTGATCATTGTAGTTCTTGCATCTCTGTACTCAAAATCAACATCCTTTTGGTCTATTTTCTATTTTTGACAAAGGATCAGTAAGATGATTATCCACTTATATCTCTCCTTCCTTCAAGCAAAAATATACTTCCTTGACCTATCAACTATGGGTTTGACCATGCAATCTGATTTGGTCAAAGGATGTTATTGGCACAATATAAGTAGAGGCCTTAAATAAGTTTCCATGCTTTGTTTTGCCTTGGCACTTGTGTTTCTGGTTGGCCCACAATGAGAGAGGCAGGCCCTAAGTAGTATATGCCTCTTTAACCTGTTCCCACAATGTACCCACAGGAGCAGACCTAAGTCTACCTTACAGATGACCAGCTGATCAGTAGTGTAAAACTGAGCCACCTGGGTGAACTAGCCTCCTCCATTAGCCAGACCATAATCACTGCAGATCACACTGCTCATATGCTTACTGTCGAAAGCCAGTGCTATGGTTGGAGCATGTAATGTTTCCTAAATGCCAGGTCTACCCTGTCAGTGGTGCTGTTCAGAGGTGGTGAAACCTTTGGGACGGGAGGTCTAGAGAAGTAAGTTAGGTCACTTGGGGCATGCTCTTGAAAGATGTACTGGGACACAAAGACCCTCCTTCTCTCTCTCTTTTCTTGGCCACCATGATGTAAGCAGATTTCTTTTACCACTATCATGTCACCACAAGCCAAAAGCAACCGCCAAGAGACCAGGACTGAGACCTGAGATTATGAGTCAAAACAAACTTATTCTCCCTTTAAGTTGATAATGTCAAATATTTGCCAGATTAACAAAAGTTAGTTAATACAACCATAGAGCTTTGAAAGAAATAGTTTGTGATGCTGTGTTATTGTGGCAGTAGCTAACTAATGTATTAACTGGAAAGACTACATTACAGATACAAACACATGTATCTTACACTTTTAATTTTTCCCTTGAATTTTACTGATGTGTGGGCATCCTGCAATCTAAACACATCACTTCTCAATGATGTGAACAAAGATTCTGACAGGTAAAGATGCAGAGAACAGATTTATATACTCAGGAAAATGACAGCTTGTGGTGACAGTAAAATGTTTATGCTAACATCTCCTTTGAAGATGAAAATGTGGAAGAAAAGGGAATATCACTTTTCATGACATAACTACATTAAATGCTACCTTTCTAATGAAAAAAGGTTAAATATTCATGAAATAATATCTTCAGGCTCAGGAATTATATGAGTCCTCTCAGAAACCTGTGTATCTTTCTGTCTATATTACTGCTTTCAAAATCTTTCTCTTTTTCTTCTTCACCTTTCCTTGGCCATCACATTTGTTTCAGTGCTCATAACCAGTGAAAATCTATGCAGGATTTCACAAAGCTATTGAAGAGAAAAGTTAAAGACATCCATAGGCTCTCACAGTTTGGAAACTACCAAACATTACTTAAAATAATTTAAACTTTATTTCCCACTTCTGCTTCAAATTAAACATAATGGATTTTATTAAAAGTCAAATAAAATATGTTGTTCAAATTCTTATTTTAAAAACTGCACCTTTGGGCTGGAGAGATTGCTTAGTGGTTAAGGCACATGCTTGCAAAGCCTAAGGACCCAGATTCAATTCTCCAGGTCCCACGTAATCCAGATACACATGGTAGCACATGCATCTGAAGTTTGTTTTCAGTGGCTGGAGGCCCTGACATTTCCATTCCTTCTCTCTCTCTCAAATAAAAAGATAAATAAAAATAAATCTTTAAAAACTGCACCTCTGACCTTAAGAAAAATATAAGCAAATTAAATTTACAGAGCACTGAAGTGCCAGTGAGGGTTTTTCAGATCCCTCCATGGTTTTGAGGGTGGTAGGAGTCTTTGAGCTTTTGAGTGTTACAAAAATGCCCAGTGTTAACTAACTGTAGTGAAGCTATATCATGCCCCACATCCTCAGTTGGGGCTGGAGTTATTATCTTCACTACATGTGGTAACATCATTATATACAGGCCCAGACCCTCTTACCCTCCTACCCACCTTTTCTTACTCCCTCTGCTCCCTTTGCCTGGAACTATCTTCCCTCCACTTCCATGTCCAAATGGTTCATTCACTCACCTACCCCATTTAGACCCAGTCAGAGACGCCATTTTCCAAAGAAGCCATCTCAGACTTTTTCGGCATTTATTTCCTTCTCACTCCTTTATTTTTCTTTACAGAATTATAACTGCTTGAAATTATTTTAACATACTATGTTTTATCTGCTCCTCTCATGAGCACATAGATTTTAATTGCTTAATACACTACTGACTATAGTATCCCCACATCCTAGATTGGTTCTGCATAGTGGCCCTCCGTAAATATTTACCACTAAGTGAATTGTGAATTATAAATGCTGTAGCATGGAAAATAGAAAAATAAAGGATTCAATTATCTATTAAACCAGCCTGTTTGTTAAACAAAGTCTTTCAAAACATAAAAGTCATAGGGAGGGATAAGAGAAATAACTAAAGGGGCCATAGAGAGTTAAAGAGTTGAAAAGCATTTTCTTACTCAATTACTGTGAAGTCATAAGCTTTAACTCGCTGCCTAACTAGGGGATACCAGCACACTCTGCAGAGGGGGAAAATCACTTGCATATATCTGTCTTACAGGACTAAAAATGATATCAAATGAGGCTGTCAAGTATCATTTAGGAACAAAGTATTTTAAGTATTCTCTACAATAAACAAACAACTCAACTATTATTACTTGACTTTCTCAAATAAGGCTTACTCCAGGGGTTTCCCAAGAAGCTTCCAGCATCTGAGAATGAGACGTTTCCAAGACTATTATTAAATAGGTACATGGCACTTAAAGGGGAGGGCATGGCATTTTGTTGGAGACTGTTCTTAGATTCTTCATAAAGGCCCTAGAAATCCTTTCACAACAAACTTTTATATATATTACATGTCAAAGTGCCTTCTGTTTTTCCATTGCTTAGTTGCCAAAATGAGAAATCTTTTCTATTTATATAGTTCAATGAACTACTCTAGACCAATGAAATAAATTATATATATATAAAGTATGGAATTCATTTTTCTAATCACATGACCTAATGTTTCAAAAACTGTAATCTATATATACAATACTAAATTAAGGCTAATATTTTAAAACAGCAAGAATTTGTACATGGAATGTTTAACATCCTGTGGATTCCTAAGACCACAATATGACTTATACAAACACAAATCAAAATGTTACCATGGAAACAAAAGTCTATCAAAGATCTCCTAGTTAAAAATGCATAATTCAAAACAGAAATACACCAGGTTATTTTGATTAATTTTCTTCCACTGCATTATGGAAACATGAAGAGGGTTGAAGTGTCTGAGGAGTGTGTGATGTTGGGAACACCATCATGGATGAGGAACCAAAGATGGTAAATCATATCTTTATTGACATTTGTGTACTGCTTTTAGTTGCCAGGCTGTAATATGCTTCTGTTTAACCCTCACAACAACATTCTGAAATAAGTCCTAGTCCCATCCTCGTTAGACAGAAGTTGAGACCCAGGGGAACTGAATAGCTTGGCCAAGGTTACCTGCTGGGTGGAATTCCAGAGGCAGCACTAAGAACCATCCATAGCTCAGTATCAGCCCAGTTCCGGCAGAGGACAACCTCTGAACTAACCAGGAAATTTCTGGCTAGTACACCAAATTTACATGGTGCCACACAACACTCTGAGGTATGTACAGAATTTCGGTCCATTTCAGAAGCAGAGGACAAGGAGGCAACCAGAGGCCTGAGCAAAGAAGATTCCAAGTGAAGCATGCTGGCTATGGGGTCTGGCACTGACTCAATTTCACTGCATGTTCCCTCTTCTCTCTCTCATGTATGTGTGTGTGTGTGTGTGTGTGTGTGTGTGTGTACATACATATATGTGAGATACACACACACACACACACACACACATATCACTTATCCTCACCTTTCAATCACTCACTGCTTCTTCTACAGAGTTAGTAATTGGACTAGATAACCTCTAAGTTGATCAAGCTGGATCTAGGGGAAGGATTCAACTTTTAAGCAAAAGGGAGCTCAAGGAATCTGCTGACTGTTGTTTGCCAACAGGAAAGCACTCAGGGGGTTCTGAGGAGTGAGATGCTTCTGATGATATGGATGATTCTCCTCCTCTGATGACAGTGTCACCTCCAATACACCTGCCAGACTGAAAAATGTCACAAGTGGAAATGCACTTAATCCAGCTACCCTCCCAGGTGGAGCCATGCAGCACTCATTAAGAGTGTCAGCTGTTTCCCCTGGTGACCTGTGGCTAACCACACTGCCCAGCGTCAAGCCAGGATGACACTACCTATTGCTGGCCTAGCAGAGATCCACACTCAAACCCTCAAGCAGCTTCTACTGCACATGTGTTTCTTTTACACCATCATAAAGTCAAAAAATTAAGTCAAATCACATAAATTGAAGACCATCTGTACAGGTTTAGAAGTAAGCCTCATCTTTTTAGGATTTGGTATAAAATTTAAAAAAAATTAAACACAAAGTTTTATATTAAGAAGTTAGCAGGGCTGGAGAGATGGCTTAGCAGGCAAAAACATAAGCATGAGACCCTAAGGTGTCCTGAGATTACCTGAGAGCAAATCCCCAGTGCCTTTATAAGCAGCTGGGCATGGCCACACACATCTGTAACCCCATTTCTGAGCAGACGTCAGAGAATCACTGGGGCTTATGAAAATGGTAAGCTGTGGGTTCAGAGACCGACTCTGTCTCAGGAAACAAGCAACGAGGGAGGGGATGCCCACTGTTCTCCTCTAGCCTATTCATGCACATGCACATGCACAGGATGTCACATCTGTACACACACACCACACCGTGCAAGCATGCAAAAAATAGTCAACCGTTTCACAAGGAACAATAGAAATTTAAAAAGAATAGCTATAAACCACTGTTCTTTCCATTTACATGCTGTAGTTCATCTGGCTTCTAGATGGAAGTTATGGTCTTCAAGGCTGACTGCATCCTCCATTCAAATGTGCTTGCTTGAAACACATGGCCTACCATCAAGATCTCTCATCAAACAAGAGACCAGGTGAAGTGGTGGTGTGGTTTCTCACATTGTCTTAAAACCATCGGTATCACTTACCAAAATTTAACCAATGAGTTCACTTAAAAGTACTAATTCTTAGCTTGTTTCTCTCAAATAACTGTAATAAAAAAGTGTCCATCAACAAAGGACATATTGTCTAACATAGCAACAGTGGACTGAAGCTGGGTAGCAGGTGCCTTTCTGAGGCAAGCATGGGCTCTTCTGTTTCCCACAGCCAATTAAATTGAACTTGGACCCATCATACATGTACTAAGACCCACTAGGTCCCCAGCTTGAGCATTTCTACACTAGCTGCAGAGATGTAATGATACTAAGCCCTCAAAGCTGCTGAAGATTAAATGCTGGTCTCCAGTAAAGCAAGAATCAATACAACAGAAATCCAGGAAGGGGAGACCTTCCAAAAGTTTGATTTCTCTACAAAATGGCACAATCCTCTTTTTAAAAATTTTTCTGAGGCAAACCCAACAGACTGGCCTTTTTTAATGCAAAAGAGTGAGAGCAAGAGCACGGATGAGAATTGGAGCATCAGGGTCTCCGGCCGCTATAATTGAACTCCTGATTTGTGCACATGTGAAACCTTGCGTGCTTGCGTCACCTTGAGCATCCGGCTTACATGGGACTTGGAGAGTCAAACATGGGTCCTTAACACTTTGTAGATAAGCACCGTAACCACTAAGCCATCTCTCCAGCCTGGCATAATCTCCTTGATGCCAGTCACTTCATTAGCATAAACTGATAAATGGCAACAAGTATTAGTATCAGCTATTTTAAAAAATATTTTATTAACTTATCTATTATTTATTTTTATTTATGAGAGAGAAAGAAGAAGGGAGAGAATGGGCATACCAGGGCTTCTAGCTACTGCAAACAAACTCCAGATGCATGTGCCACCCAAGTCCCTTAGGCTTTGCAGGCAAGTGCCTTTTTTTTTTTAATCTTTTTTTGTTTATTTTTATTTATTTATTTGACAGTGACAGAGAGAGGAAGAGGCAGATAAAGAGAGAGAGAGAGTGAGAGAGAGAGAGAGAGAGAGAGAGAGAGAGAGAAATTGAGAATGGGCATGCCAGGACTTCCATCCACTGCAAATGAACTCCAGACGTGTGCGCCCCCTTGTGCATCTGGCTAACGTGGGTCCTGGGGAATAGAGCCTCGAACTGGGGTCCTTAGGCTTCACAGGCAAGCGCTTAACCGCTGAGCCATCTCTCCAGCCCAACTTTTTTTTTTTTTTTTTTTTTGAGGTAGGGTCTCACTCCAGCCCAGGCTGACCTGGAACTCGCTATGTAGTCTCAGGGTGGTCTTGAACTCACGGTGACCCTCCTACATCTGCCTCTTGAGTGCTGGGTTTAAAGGTGTGTGCCACCACACTTGGCTTTTTTAAAAATATTTTTTGTTTATATTTATTTATTTATTTGAGAGAGAATGAGGCAGATAGAGAGAAAGAGAGAATGGGTGTGCCAGGGCCTCTAGCCACTGCCAATGAACTCCAGACACGTGCTCCCCTTGTGCATCTGGCCAATGTGGGTCCTGGGGGAATTGAGCCTCAAACTGGGGTCCTTAGGCTTCACAGGCAAGCGCTTAACCACTACGCCACCTCTCCAGCCCGTAAGTGCCTTAACTATTTAGCCATCTCTCCAGGCCCTTAGCATCAGCTTTGAAGTGTTCAAAACAGATGCTTAGCCCAAATCAATTATGCTGAAAGTCCAGGGGTAAGCCCTGGTCTTTGTATTTTTCTAGCTTCCCTAGTGATGCTAATGATAACTGTATTGACAACTACCTTTGTAAAATCTACTGGCTTATAGTATGTGACTTGCAAGTCATTAACCACAGGTGAGAATCACTCTCATCACTTCACCATATCGTATAAATTACATAAACATTTAAGATGTCATCTTCTTTGGTGGGAGCTGAAAAAAATATTCTACCTCTGAAAAGAAGGGCAAGGATAACTTAACGTTTCTTGCCTGGAATTGCCTGATAATTAAATATTCAAACAGAAAACATTTTGATGTGGGCCTGGTATTTGAATATTTACAGAGAACATATATTGGTGAAAGTATTAAAGTGAAGCAACATGGAAAGCAGTTTCCAATAGGGACAGAATACTGAGACCCATCAGATTAAGTCATACATCATCAACTACTTGGTTGAGTTGGTGCCAGATTCCAGTTATCTAATGTTAGAAAGATCCTATGTTAGATGCACCTGTCATATCTCTAAAATCTCAACTGTTTCCAGGTTTCCTGTGGGCCGAGAAACACCTGTGTTAAACACCTTGCTGAATCTTGAGGCCAAACCTTGGCTTAGAGGCCACCAGTCATCAGATTCCCAAACATGACAAAATGACCTTGAAGAGGAAAGTGGCCATGGAAGGAATGCAGCAGGAGCAGAACACACTCATCTGAAATGACTGAGGTGCAGCCTTCAGTATTGTGCACTAAGCAAGGGTTTTCATGGAAACTTCAAGAACCCTATCTCTTCCCTTGAAATTTAATACTTGAGGAAGTACAGGCATTACTTATGCTTTTTACTATGGTACTCAGTTTACCTAAACTGTACAAATGTCCCTTCAGATCCTCCTGCTTTAATATTACTTCTGTGTTATTCTGTCACATATGCAAAACAAGGCAGCTGAATTAGCACTTACGATGCATTTACTCAGCAAGTTAGGTGGTGGGAACAAGATCCTTTGGTCTTAAGCCCAGACACGGTCCTGTACCAAGAGTTTAAGTTTAATGATGGAGTGGCATGATACAAGTACCCTTTCCCTATATATGACACCAGACAATGTAGAGCAAGGAGGGCTCAAAGATATGGCCAAACCTTCCAGGGTTTTCTTAGAATTATACATCTGGGTCCCAGTTTGTATCACTGATCAAAATTCTTATAATAATAGAAGGCATGAACAAAATGATATGATTTTAATTTTGAAGATCCAAAGCAAAACAGAAGTTTACTTGTGTAAATATTATGTTATCTGCAACTCCACTCTAACATAAATAAATTTAGGGGTGTGAGAGATAAGATAGACTGGTATCTTTAGGCAGTAACTATAACTGTTTTAGAATTGACATTATTATCTTCACTAGTTATTTTGATAGTGGCATATTCAAGGTTCATCAGCCCACTTGAGGATTTCTTTTAGCAGCCTTGAAATATAGTGAAATATTTCTATTTCCACAAGACAGTGGCATCAAACTAGCCCCTAAACTGTCCAAATTGTCCACATTAGAAATCCATCCTGTCTTTATGTAAGGCATCTGCTGTGGAAGAGCCTTCTATTAAAATGCAAACATAATCAAGTACTGAGGCACATGCCTGTGATCCCAGCTGCTCAGGAGGCTAAAGCAGAAGGATCACTGGAACCAGCCTAGCAACACAGCCAGCCTGTATAAAGAAAAGAAAACATTTTCTAAAAGATCACAACTTAGGCTGTAAAGAACCATCATCACTGGACGCACACAGAGGCTCCACCTGAACATTCAACTGGCACACCCCTGGCTGATTGGCCAGTCATTTGGTCTGCGTCCCAAGTTCCTACTGCATCAATGGGACCACTACTGTATGGAGCACACTGAAGCAACTCTCCAGAGGCACATGATAAACAGCAGTTATGGTCATATCATGCAAAGAAAGCTGCTCAGCTCATGTGTGTAAACCTTGAAGGTCGGGATTCAGAGACCAGTTCTGCCTCCTTCAGCTTCTGCCTTTCCCACCCAGTCTCAGTCCCCAGCCTCCTTTATGCTGAACAGCCTGGAGAGAAAGAAGAGGAAACAAGATGACATGCTTCTGTCATAGCACGGTCTAGACTGTTCAGGCTTCAGCATGCACCAAGAAGCCAAACACTGTAAGCAAGGCAAGAAAGGATTCCACTAAATATCACATTAGCCTCAACCTGGAAAGCACAAATTTCTATTCTAGAGTATAAAAATAAAATCAATTTCCCTTTTACATCTACCTACTTGTTTAAAAATATATCCTTCCAATTCCATTAATATAAACTATTATTGGCTATTTGGTATTTGTGCATGCTATACACATGCATGCTATCCTTCATCAGGCACACCTCCAGAGATGAGTTTCAAAGCTGTTACCCATTATGTAAAAGGACTTTTGGAACTTACTGTTTGCATTGCCCAAGGTACTGCTGGATTTTTACTTTCATTTTGTTTCTGAAAATACTTCTGGAGGAAGAAGACAGGAAGATGACAGGACCCTGTCCTCTGGAAAGGAGTCAAATTTCTGGAGAGGGCATAATGCATACAGAATTATGCACACCCATTCTGAGGACATGAGCAGGTACTATAGGACACAGAGAAGGACTAATTACAATAACAGTAATTATTGAGATGGAAGAGGCCTCTGCCCTGAGGAAAAATATTTATATTACAATCTTAAGCTAAACATTCTAGTTTGTATTTCACTAGATATGCTATAAAACTAGTATGATAACATATTCAAGTCTAAATTGGGAGGCAGGACTTCCAGGATAGGTGTAATGTCTGCTTCATAGGTATGCAGGGCAGGCAATTAAAGGCCACAGTCTCCAGCACATGGTAATGACTCCCTAACTGAGAGTTTAGGGAACAGACTCAAATTTTGTGGGGCTTGATGCTTTAGACCCTCTTTATAGAAAAAAAATGGAATATTACTAATACAAAACTCTTATGAAAGTAATTACTTACATTAAGTAATGGCAATAAGACACAAAATTTTATAAATTGGTAATACCAATACACTATAAAATCAAAATCTAGAGACTGGAAAGATGGCTTAGTGGTTAAGGTACTTGCCCGCAAAGCCCAAGGACCCAGGTTCCATTCCCCAGTACCCATGTAAAGCCAGATGCACAAGGTGGCACATGTATCTGGAAGTGTTTGTAGTGGCTAAAGGCCTGCCCATTCTCATTCTCTCTCTGCCTCTTTCTCTCTCTCTCAAATAAATAAATATTTTTAAAAATTATAAAGAGAGCTGGAGAGATGGCTTAGTTGTTAGGGTGCTTGCATGCAAAGCCATAAGACCCAGGTTCAATTCCCCAGGACTCATGTAAGCCAGATGCACAAGGTGGCACATGCAACCAGAGTTCCTTTGCAGTGGCAGGAGGCCCTGGTGCACTCATTGTCTGTCTCTTTCTCACTAGTTCTTTCAAATAAATAAATAAAAAGAAAAAAATTAAAAGAAATCAAAATCCAGGAAAGGAACCTATATTTATATGAACTGCCTGACACACTGCTATAACCTCCTGCTTGGGGCTGCACAAACCCATGAGTTTTCATGTGGCAATAATTTACATTAATATCACTTTCTATAGGTGCAAAGATAAAGCAGTCTCCCTCAAGCACAGGTAATCAAATTTCATTTGGAATTATTATGGTAGTACATGCCTTTAATCCCAGCACTTGGGAGGCACAGGTAGGATGACTATTGTGAGTTTGAGGCCAGCCAGGGACTACTGAGTGAGTTTCAGATCATCCTGAGCTAGAGACTCTACCTCAAAAAAATTTATACAAATTAATTTCAGTCTCATGTCTTGGTTGGTAATGTCATATAGGTTGAAAATTATTGTCAAATTAGTAAACACCTCTTCACATGAGCCATAAAGACTCATGACACATCCTTGGCAGTGACGTTGTTGTCACATTTTGTTATATTCATGACAAATAAGTGAGAAGCTTAAACACTGAAGTATCTTTAAAAATGGTACATCTATAATTATGCATTTGCATTATAGAGTAGGTCCCTAACAGAAGAGAACTTCTATACTATGGACACTTAGTAAAAACTGAATCTTCCACTTTGAAGTTTGCATATCCACAGTTTAGCTACTGGCTCCATACCTCTCCAACCACACACGCATGGATGATGTCATGGCTCCCATTGGTGCTGTAGGGCTACCTCTGACTGGCCTTCATATAAGGACCCCAGATGAGCTGGCACAGGGAACAGTGTTTCTAGAAAGTAACTCCTGTACTAGGTTGGCCAGAGAAGCATACACAGACATGACACTATGAACTGCATCAGTACATTCCATAAAACCCATGCCAAATGTGTTCCTGCTTATCTCCCCCTTAGCTATATCTCAACTCCAATGTCACTGAACTCATAGAGAAATGTGATGGATGTCACTGTGGTGAATGGCAACATCAAGTGATTGCTGTAAAAATCTCTTTCAAATTGTGCAACTTAAAACCCTATGACTGTAGAGCTATACACACAGTTAGGGCTCTTCCAGGATTTCAGCAAGTGCAAGACAGGCTCTAGCAATGTATTCAACACCCTCAAAGGGACTCAGAAAACTGCTTAGTGGTTAAAAATTGCATGCCTGCAAAGCCTGCCAACCTGGGCTCAATTCCCAAGCCACATATATAAGCTGGACACAAAAAGTGATATAGGGATGAAGAGATGGCTCAGCAGTTAAAGGTGTTTGCTTGTGAAGCCTATGGCCTGGGTCCTATTACCCAATATCCATGTAAGCCAGGTGTTCAAAGTGGTGCTTGTGTCTGGAGTTTGTTTGCAAGAGGCTCTGGTGTGCCCATTTCCCTCCTTACCCCCTGTTTGGCACTAAAAAAAAAATGAGTTGTTTTTTTTTTAAGTGGCATAAGCACCTGGTGTTCTTTTGCAGTGGTAAGAGGCCCTGGCACCCTGTCTCCCTCTCACACACACAAGCACAAATAATAAAAAAAAATTTAAACTGGCAAAAATATGTGTTGGACAAAAGCAGGGCCCTGGGCTTGAGCTGCATTAGCTTCACAATACATTTGTCTCTGTGATCCTCATTACTCATCATTTGTCTTGTGGTTCTGCAAACACATTTAAACTCCTTAGAGGAAAGACGTACTATCTGAAGAGCTAGCACATTAGAAATAACCAGAAATATGTGTGTGTTAGTTCTCACATCTGTGAGAAAAGGGGGGTGTCTACATATACATGCAAATATATACACACATATAGATAGATGTACACATGCATGTATATGTATTATATTCTATATGCAAGAGTTTTCCTTTGTCATATGTATACACACACACACATTTAGTATCATCCATGGTTTCAGTCACCCACTCAAAGTCTTGTAATATATGTCCTTCACAGAGGACTATTATATACGCCATTTTTATATATTATACATTTACTACTTATACATATACTATATGGAGTAGTCCCCACTTACCCTCTACTTATAAAACCACCAAAAAAATTAAACCAATCCAACAGTGAGTGTTTTAGGTTACTGAGATGGGCTCCGGGTCTCATCATCTCCAGGAGGGAGGCCAATCTCAGAAAAAGTCACTGTTGTATGTAGCCTGGTGGACACTGACCTGTCCTTCCTTTAAGCCAGCGGGTAAGCCAGGCAAAGGAGACAGTCAACATTCCTGTGGACCGGTCAGGTCTTCCGTTAGTGACCCAAGAGAAGCGTCTTTGTCTCTACCAGGGGGAAAGAAACTTATTTTCAAGATTTCATCTTAAAGTGAATGTCCATTATCTGACCTCTTCCTACAGCTGGACTTTAAAAAAAAAATGGTGAAAACTACTGTAACATGACAATGCTTACTTACTGTATGGAGAAACATAGTTTTCTTTAAATGGATTTAGCATATAAAATGAAGGGCATTTGGAAGAACACACCAACAATAAATTCCTAACATTTATAGCTTCTGATTTCCACATTCCAAGTAAACAACATTTGTGATTCAACACTTTACCCAGTCAGTACAGAAAAAAATCTATTACCTACTAGAGTAGCATGCAACACAATGCATATATGTGATGCAGCAAATATTTCTTTAGTACCCTGGGCACATCTGCACCATCAAGATCTGCAGGCTGGGCTGGAGAGATGGCCCAGTGGATAAATCACTTGCTGCAGGAGTTTGGATCCCCAGCACCCATGTAAATGGTGGGCAGGTATGGGTGGCCCACCTGTAATCCCAGTGCACTGGAGGCAGACTCGTGGGGTCCTCAAGGTAAACTGACTAGTTAGAGTAGCCAAATAGGTTTAAGTAAGAGACCCTGCTTTGTTAAATAAAGTGGAGAGCAATCAAGGGAAGACCCCAGTGTCAACCTCTGGCCTCCACATGCACATGCACAAGCACACATGTGCGTGAGCACACATACGTGCATCCAAACCCACACCCACATATACAGGTGGCACAAGAGGTGGGGTATAGACCAAGCACTAAAAAAGGAAGCTCTCTAAAGGACTCAGCAGCTTTGCCTCAGGGCCTCTCAGCTGTAGGTCTAAAATCAAAGGTCTCTGCCTTCCAGACAGCCCCACTGGGTGTCACAAATGGGGAGTACCAGGCTCTCCAGGAAACAGCTGTCAGTTTGCATTTCTACAACTGTCTGAGGAGGAGATACTTGAGGAATTACTAGAGGAACTTTAAAGAGGACCAATGTTCAAAAGACTATGAAGACTGGTGTCTACCCAAATCAGTAGCAAGTGGAGTTTTAATATACATATATTATTTTAAGCAAAAGTCAGAAGTTGGTGAAATTTACTAAACCAAATGTTCAATAGGGATGTGTCATACAAGGTGATTTGTTCATAGATAAGAAAGGAGCAAATGGAGAAGCTACTGAAGACAGTCTCTTGAGACTTGAGGCATTAGACTTACGGTTCCCTTACACTGTGTGTGTTCATGTAGCTGTGTGCACAAATGCATTTCACACCTCCTGACTAGATGTGCAGCGTTCTTGAGGAGAGGGAGTAACAGGGATCTTGTTGCCAAGCCATTGGGTGCAGGAAGAGAGCAAGACAGGCAGCCACAAACTTTTCATGCATTCATTTACTCATTCCATCATTCCTTCTCCCCATTGGAAAAGTCCTTAGGGGAATGTGCCCACAGGGCCAAGGCACAGTGCCTCTTTTCAAATAAATTCAGGCCACAGGGACAGTCCATCACAGAAATCCCTGGCTTTGACACCACTTGCCCAGTCCATAGTGGCAAAGGCCCTTGCCAATGTCTGAAGTACCTCTGGCCACACAGACCAAAAAATGGTCAAAAGCTGGGATGCAAAGCAGACTGCACGGGGGCTCTCTGCTTTCTCTTCTGTCTTTCCAGGACTGCCAGTGGGCTTACTTAGATATGAACTGCCAAATCAGTACCAAAGTAAGTGGGCACACTCACTCTGTTAACTTCTAATGGAGACTTTCATAGAGGACTATAAACTTGTCTATTTAGCATATACACAAGTGGTGCGAAATGGAGTGGTATAACTTAATATTGTAGATGAGTCCTTTTACATTACATTATATACATTATATATCTCACTGTATCCTCAGTAACAACTTCTTGAGTTAGATGCTATTGTCTTCATTATTGGATGCACAATGTAGATTAGTGGCCTGAGCACAATCAACGAGGGGCAAATAGCAGACATGTATGCTCAATTCCAAGTGAGCTGAACTTGCTACACTGTTTCTCAAGTAATCCTCACCTCCAGTTCAGAGTTCCTTTCTAAAGGGGGAAACAGACCAGCTATATAAAGAAAGGACCCAGAGGGTACTGTCCAGTCCTTCACCTCTTTGGGTATTTGACACAGGCCCAGCTCTACATACCTGTGTAGAATTCAAATCCAAGCTCATGCCTACCAGCTATGAAACCTCATTTTGCTCACCTGTAAAGTGGGCATAAGGGCCTACTCCATATTGTCCAACCTATCTGCTATACTATAGCACCTCTCCGATATTGCAAATGTTTGCTGTGCCAGTTACTGTTGGTGCACCTTAGAGGAACAAAGGCTTGTCTTACAATTTGAGGGTCCATCATAGTACAGAAAGGATAACCTGAGGCAACAGGGCACACTGAATGAGCAGTCAGGAAGCAGACAGTAGGCAGGAAGTGAGCAGCTTTATGAAACCTCCAGGCCCACCTCCTTCAGCAAGGCTCCATTTCCTCAATTTTATGAAATTTAGGAGGCATGTGGCCCTGGACAGCTATAAATGTAGCCCACACAAAAATTTTAAATGTATTTTCAACATTATGAGATTATTCAGATTTTTAAATAATTCAATTGTGTGGTTCTTGGGCATCAGCTTTGAGGAAAATGTCATGTTATGTCACAATGTCATATAAAATAAATGAATCTACGCTTTTACAACCTAGAGGCTATAGTTTGGATATCTCTGATACATGGAAACTGTGACCCAAGATGACAATTCTTCATCCCCCGTGGCCTAGAGAAGCCCAAAGGTTGGAAACCCATTTAGAACTTAAAAGGTTCAACAAGCTTACAAAACAATACCAACAGCTAGGGTCTAAGTGCTCAAACACATATGTATATGGGGAAATTTTATATCCAAAGTACAACATTTATTAAGTCATCTTTGGAGACAAATTTTACATTATCTTTAAACATGTTTTCATATATTTACTTGAGAGAGAATGCTTTTATGTATTTATTTGACAGAGAAAGATAGATAGAGAAATGTATGGGTACACCAGGGCCTCCTGCCACTGCAAATAAACTCCATATACATGAGCCACTTTGTGCATCTGGCTTTACATGGGTACTGGGGAATTGAACCCAGGCCACCAAGCTTTGCAAGCTAGAGCCTTAACTGCTAAGCCATCTACTCAGCCCAAATTCTAATTGATAGCAAGTAGTCTTCCGTTTCTATCTAGAAACTTTGACGTTAATTAGCTGCTTTATTGACCCACTCTATGAAATTATCATCATAGATTTATTGCCTAGGTTTTGGAGGAAACCAACAAGTAAAGACATTAAGAAGGCTGGAGGTAGTCAAGGTCAAGAACCATAAGTCCTAGCTAGTGTAAGTCACTCTCTATGAATGGGACCCCATTCCTGGAAAGGCCCCTGCAGAAAAGCTGCATAGAAAGGCTCTTATTATCTACAAGTTTTAAATGACCTGCTGGTTCAGTACCATCTTAAGAAATGAATTGGGTCAGAATCCTGTCTCTGTTCCAGAGATACGGTCCTGCCTTGGGGCCCTGGCAACATCTGCTCTCTCCTGTCTGGCTCTTGCTACTCTAATCAAGGTCATGGTTAACTCCCTCACAGCTCTCAAGATTGTGATTCCCATACATGAGCTTCTCAACCCTTACTCCTCCCAATCCATGGTACTTTGCTCTTACTTTTCTATATCACCATTCACCTTTCAATATACTGCATCATTTACTTGAATTCATTGTCTATCCCTCTTCCCTAGAATCCCCAAAGTTGGTATCTTCAATATATGTATAATCTGAAATGTATGAACTGTGTCTAGCACAAAGCAAATACTGCTATTACATAAACAAAGTTAAAATGCATAGGTACTTTTACAAGTGTATGAAAAGATGAAATCAGCTAGGAATGATTCCACAGTTGCCTTCTGAGACCTAAAGCCAAAAGATTTCACAGCAGTGGGATGCAGGCATTCATTCATAAGTCTGGGGCATGACCTTAGGTGCTAAATTTAGTAGTGTTCTTGGTGTTTCCAAGCTTCCTTGTTACCAGGCTAACTGCACCTATTTAGGATGGCTATGCCAAAAGTGTTTCTACAAACTCAAGTATCTACACACAATGGGAAGCAAACAAACCCAGACTAGTTTTTCTGTCTCCAGGAAACAGCAGCAGGGCTCTGAATGGATGGACAGCAAAGCCAGTGGAGAAGTACTTCAGGGTTGCAGGGCTGCAGGATTTTGAGGCAATCTAAGTGGGGGATGGGGATGGGCTTCAGCTGGAATACTTGGATTGTTCATTGAGACACTTGCTCCAGTGCTGTACCAACAGGTAGATGCAAGGAAAAAAAAAAATAGGGAAACAGGTATAAGCATTCTTCCAAGAAAGAAAAAACAGCTAAGACTGGTGAAAAGTACTCTACCCTGTCTCTCAAGCTCTAAGCTCTTGTTTCTTACAAGAAAGGTAAGAGGAAAACATGCTACAACAAGAGATATTGGGCTTGAGGATACAGCTCAGTGGTGCAGTTCCTGCTTTATATGTGTGAGGCCCTTGGCTCAATCCCCAGAACCACCATTAAAAATAAAAAAAAAAAAAACTTAGGTAGACATATATAGAATGACAAAGACCACTATTCACAACTTCATGAACTTAATTTGAATAAAAGAGTTAGAATGAAAACTAGTTCCCAGAGTAGAACTGTCACCTCATCATATTTCTCTCTTATGGTTACTAAATTAGTTACTAAGTAAAACCTTTCAATAAAAGTAAAATATGTACATTTCTTAGTATTTTCATGATTCTTTATTGTAGTCACTGGGCAACAAAGACAAGAAATTAGTAAATCAATTATTAAAAATACTTATCATCATTATCTCCAAAATTTAGATTGAATCACAATAATAAAGTATAGGACTTTCATGTCCTTTTCTCCTTTTACTGTTATTCATTAAAATTATATTTATATGATATTACCAACTAATCCAGACATTTTTTCCTTGTTGAGATCAATAGGAATTGATTGTTTCTCTCTGTACACAGGGATACCTTTGAAAGTAAGGGGCCTCCTCGATGGAGGTACACAATAGTTTAAGCCAGCCTCTTCAATCCCAGGATTTCAAATGTTTCATTCATTCTAACATTTAATTGCATTAAGTTTACTGGTTCAAACTATTTCCTATTGCTAACCATGGCAAACAATTTGTCTAGGTTGTAGCTATTGTCACAAACTAAATTTGTCAATATTTTTACCATTAAAAGAGAAACACTAGCCCTTGGTAGTAAGATACCAACCCTTTAAAGTTGAGCTTCAGAAAATTTACAAACTCTTAGCTCTATTAAAAAATGTTTGCACAACACTGGGAAAATTTCTACAAATTAAAAAAAAAAACCTTATGATTATGATTTACCAATAGTCTTAAGTCATCTGATTACAAATTATATTCTCAAGAGGAATAATTGTTTTAAACTTATGTTGACATTTAATTAAATGTTATTTATATATTCTTTGAACCAGTTAGTAGTCCACGCAGGCAATTGGATAAATTATTGCTCAACTTACATAAATCATTTGATGTAACTATTAGAATGCAATGACAGCTTTCTGAAGTCAGGAGATATATGTATTTATAGAATGCATATTTATGTAGTTTTCCATTAATTACCAGGAGGGGAGGTACAGTGAACTAACAAAATTTCTCTTGGAACTTTGCTGAACTGGAGTTTAGCTTTAGCTTTATTTTAAGTCAGCAATCATGAGAAACCTGTTTATAGTTCAAGCACTTGCAGTTATGACTACTTGATCATGATATGAATCAGCAAATTTGTCACTCCATTAAACCACTTTTAAGACCACCCTTAAGACCACCCAAACCTGAGAGGCCAGCTGTTCCCCCACTCCTTTATGAGAGAAGATGGGAACAGCTATTACATGGATATGTTAAAACTGAAAATGTCAAAACCTGGGCAATTACTCATCAGAATGATCTTTTCAAAGGCATTTTGTAGACATTTTTCATGAATAGTTCCCATTCTGAAGGGCCCATCAAATCCCACTTAAAACAAGTATTCAATGCTTGCTAAGCACCTACTGTGTGCAAGGAAGAAAGCATTTTAGAGGTCAAAGAAGCCTAGGGCTGTATCTCATTATGTTCCTGCATAAATACATAGCAGTCGTGATTTACTGTTTCAACTTTGTAGAAACATAAACCGCATCCTTGGCATTCAGTTTGGACTTTCTGGGACAATTTGAGGCCACACGCGGCCCCTTCTCCATCCCAGCCCACACAGCACGCCTAGAGAGTGCCGACCACACCTTCCGCAGGTGGCTGGATCGCCAGAGCCCACAGCCCTGCCCATCTCCCTTCACAGGGAGTCGGGATGGCAGTGTGCGAACGTGTGCAAGGACTTCCCTGCAGCAGAGGACTTGTTGCGAGGTCCCCGGGTCCTGGGCGCCGCGGGCAACCTGCGGGCCTGGGCGGCGCCCCTCCCCCGCGTGCCCGCGTCCGCCCGCCCGCGCAGGCCGCCGCGGCTCCCGGCGCGCACCTTTGGGCCTAGCGCGGTTCGGAAGGCAGGTCGCCGAGCCGGGCGCCGCGGAGCGAGCGGCCGTCCCCGGCCAGGCTGTCCCCGGCGCTCGCAGCCTCCACGGGGCCTCGGGGGCGCCCCGGGCGCGGGGGGTTGGGCGCGGCCCACGGGCGCACCCGGAACCTCAGCCCGCAGCGCCCGGCGTCCGCGTCAGGCCGGCACGGGCGTGAGCGAGCGCCCGGGGGCTCCGGGGCCCCGCGGGTCCCCGGCCGGCTCTCCCGCGGTCGCTGTCGTCGCCGGGCGCCCGGTCCTCGGCCGGCCGCCGCCGCGGCCCCCTCCCGACGCACCACACCTAGCAACCGACGCTGACAGGACGCAGTGGCGGCGGCGGCGGTGGGAGGAGGAAGCGGAATGGCTGCCGCGGTGGAGCCACCCCCGCCCCCTCCCACCTCGCCGCCGCCGCCGAGCCCTGACAGCTCGAGCCCGGGCGGAAGCGGCCGGCGGCGTGCGACTCCCGCTCGCCAGCACCCCGCGGCCCCGGCGCCCCGGGCCGCCCGGACCCCAACCGGGCCAACTAACTCCACGCCGCAGCCCCGC
Source organism: Jaculus jaculus (assembly GCF_020740685.1). Classification (NCBI taxonomy): domain Eukaryota; kingdom Metazoa; phylum Chordata; class Mammalia; order Rodentia; family Dipodidae; genus Jaculus; species Jaculus jaculus. The sequence goes on from NC_059117.1 coordinate 40,997,051, forward strand.
GCCCGCCGGCCGCTCGCACGCCCGCCGCCGCCGCGCCCCGCGCCCCGCGCCCAGCCCGGCCCGCCGCATCCCCGCCGCCGCGCCGCGCACCCCCACGGCCGCCGCTCGGCTGCCGGCGCGCACGCCCCGGGCCCCGGCACCTCGGGGCGCCCCCTCCCCCACGCCGCATCCTCCCCCGCCTCCAAACACACCCCCATCCCCGCCGCCGCCTCCCCGCGGCCGGCCACCCCGGGCCACGCTTGGGGACCGGATAGCCGCGGGCAGGAGTTTTCCCGGCACCCGGCGCCCCCGCCCACCGCAGCCCCCCGGGGCCCATTTACCGATGTGGTTGTCCTCGATGTGCTCGATGAGGTCGGCCAGCGTGGGGAAGTGGAGTCCGCAGCCCCCGAAGCGGCAGGTATTGGAGAAGAAGGAGGCGGCGGCGATGCCTGTCATGGTGCTACATCGAGAGCCCCCCTGGAGTCGGCTCGGCGAGGGAGCGAGCGAGCGCCGGGAGGGAGGCGGGCGGGCGGGCGGGCGGGCGGGGAGGCCGGGTGGGGTGAGGAGAGGAGGGGCGGGGGAGGGGGAGAGAGGCGGGGTGAGGGGAGCGGCGAGGACCGGACGGAGGGAGAGGGGGCGAGCGGTGGGAGGAGAGCGAGGAGCCACCGGGCGCGAGGCGGAGGGGAGGCGGCGGCGGCGGCGGCGGGAGCGCGGGGGGAGGGCGGGGTGGGGGCGGCCGCCGCAGCTGGGAGGAGGGACCAGGGCGCGCGGCCACAGCTGTGCGGCCCCAACCTCCGCTCGGACCGAGGCCTCACCTGGCAGCGCCTGCCTGCCTGCCTCCAACTTTATCTCCCAAGGCCTGCCATTCGCAGTTTGCCATGCATGCAATCTGTCAGGATCCTTCTTAGTTATGTACGGTACATTCTTAATAGATACACATCTATTAATTACACATACTTCCTAGCGATGAGCACTCAGGGACTTAGCGGGCCCGTCTCTCGAGGACATTTGTTTGCACCTGGCCACCTGTCTGGGTGTGGTACTGACATCCACAGGGGACCCAGGAAAGGTAATTGTGTGCACCTTATTCTTTAAACCAATTTTTTTTTTTAAAAAAAAGTCCATTCTCTGGAGGTTTGTACTCACTAATTGATTTTAATGAAGTTTCCCTCTAGGCCACAAGAAAATCTTAGCTTTATTTAAATTTCAAAATAGAGTACTTGGTTGTCAAGTGCCCCTGTTTTACATATGCACTGCATTTGTTCTCCCTGCTCCTTTTGGGAAAACCAAAACTCAAATAATTTCTTACCCCAAATTATGACACTTCACTGCACCCATTACCCTGTCTCAAGTCTGGACCTTAACCCATTTGTGTGACTCTCCACAGCAGAAAGAACAGCACATTGGTTTAGGCTAGAAGGAATGGAAACACTCAGTTTTCACTATAGTGAAGATTTCTCCAATCAAGCTTATATCATCCTGTGAGCATTTTGACACACACACAAACACACACACACACACACACACACACGCACGCACGCGCGCGCGCGCACACACACACACGTATGTATAATTTGTAAGCAGAGAGAGAGAGAATGGGCACACCAGAGCCTCTTACTACTACTGCAAATGGACTCCAGATGCATGTGCCATTGTGTGCATCTGGCTTTATGTGGGTAATGGGGAATTGAACCTGTGTCATTGCATGCAAGCGCTTTAATGAGTGAACCAGCTGTCCATCCTTCTCCCATCTCATAATGATGACCAGTTAGGCCTGAAGGTGAGTTTTGCAGTTTCGCTGAAAGGCCAACATGTTGCAGTCACATTTTTACCTTTAGTTGATTTTTCTGATTTCTTCTAGGTTTCTACACATGATGATCCAAGGATGATTTTTTATGAATATGTGCATCCTGAATTTAGCATTTTTTCATCTTTCCCTTAGGAAGTTTCACTTACCTTCTGGTGTAGAGCTGTATGCATTGCAAGTATTCTTTCTTTTTCTTTCTTTTTTTGAGGCAAACCCAATAGACTGCCTTTTTTTATGTGAGAGAGCAAGTGTGAGAGTGATAGAAAGAGAGAGAGAGAATTGACACACCAGGGCCTCTAGCCACTGCAATTGAACTCCAGATGCGTGTGCCACCTTATTCACATGTGTCACCTTGTGCATCTGGCTTACATGGGATCTGGGGAGTCAAACATGAGTCCTTAAGCTTTGCAAGTAAGCCCCTTAACTGCTAAGCCATCTCTCCAGCCCCCAAGTATTATTTCCAGTAAGATTATGAAGGCTTTTCATGTAAGTTTACATAGAGGCACTTGCAACATTTCAGTTGTAGAAAGTTTTACAGTTACATGGCCTCCCTCAGCAGTTGGGCTGAATTCTCTTACCCATACCATGGTCTCCTTTAGTTCATCCTTCTGTTTCCCAGTTTGCAAGGTAGTAAACTTGCAAAGATGAGTCTGAGTTGGGTGTGGCTGGGGTAGCTTGTCATTAAGTTCAGTTTGGTGCCAAGAAAAATTTCTTGGGTCCAAGTGAGAGTAAAAGTTCTGATAATGAGCCATGGGACCTACTTTTTTGGAGACTGGGGCCAAGACCAGACAAGGGTCTGAAGAGCAGGGGTTAGAATTCTAGATTGTGAATTGGAATTTTGGCGGGTGTGCACACAGGCTGTATGTTTAGCTCCCCAGCCTGGGAAGGCCTTCATCCGAGAGCAAGCTCAATATCTGGCAGATACACGGCACGCCAAGTCACATGGATAAGCAGTGAATAAACTTCAGCCAAGAATGGTGCTAAAACAGCTTCCCCAGAGATGTTAGGCACCCCATTCTGCCGCAGCTGGAAAGGGCCCAGCCTTAGTGAAGTGATATCTCTGTTCTCAGGAGGATGGCTGTGGGAAGATTGTGGAGAGGCCCAGAGGTGGCTTACTCCAGAGAGCTCAGATGTGAAAAATGCAGGAAGCATACAGGCCCAAGGAAGAAGGACTGGACTGGGTTTCACCAAGGCCTTGCTCAGTGCTACCACCAGCCTCTACTACCTCCCCTCACAAGCAAAGCTTTGGTAAGCTAAAGTGAACAAATAGATTATTTTAGGGAAAAGAGCCAAATAACTTATGAAACAAATGAAGATTTTGATTTTTAAGACTTTTTTTTTTTAACATTTTGTAAGGGATCTGTTTACTTTTCATGAAATAACCTACTCTATTACCTCTTTATATGGTTGAAACTTTGTATATGTGACAGATCTGGCTCATCATTTTTTGTTTATTAGCACAGTGTTTTGGCTTTTCTTGTGACACACATAATCATGATCGTTGGAATCTGGGGTTAATCTTCAGGTCCACTGATTATGTAGATGTAGTAAACTGAGTCAGAGGTATCCTGAAGTCTTTCTCAATTGTACCCATCCAGTCTGTAGTCACAGTTCACTCAGCAAAATTTATTACACAATAAACAAAGGTGTAGTAACCATAGGCAAACTTCGATAAAAATGCTTTACAGTGAAATGCTTACTTTTGGTAGATTTCCATTTAAAAATATTTGTTATTGGGGGCTGGAGAGATGGCTTAGTGGCTGAGGCACTTGTGCAAAACCTAAGAACCCACGTCCAATTCCCCAGTGCCCACATAAATCCAGATATACAAGATGGCACATTAATCTGCATACATGTGCAGTGGTTAGAGGCCCTGGCACACCCATTCTCACCCTCTATCTGCTTCTTTCTCTCTTTCTCTCTCTCAAATAAATAGATAAAATATTTAAAAGTGTTTGTTCTAGAGTGTTCCCTTAGGTAAAGTAAATATTTTGGCTATACAATATGTAAATCAATACTTCAACCTATTTCTTCCAGGAGAAAATAATGATTGATGTACCTCTGTTCCTGAGAAAATATTTACCTCTCTTGTTTGGGGACTAAAATTATCTGAAAGGAAAAGGCTAGAAACTTTCCCTGCCTTTTTATTAAAACTTCTTGCCTCTCCCTGAAGCACTGTGCCTCTCAGGGTATAGGCCTATGGAGCATGGATGCATGGCAGTCCCATAGGATGGGATAGCATTATTAAGACTTGCTGTCCAGAAATGGTCTCCTAAACACAGTGTCCTAAGGATGGATCAGCTGCCTGGGAGGTGCAGACCCAGCAGTCTTGTGGAGCCACCTGGTGCTGCAGGAAGAGCCTGATTCTTACAGCTGACTGCTCTCCCCATACACGACTCAGTTATCACAGAAGTGTCCAGTCACCTTGCCCCATGCGGGCAGTGGTCAGTCCTACAAGAGGGACTTTATGTACATTGCATTATTTTGAATCTAACCCCACTGTTTTCAAGTCTAGCTTTCTCTAGCTTTGTGGGTCCACTCTTGAGTCCCTTATGTGGTGCCTCTTAGGCTGACTAGCTACAACCTCCTGATTGGCTTAGGGCCTCTTTCTACTGTCACCAGTGTATGGAACAAGCAGATCATGACTCTGGTCATCTTCAGCTAAGACAAGTCTGTGGCCACCTGTCACAGGTATGTTGTTCCTGGAGTTGAAAGACTAAGGCTGCAATTCTCCAGTGATAGCCACCTCTGCCCCTCCTTCTAAAGAGGAGGATATCTGTTCCAGCATTTTCAGCTGTGAGCACTTGCCTAGTATGCATACGCAAGGCACCAGGTTTGATTCCCACACCTGCAGGTAAAGCTTTGCTCTTTGATGACTTGTCATTCCCCATCCTGTTTTATATGGGACGAAGCTTTGGCTTTAATGTGAGTAATGCGGGTTTTCCCCTAGGTCACTTCCAGGGAACCTGACTTCTGAGCCTCTGACTACATAGGCAGGTGGTACTTGTGTTCACTTCCAGCTTCTCACAGGACTTCTCTGGACCTGAGATAAAACTGCCAGCCAATGGCTGCAGTTCTAATCGAACATTCTGGATCTACTCCCCCACCATCCAGATCATAGCTATGAACCCCAATATAACAGGAACTACTACTTCTCAGGCCATTGCAGCCTGAGGTTTAAACTAAGATTCCTAAGAGTTGCCAAGCAAATGCTATTCCATTCATGCCAGTGATATATCTTGGTTACACCTCTAAGCAAGGCTCCTATCACAGAGTTGAAGGGATTTTATCATATAGGCCAGGACGTGAAGAATGACCTAGGATTTGTGCATTCCAGCTGCTCATCCACTACAGTCTGAGAACAAGTCCAGACGCTCCTCATAAGGGAGCACCAAACACTCTTGAATCAGTTCTAGGGATTACTGGCATGGCTCAGTTAGCTGTATGTCCTGTTCTCTTGGCTGTGGTGGCATCTGCTAGCCCCCACCTTTCCAGTTTTGCACTTTCTGGTGATAATCCCTATTGCTTTTTTTTTTTTTGGTTTTTCCAGGTAGGGTCTCACTCTAGCCCAGTCTGACCTGGAATTCACTATGGTGTCTCAGGGTGACTTTGAATTCACAGTGATCCTCCTACCTCTGCCTCCCAAGTGCTGGGATTAAAGGCGTGCGCCACCACGACCGGCCCTATTGCTCTTGATAGTGAAGAAAGCGCCAGTGCTACTCAAAGACACAGCCTTCTGCTAGGTGTGTATGGTGTAGGTATGGATGACCACCCAGAACTGCATGGTGGAGGATTTTTATCCTCTCAAAGACTACCAGTACTGTTTTTGCCCTGGATTTTTGAGGTCTTGCCAACTCCTGCTATTGTAATCCATTCCCTCCAGGCTTCTAACAGGTGTCAACAGGAGACTGGGCTAGTGGGCCAAGTTAGACATACTGCCTCATGATCCCATCTCTCCTCCTTGAATCCCTTAATAGTAACCCTCATTCTGAGAATAAGCTTCCTCCTCTTCAGTGGCATCCCTAAACCATCTCTGCAGAAGCCTCCCAGCCTGCATTTCCCCACAGGTGTTGACAGAGCAAGGTGGACCAAATTATCTTAGCTTTCAAAATGCACTCACCCTGATTTCCATGTGTGTGCAGCCTGCCTAGAATATTCAATCCCTCTTCCCTTTTCTCTCCCCTGAATCATTACAGTCACTCAGCCTGTCGCCTCCTCTAGGAAGCCCTGATATGTCTTGCCTCCTCTTCCCTCCCGGCTGAGCTGGGTGCTAAGCATTTACATTTCAGCATACTTCTCTTACAGTTACACTGTTGGTGGTAGACTTGCTGCTGTAGGCCAGTGGTTCCAAAGCTTTTATAAAAGGCAATATTATCTTTTTGTAACTATATATTTTAGTAAGTGTACAAAAGTAGGGGTTTCATTATGATATTTTCATATATATCTATATGTATATATATATATATATATCATTATATTTTGCTTATATTTAACCCCATTAGCTTCTTTTGTCCCCTCCCACTGATCCTCTTCCTCCCTCAAGTAGTCTCTTTTCTGTATTTGTGATATACATACATACATATGTGTGTGTGTGTGTGTGTGTGTGTGTGTGTGTGTGTGTGTGTATGTGTATAGTCAAATCCAGATTTCTCATAGGAGAGACAATCTGGTATTTGTCTCTCCCCAACTGCCCTCTCATTCCCCCACTTTTCTTCCTTTAAAGTTCTTCTTTCCTCTACATAGTCTCCTACTTTTTTATCATATGTGTGTGTGTATGTGTGTGTCTGTAGACATCAAATAGATGATAGGTAGGTAGGTAGATACAGACTTTGCCTACAAGAGAAAGTATAGCCTATTTGACATTCTGAGCCTGGCTTGTTTCACTTTGTGTGATGATCTCCACTTTCCACTCTCTCCCTGCAAATGACATCATTTCATTCTCCTCTATACCCAAATAAAATTCCATTGTATGTATGTTCCACATTTTATCTAGTCACCTGTTGCTGTACCTTGGTTATTGTGAACAGTGCTGCCGAGAACATGAATGTGTTTGTATCTCTGTGGTTTCCAAACCTTTTTGATCTTAAATTCCACTCAGAAAATTCATATTTTAATGTTTTTATTTATAAATCATATACATAAAGAACTTTTCTTAAAGAGCCTTATCTCTCTTTTTAATTTTTAATATTTATTTATTTATTTATTTGAGAGAGAGAGAGAGACAGAGAGGATCAGCATGCTAGGGCCTCCAGCCACTGCAAACAAACTCCAGATGCATGCATCACCTTGTGCATCTGGCTTACATGGGTCCTGGGGAATCAAACCTGGGTCCTTTGGCTTTGCAGGCAAGTGTCTTCACTGGTAAGCCATCCCTTTGACCCTAAAGTACCTTTTACAATGTAATATGGTCTGGGGAGATGGCTCAGTGATTAAAGGGGCTTCTTTGCAAAGCCCGACAGCCTGGAGTTAAATCCCCCAGTACCATGCAAAGCCAGATTCAAAGTGGCACATGCACTTTTAATTCCAATGCCTATAACACAGCTCCAGGGCCACCTAGTCTGATGTTCATTTGCAGTGGCAAGAGAAGCTACCTCAAAGAAGGTAGAGCACAGACACCTCAAAGTTGTCCTCTGACCTCTATACAAGCACTGTGGCACATGTGCCTATGCACACCGATAAATATAACAACTAATCAGACATTTACAAAAGTTGACTTTTTTAACACAGAGGCTAAAGGTATATTATCTTCATTCAAGTTACCTGCTTACCTCCTGGGGTGAAGCCTCTGTCCTTAAAGGCCACTAAACCTGACCCTGCCTCCTTGAGAAAGGAGATTATCTGTTGCTGTGCTGTGCACTGTGCTCAGGAAGTACTGTGTGAAGGTACAGCTCAGCATTGTGAGGAGGCACTGTACTGAGATTGTAGTTTCCAGTGCCCAAGCAACTTCTAACAATTTGTTGCTATTCTGAGCAGTGATTTTCAGACATCACTTAGGTCATAGATTACAACAGATATTCCTTGCCATAATCACAACCCAACCTCCACTGAGACCTCTTCTAAAGTCTGGTGCTAAGTCATTGTGCTGCACTCGTAACAGTCACTCATGAACTGTTCCTCTCACTTGTTTTGCTAGTACTAGCTTCCTAGTCTCTGCTGATGCAGACTAAGCTGTTTGACTGGACACGATAAGCAGTGAGGCGTTCAGCCATGACATGAAATCTGGCACTAGCTGACTGTTAGGCACAGACTAGATACCTTTCGCTTTCACAGAGAGTCAAGTTTATTATAATATTATTTTGTTACATTATTTTCTTAATATTTTATTTTTTATTTGATTGACAGAAAGAGGCAGATGAGAGAGAGAGAGAGAGGGAGGACGCAAGAACAAGCCCTCCAGGGCCTCTAGTCACTGCAACCATTCCAGATGCATGCTCTACCTTGTGCATCTGGCTTATATGGGTACCTGGGAATCGAATGTGAGTCCTTAGGCTTTTGATGCAAGCACCTCAACTGCTGAGCTATCTCTACAGCTTATATATATTGTTTTAAGTAGCAATCACCATTATGCATTGAGTGTCTCCTATTGTTAGGCATTGGCCCATGGTATTGGATGCTTTAATGTAGAGTGAATTTTTTAATTTAAAAAATTATTTGATTTTATTTACCTGAGAGAGAAAGAGACAGACAGACAGATAGAATGGGTACACCAGGGCCTTCAGCTGCTGCAAACAAACTCCAGATGCATCTGTCACCTTGTGCATGCATATGGCTTACATGCATCCTGGGGAATCAAACCTTGGTCCTTTGGCTTTGCAGGCAAGTTCCTTAACCACTAAGCCATCCCTCTAGCCCTAGAGTGGCTTTTTAACCCTATGAGGAAGAAAAATGAAATTATGCCCAAACTATAGATAAGAAACAAACAAAAAATGACTGAGAATTAAAAATAACTTGCTGAGGTTCTTCAAGCTATTAAGTGTGGGAACTAGGATTTGAACTCAGGTCAGTTTGACTCCAGAGCCTAGTTCTGAACTTAATATCCATATTTGACCTTACAGATTGTAGAATATGGTCATTCTTTCCCCTTGAATCTGGAGAGAAGTTGGGTTCATTGCATAGAAAGGATCATGCTCATGTATATTATAGATACTCATTCATTTATCCTAAAGTAGAGGGGCAGAAGTATACTACCTTGCAAAGTGTACTTAAGTGGCACAACAAAAGCCCAGGGTAGGGAATTAATGATGGGGAATTGTGACCCATCAGAGCTGAGGCTCTTGTCTTGTCTCTTTCCTTTCTTTTCTGGGAGATTCTTTTTCTTGCTGTTTCCAAACTTGTTTTCAGGTTTCATACTGCTCTTATTTGGATCTTAAATGTTCACGTGTTAAAGGCTTAATCTCCAACCTCTGGTATAATTGGGTGATGGTAGAACCTTATGGGTGGGAGTCTTATGGAAGTGAGGTCATAGGTGTCCTTGAATCAGATACTGGGACCCATCCTCTCTGCTTCCTCTCTCTCTGCTTTCTGACTGCCATGAGGAGTTAAGCTCATATATGATAGGCTGCCTCACCACAGTTCCCAGACACCCAGGTCAACCAAGCACAGACAGGAATACCTAAAACTAAGCTTAAAGTAATACTGCCTCTTTGTAAATTATCTGAGGCATTTTGCTATAGTAGTAGGAAGCTACCACAAATACTTTATTCTAAACTAAACTTTATAGAATGAAAGACTTTTATTTATTTATTAATTTATTTATTTGAGATAGAGAGGGGGAGAGGGAGAAGGGTACACCAGAGTCTCTAACCAATGAAAACAAACTCCAGATGTATGCACCACTGTGTGTATCTGGCTTACATGGGACCTGGAAAATCAAACCTGGGTCCTTAGCCTTTGCAGTCATGCACTTAACCACTAAGCCATCTCTCCAACCCAAAAGCAAAACTTTTAAAAGATACCATTAATTTTGGTTTTTAGCCAGTTCTTAGCTGAACCTTCACTTTGTGACTTCCTACTTTAGTTTGGGGGTACAATGGAAAATATGAGTATTACTCATCAAAGATAAAAGTAAATTTTATATTTGTCATTGCCTCTTGCCCTGTAATCATTTGATTTTTTGCTACACTCATAATTTCTGCTGCAGTTTTAGTTGCAGAGGCATAGAACAAACAACTCCACTAAATGCCACCTCAGAAGGCTCTGCAACTTGATTCTCTCTTTCCAGAGGCAACTCTTGGAGAAAGCAGACTTAAATTCCAGCAATTTCTTCAGGAAGGACTATTCCTCCTGGTTTTATAACTAAACTCACCTTGGTATCATTTTTATCCTATGTGTGTTTGCCAAGTAATGTTTTCTTCATTGTTCTGCTATTGTCTTAAGCATTTAATGGCTTATCTTAGAGACCTCAGCCTTCAAGAAGTTTGACTTCTGTGACAAATTATAGTGCCTATTTTTTTTTCCTCCAGGCATAACATGATGCCATCTTTGAGTAGAGAGTGCCTTGGCCCAGTAGCCATGCCAACTCTATTGCAGAAAAATATAGTGATAGCCATGTCCATGGTAATGGAACTATTGATACTCTCCTGTAAATGGAGAAGGGTAGTGCCATGATGCCCTCACCTGTGAATCCAGCTATTATTCCCTTCTGCCCCTCCCCCACCCCAACTAGAAGGTTAGCTGAAAGGAAACCCCATGAGACCACTTCCATGTTGTCACCACCCATGATTGTGTGGAACTTTGTGGGATGCAGCTGCTTTGAGTCATCCATGCTTCTATAAGTAACCCTTCACCCATGCTCTGTAAGTAACCCCAGTCAACTCATTGGTTGACCAACTTGGATTTTGATGCAATCATTACTTCGTAGCCCATGCTCTATCTGGGATGAATAGATGTGTGTTCACATTTCCCTGGGGGAAGATACAATCAAAACAAATAAAGAGGCAGATAGGGCAAGTAATGAAATAAGAAGTATGGGAGTAGGTATGTATGTGTGGTATGAATGGTGCAAATCAGTGGGAACACTTTTCTTAAACACTGAATTTATTACTTTTCTTGTTTCTCTAACAAAAATAAAGGAAGAAAGATTTATTTTGGCTCATGTTCTTAGGTTGTAGTCCAACATGGCAAGGAAGTCAGGGCAAAGTAGCTCATTCTTGGTGGTGGGAGCATGTGGCAGAAACTGTTTACATAATGGGATCAGGAAGCAGAATGAGACAGCAAGTGGACAGGAATAAATGCCCTCATACCCCCTTAAGAACCCACCATTTCAGTAATTTACTTCCACCTTCTAAAACCTCTAGAACCCTCTAAAATAGCACCACCACTTTGGGGCTAAGCATTCAAAATATGAGCTGGTGGGGGACTTTTCAGGGTCAAACCATAACCCACTGGAAGACAAACTGATCTTGCATGCAGCCCACATTTGGTCCATGAACTCAACAGTTTGCAACTTTTCTTTGTTTTTCCTCCCATGACACAGAGCAAAACTTGGATCTTTCTTATTGCCTCAATAGCCTATGGGTATGCAGATTAATTATTTCTCAAGTTCTCAATACCATGAGGTTAGATGTAATCTAATTTCTGGTGCAAGCCATTCAAAAAGAGCCCTCTGCCTCTTAAAACTAGATCTCCAAGGTAGATATAGATCAGAGCTGCTTATGCACTGGCCATGTCAGAGGGAAAATATAGGCAGGAAGTATGATCTTCCAAGATCTAACACTGCTTGGTTTTCAGTAACTTTCCATATTTCCCAGTGGTAGATCAGAGTCATGAGAAAATTTCCATTTTTACCTAAAACGAGTGCTATAAAAATAATGTTTACTGATGCCACAGTAATCTCTATACTTTAAAAAATTAATAAAACTTTTTCGGGCTGGAGAGATGGCTTAGCGGTTAAGCACTTGCCTGTGAAGCCTAAAGACCCCGGTTCGAGGCTCGGTTCCCCAGGTCCCACGTTAGCCAGATGCACAAGGGGGCGCATGCGTCTGGAGTTCATTTGCAGTGGCTGGAAGCCCTGGCGCGCCCATTCTCTCTCTCTCCCTCTATCTTTCTGTCTTTCTCCCTATGTCTGTCGCTCTCAAATAAATAAATAAAAAATGAACAACAAAAAAAAATTTTTTAAAAAATTAATAAAACTTTTCAATTGGAAGGTCTGGACTCTGCAGACTTTGAATATCTCCAATCCTGGATCGATAGTTCAAAGTCACATGACATTGAAGGTATGTGACTTCTCTTTAAATTTTAAGTTACAGTGAATCTCTGATGTCAGATGTTATGCTTCCAGTTTCTTCCCCCTTGCTCTTTTCTTCCCCACTATCCTCATCCTCATTCCCTTCCCCAGTATTTTGCAACCAACTCTCCTTCTTCCTTATCCACAACACTTCTGTTCTAGGATGTCTTTTCAGGGTCGCTTCTTAATAGGATCAGGGCACAGAAAGTGGTTGGTATTGTGTTGCACTGGAGGAAAACTTTTGAGAAAGAAACAGGGAAAAGGAAATTGGGAAAGAAAACCAAAGAAGGACAGAAACAAAGTTTGGTTGGATCTTTCCTGCCTCCTCCCTAGTGTGCACAGTCCTGCAGTAGAAGTTTCACACACAGTTCAATCTCTCCTCTCTCTGAACCACAATCAAGTTTGTAGCTTAGCTTTCTTATGCTGCACCCTAGTCCAAATGACCAACCAAAGGACAACTTTCCCAGGAAAGTTCAGCACTGAAAAGAACTAGGTCTGAACACAAGCCCCATTGCGTACAAGCCACTGACCTTGGCAAGTCACTCGGTGTTTCTGTGATCTCCTTATCCACAAACTGGATATTAGCAGTACAACTCCTACTCAGCTCCCAGGCATGAAATAAGATGCTGCTGTGAGAACACTGGAAACTAGACAACACTAGACAAAGATGAGGCCTTGTGATTATCTCTCTGAACTGAGAGCCACAAATTGTACAGCATCTCTTCAAGCCAGGTTATTCCAGGTTTCTTGAAAGAGAGTGAATGTCACAGTCTGCTATAGCAGGGAGGCAGAATGTTCAGAGTGTGGAAGAAAGTTGGCATCTAAACTAGCTCAGGAGTGTGACTTATTTTTTATTTTATTTTTAAATAATTAATTTATTTGAGTGAAAGAGAGAGAGAGAATGGGCACGCCAGGGCCTCTAGCCACTGTGAATGAATACATGTGCCACCTTGTGCATCTGGCTTATGTGGGTATGGGGAATTGAACCTGGGTCTCTAGGATTCTCAGGCAAGCTCCTTAACCACTATGCCATCTCTCTAACCCTGGGAGTATAGATTCTTACCCTGAGATGAGCCATTTGAGTGGGCCCTTGTGAGTGATGTAGACACAGCCAAGCACTCATTGTTCTGGGAGAAGTATGCAGGAGTTGTGTGGTTTGCTTACTTTTCTTTTGTTTGACTAGAGCTTATGGCTTTAACACACCAGCCAGATGGAATCTTGCTACCAAAATGATTAGTTTAGAGGTGGGCACATGGCTGGAAGTTTGGGTCAAAGTTCAGCTGACAGCTTTTGTTCAGGTGTGGTCTGGAGAGGAGACTGCTCTCATTTGCACGAGGAAGCAGAAAGCCCAGTGAACGCTAGCATTCACCTTCAGCCCTGCAGGTCTTCTGCCTGAGGGCAAAGCTGGTTTTCCATAATGCAGGGTTTAGATAACATAGAGAAACTGAATGAAGCTCTAAAATACTGCCCAGAATCCACCATCAGCCTTTGCAACTACCAGTGCCTTTTCTTACTGGATAAACCAGGTTACATTGGGCTTCAAAGTTCTAGATTCTGAAGGAACTTGTTGTAATTAGTATAGAACATACAGGTGTAGGAGGAAAGGGTTTGGGTATGTTCAGTGCTCAGCAAGTGTGCATGTGTATGAAAAAAGGTTTGGGGTGTGTTCAGTGTTTAGACATCTTGCTGAAAAGAGGCTGCTCAAGTCTTTGTATCGTTTATAGCTGATGGGTGGGCAAGGACATCAGCAACAAGGTCTGCCATCTTCATAGGTGAAGGAAGGGTATCCAGGGCTCTAAAATGAGAGAAAGCAGTGATACTAAGTGGCTGGATATGAGTGTGGTCCACAAATTTAACCATGTTGAGTCCTGTTGGATGCACCAAACCATTCTCCAAAGAGGATGGACCATGTTAGGTACCCAGCATCAGAGCCTTCTGCCTTCTCTTTGCTCAAAGCCTAATATGTAAGGGGTCTGGTTTTACCAGAGCAGGACAGCTGACAAGCAGTGAATGCAAAAGTTGCTGCTAGGGTTGGAGAGATGGCTTAATGGATAAAAGCACTTGCTGTGCATCTCTGAGTACCTGAGTTTGGATCACCCAACCCCATGTAAAAGCCAGAAGCTCTAGTGGGCTTATGTAATCCCAGCATGCCTAGGGCAAGAAGGGAGGCAGAGACAGAATTTTTATTTGAAGGTGAGAGAGGGAGAGAGCAAGCTGGTATATATTTAATTGACATAATATTCTCATTTAAATATATATTCCTAAAATTTAACACATCGAGAACAAAAAGCATTCAGTACATGTTCCTTCAGCCAGCATCTCGCCAACTCCCATGCTCCTTCTCAGGTGGTGCTTCAGCCTGGGAGCGGAGCTGGCAGCCTCGGGGGAAAATGTTGTGGAGTTACCAGTGCCAGTGTCATTGGCTTGCTCCCGCGTAGGTTTGTCACATATGCAAGAGTTATGGTGTTAATAGCAGTCACTGACATCTGCCAGCCCTTGAGAACTGAAGGCCAAACCTCAGGCTTCCGAGCATTTCCCATGGCTTCTTCCATGACCCTGTTCCCACAATGGCACCTTTGGACATCTTCAGTAACACATTTTCATAGACTCACAGACATGTGGCAGTGCCTACCCAAATATCCATCTTCATCTTTCTTCTTAGAAAAAAAAATGTCAAGGAAGACAATGTGTCCAAATTAAACCCAACTTTCCCAGCCTTCCATGCCAAAAGGATTATGATTAAAATGCATGTAGAATGTATATGTATATGAAAACTGGTTGAATGTGGCAGGACCTAATGTCTAAAAGAATCCTGAGAGTATCATGTGGTAGCTGGAACTACAGCAATTCTTTTACGAACACAGGGATGTGGGCTACAGTCTAGGATGATGCCATGTAAGTCTGGACTGCCTGCCTCTGGAATTGTCACTCTGTGGAAGAAAAATGAGCTCCTGTTTACTTAAACTGCTGTCTCTCAGGTTTCTATTTCTCATAGTTGAATGCAATTCTGGTATTCAAAGTATTCATTCAGCATAATCCTCCATTTGATGTGCTCAACATTTTGAAAGTTTCTTTGGATGGAATCCTATATAATAGACACGTGTACAGCTTATTCAGATCACCTGACCTGGATCATGGGTAACTCATCTTCAAGACTCAGCCAAGCTGAACCAGGGGCTGGGTGGTAGGATGAGGCCTTCTAGTCTACTGTTGCATCACTGACTCCACAGGGGGAGGTCAGGAGTCATCATAACTAAATTCCCCACCTATTGTCATTGGAGGAGGAGGAATCCATCACAGTATGTTTGAACAACTAGGAGACCTTCTCTTGCCTTTTACTCTATAGTGAGTCTTGCAGGCTTACCTACTGAGTTCATCAAGCCCTAGAATTTAAATGTCAGTTTTCAGCAGGTGTAAAGCCTCCTGTCATCAGCCCATGGATGCTTTGTTCCTCTCCTTCCTCTCTCCACCTGGCTTTACCAGGTGTGGCCCAGCTCCCTGCGTAGGCTATCAGCATTGCCAGTGCAAATACCACAGCCCCGAGAAGAGCAAGAAAAATGCCTCCTGTGGCAGGCCTCCTTCACACACCAGCACTGCCCCTCACTCCATATCCCACAAGTCATTTCATTGCTAAAACATCCTTATTTACCAGTAAAAAAAGTACATCGGTTGCATACTAAAACTATGTAAACTATAACCTCTATGATAACTAATAATTATTGCCAGCTTGACAGGATCGAGAATCAACTAGACAAGCAGACAAATCTCTGGGCATGTCTGTGAGAGGGTCTCTATATTGGGTTAATTAAGATGAGAAGAGCTGCCATAACTGTAGGCTCTAACATCCCATTGGCTGGAGTCCCAGACTGATTAAAAAGGAGAAAGGACACAGGCCTGGTGGTGCATACCTTTAATCCTAGCATTTGGGAAGCTGAGATAGGAGGATTGCTATGAGTTCGAGGCCACCCTGAGACTACATAGTGAATTCCAGGTCAGCCTGGGCTTGAGCAAGACCCTACCTCGAAAAATAAACAAACAAACAAAAACAGAGAGAGAGAAAGAAGCTGAGCATCAGTGCTCAGTGTCAGCTTCCTGAAGGCAGTGTAATGGGATCAGCTGCCTCACGTGCCTACTACCTGCTTCCCCACCACGCCCTGCTGTACTGTGAGCAAGAATAAGCCCTTCCTTCCTGAAGTTGCTCTTACGAGATATTTTGTCACAGCAATGAGAAAAGTGACCAGTATAATCTCCCAAAGGCAATGTATTGACAGAGCTAAAGGAAACATAATTAAGGCAGGGAAAAAGATGAGAATAAAGGAGTTCAAACTTAAGTTTATCTGATCTACCTACTCACCAGATAAGTGAGCCTGTGCCCAAAAGAATATTTTCTGTTCTGTGCCAATTACTAATTATCTGCTTTATGTCTCTTAACATTATCATCATTTCCATAATGGGGTAGCTTAAATCTTTTCATTCTCAAGTGGTTTCTGACGTCGAGCCAGAGCCAGCTGGTCACATGACACTGAACTCTGTGAGCAGCCTTAGTGGTTCAAAGACTTCAGTGAGAGCCAAGGCAGCTACACAGGTACATGCTAGAAGTGCTGTTGAGGCATGAGGTACGTGTCTCTGCTCTAGCTCCTCTGAGCTCCTCCCTGTGATCTCAGCAAGACAAGAATTCTCACACTTATATCCTTGCTATTGTCAATATGTTTCCCTGGCAGTGGCCCCCCCCCCAGGAATGTGGGAACACTTATAGGTAGGGTCCCTATACTATCACAATGCCACTCTGCTCTAATACCTGCCCTGCTGCTACCCAAGGTCACCTGACTTCCCCCACCCTGGGAACACTGCAAGAGGCTGCCCTGGAGCTGTTATCTCCTCAGACAAGCTTGAGTGACCTCTTCTCTCTGGATCTGATGCTGAAGCGCTCAATGGTTCAGGTAACTTAGTGACACTGGCCAGCCGGGAGCCTTCTTTCCCACTGATTCGATAACAACAGCAGCTACTTAGCATTTGAATAACCCAATCCTTCTAAACCAGGGGCGTCTGGCCCTTTGGCTTCTCTAGACAACATTGAAGTACTAAATCTTAGTGCATTTATCAGTAAAATAGGAATGCATAATGGGATCTTTACATTGGAGTCTTTGACATTGCCACAACCGCAGTATCCATTTCCCCCTTACTACAGGAGGGATGTGGCTTAGTGCTGGGGCACACAGTCCCTCCTGCCATATTGCCAAGGACCAAGCCCTGTCTGTCTCTAAATTCCCATAAAATCTGCCCTGTGGCTTCCACACTTATAACATTGGAACAATAACAAGTCTACTTGAAAGGTCTCCTAATAGAGATTAGAAGCTACTTATTATTATTTATTTCCATTTTACAGAGAAGTGAACTGAGTTTGTGGGAATTCAATGGATTGATGTCATAAAAACATGACTTTGAGCCTGGGAGTGTTTCCCTCTCTTTCCTTTGCTCTGAGAAGTCCTGGTCTTCATGAGTCACTTGTCATCACCTATTATGGTTTGTATTTTAAATGTCCCCCGAAGTCCATGCATTGAAATCTTGGGCACCAGTGTAGTGTTCTTGGGAGTGATGGAAATATTAGGAAGTAGGGTCTGATAGAAGGAAGTTAGGTATTGGAAGATACTCTGGAAAGAGATATTAGAAACCCAGTATTGTGTTATTTCTTTCCCCCCTCTCTTTCTTCCTCTCTTTCTCTCTTCCAGTCTTCCTTCCTCCCTTTCCACAGGCCCAAAGAAATATGGCTAAGTGACTAAGTGACCATGGACCTCAACCTCTGAAACCACTGGTAAGTAGTAAGTTAGATATTAGCTTGAAGGCAGTTAAAGGTGGATCCCTCCCTCATAACCAGCTTTGAGTCCCACCTCCTGTGTCTCTGATAGCATACTGCTTTTAAGAAAGGGGAAAGTATCACAATTGCCCCTCAAGATTTAAAATAATATACGAAAGGGAGGAAAGTAGAGCTTGCAGGGTTTTGGTGAAGCCCATTACAGGAAAATTGTTTCCCCTGGTAAAGCATGTCGGTTTTATATGCTTGTTTCTTTTTCTTTTTTTTTTTTTTTTCTTGGGGCTGGGGAGATGGCTCAGTTAATGAAGTGCTTACCTTGCAAGCAGTAGGACTTGAGTTTGATCCCCAGAACCCATGTTAAAATGCTGAAGGTGGTAGTACACACCTGTAATCCACACTGAGGAGTCAGAGACAGGTGACCCCTGGGCCCGCTGGCCAGCCAGTATAGCCTAACCAATGAGCTCCAGTTGAATGATGGACCCTGTGTGAAAGGAGGTGCATGGCTTTCCAAAGAATGGCATTTGAGGTTGTCCTCTGGCCTTTACATGTACACATGTCATGCACACCTGTATACTTATGTGTACCCACACATGAATATACATACAAACATGCCCTCACAAATGCATACATTTTTTAACAAGTTACTTTTAATCTACTCTGTTATATGATTTTGGTCAAAAGAATGAAATCTGAATTGCACCTCTGACCCTAGGTCATAGCCTTCTAAACTGCCACAAAGAGTACCATATTACTATGTAGGAGAGGTTTTCTGGTAAAGAACAAAGGTGTACCATTGCCCCCCCCCCTCCCCAAGAGTGAATTCAACTGGGCCTGCCAGTCAGCAGGACAGGAAAATGCTCCATGCAGGAAAGTTGTTTTTTTCTGACATGTCAGAAAGTAATAACCAGTCTATCATGTAGGTTAGAACAGTGATTGCTGTGGCCATTGTCCACATTGACTCTGGTTACTCTGTAACAAACTCTGTCTATATTCTACAGTACACTCTCTGAGTCTTGCTTGAATTCATTCAGTAGGGACCACAAAGACTGGGAACCAACGGGAGACCTGACAGAGCAAGACCCTGGTAACACCATGACCTTAAATGACCTTTTTTCCTTTCAAGTTGATTTTCTTAGGCATTTTGTCACAGCAGTACATGCTGACTGACAATGCCCATCTTTCCTGTGATGGTTAATCTCAGTTTTTTAAAAGGTTTTATTTATTCATTAGAGAGGGGGGGGGAAGGGAATGGGTGTGCTGGGGCATCCAGCCACTGCAAATGAACTCTAGACACGTGTGCCCCCTTGTTCATCTGGCTAACATGGGTCCTGGGGAATTGAGTCCAGGTCCTTTGGCTTTGCAGGCAAGCACCTTAACCACTAGGCAATCCCTCCAGCCCTAATCTCAGTTTTAATTTTGACAGGATGTAGGGTTACCATGAAAACAAATATCTGAGCATGTTGTAAGGGATTTTCTAGATTAGGTTAATTGAGCAGGGAGACCCATTCTAAATGTGATGGGCCTGGAGTCCCAGGCTGCTGGAAGAGGAAGAAGCAAGGTGGTACCATCCTCAATCACATCACTCTGCTTTCTGACTGTAGATAGAATGTGACCAGCTGCTTCATGTTCCTATGGAAGTGCCTTCCCCCTTCCTTAAGTTGCTTCTTGTTAAGTATTTGGTCCAAGCAATGATAAAATATACTTCCAAAATCCATGGCAGGCTTCACAAGGTGTTTCTGCTACAGCCTTCAACATAAACTACACTGACCCTAACTCCTCATCCTCTCCTAGAGGGTGCCTAACTTCCCTCCACCATGAAAGTCCTGCACTTTCCAGGATCCACAGGGGTCAAGTTATTCCCAGGATCCTTGTGCTTCAGAAGTGAGAGAGAGAGAGAGAGAGGGAGAGGGAGAGGGAGAGAGAAATATTGAGAGAGAGAAAGGCCCTGCTGAGAGCTATACCTCCAGGCTGGGAGAGACCCTGGTGGGACCCAGGATTCTGGGTGATCCATTCCAGTTTGCAGAGTGGTGCAGTTGTCTTCCTTTCTTTAGCTGTTCACTCTTAAGAATCAGTTCTTACCACCTTCTCAGCAGCCCTGCTTGAAGCTTTCCAGCTCACAGAACTGAAATCTTTTCTGACCTGTCTTCTTGGAAGATTCTTCTGAATGCACTAATTCAGGACATGGAATTAGTGTCTAGCTTTTTTGTTTTTCTTTTCTTATCTCACCATCTCTTCCCCCCACCCCTTTTTAAGGCAGGGTCTCACTCCAGCCCAAGATGACCTGAAACTTATTCTGTAACCCAGGTTGGCTTTGAATTTGAACAATAATTCTCCCATCTGAGCCTCTTCTGGGAGTGTAGCCATGAGCCCCTACAGCTGGCCTAGTATCTAGTTTTTAAAATAATGACCTTGGTGCCTTTTCCTCTCAGCTTCTATATGACCTTCAAGTCTGGCTGCTCTGGGGCATACATTAGCAGCTCTTACACCAAGCAACTAATTGCTTATGTAAGGAAATGTGATTTATCTACTTTCTCCAGAAGTTCAATGAACACATACAAAGTGCCACACAGATTTAGTATGGTTTCTTTCTCTTGTCTCAAACAGCTGGATGTGGAAATTTATTTTCTATCCAGAGATAGCAAGTATGCAGTGAAAAGACCCTCTTCTAATGATGACCACTTTCTTTCCAATTTACCTCTTCCCAGTGGCAATCACTTTTACAGGGTAAGGGTCCTTTGTAAGAAATGCTTGAGACCAGAAGTGTTTTACATTTTGTTATATTGG
Organism: Jaculus jaculus; assembly: GCF_020740685.1. Taxonomy (NCBI): domain Eukaryota; kingdom Metazoa; phylum Chordata; class Mammalia; order Rodentia; family Dipodidae; genus Jaculus; species Jaculus jaculus. Next base: position 41,017,658 of record NC_059117.1, read on the forward strand.
AAATAGGACATAAATTCAAACACAAAATATATTTAGGTTTTATTCCATATGTATATTCAATATACACATATATACATTAACCTGGAGGTAATTGTGTATTTTATTTATATATATAAATAAATAAAAATAAAATATTTTAATATATATTTAAAAACAAAATATTTTATTTTTAAATATATATTTTAGTTTTTTTTTATTTTTTTTATTTTTATTTGAGAGTGACAGACACAGAGAGAAAGACAGATAGAGGGAGAGAGAGAATGGGTGCACCAGGGCTTCCAGCCTCTGCAAACGAACTCCAGACGTGTGCGCCCCCTTGTGCATCTGGCTAACGTGGGACCTGGGGAACTGAGCCTCGAACCGGGGTCCTTAGGCTTCACAGGCAAGCGCTTAACCGCTAAGCCATCTCTCCAGCCCTAAATATATATTTTAAAAAATTTATTTATTTATTTGAGAGAGAGAGAATGGGGACACCAAGACCTTTCTTTATTCACTACAAACTCAAGACACATGTGCCACTTTGTACATCTGGCTTTATGTGGGTACTGGGGAATTGAACCTGGATCCTTTGGCTTTGTGGCAAGTACCTTAATCAACAAGCCATCTCTTTAGCCCCTGTATTTTTAATACACCCCAAATTTATACTTACTAGTCACATGAGGACAGGTGAGGTATTTTTTGTCTGTGATAGTGTGTCAACAATTGGAAACTTGTGAAATTTAGATTTTCTGATTAAGGATATTCAACCTATGCAATTTAAATTTTTTTTTCCTTTTGGAAATATGTACACTTGTATGTGTATCCCTTATGATCACAGAGTATCATAATATTCTCATTGTCTTGGAGTTTGACTTTTTTCAAATGATACATCTTAACACCTTTATATTTGCAAATATAGACATGGTCTTTATCATTTGGGGGCATATGTGTATGAACATAGCACTGTAGTGTTGTGTATATGTGCTGTGTATATGTATAGTGTATGCAGATACGTATAAGTTTGCATGTGGAGACCAGAGTAGGAGGGCAGGTGTCCTCTGCCACTCTTCTGTATTGTTTCCTTGAGAAGGAGTTTCTCACTGAATCCAGAGCTGTGATTTTTTTTTTTTTTCATTTAGACTGGCTGACACCAATAATCCAGGACCATCTGCCAGCCTCATGATCCTTAACCATTCAGCATCTAGAGAGGTCATTCTGCTGTATAAGGTCACATACTCACAGAATTCAGGAATTAGGGTAAGGACCTCTTTGGGGCATTATTCTGACCAACATAATACATAGTTGTTGTTTTTTTCAATCTGTTTTCCACTGGTGGACTTTTAGGTTGCCTTTTATTATAAGCAGTATTTCAATGATGACTGTCCTTGTAAATATACCTCAAGACACCCCTAGAAAATAAATTTCAAGTTCAAAGGGCATGTACATTTTAGCATTTGACAGATATTTGTCATGGTAACTAAAAAGAATTCATTTTGTTTGAGGAACTCTGAATTCACAATATCATAAAACCACCCAGAACTTAGTAATTTAATATTCTACTTTTGCCTCCTGTCTTTTTTGGCTCCTTGACTTTAATAAAGTCTCTGACTTTAAGGCAGTGGTTTTAGAAACATGGACTTAATTTATATGGTTAAGCAAACAATACTATTGGGCTTGGAAATAGCTTAGTGGATAAAGCCCTTGTCACTCATGATGAAGTTCAATCTTTAGACTGCATATCAAAAGCTTAAACCTCTGTGGTGGGCTTCTGTGAGTCCAGCATGCTGTAGCTAACATTTACTGCGAGATGAGAGATGGAGACAGAAGGATTTCCTAGAAGTTGTGACATGCACAGCAATTAAAAGCAGTAGAATGAGAATCCAGCGGGAGAAGCCCTGTCTCGAATGAAGTGAGTAGGTGAGGAAAGACTTGAAAGTTCTGATCTCCACAGAGGCATTGCGGCATGTGTACACCTACCCGCACTCATACACAAACATGCACACATGCACGGACACACACACAAATGAATAACTTTTTAAACTCCAATAGTAGAAAGCTGGGAGGGCAGCTTAGTGGGTAAAGTGCTTGCTGCACGAGCGTGAGGCCCTGAGTTTGGATCCCCAGCACCATGTACAACCCAGGTGCGGCAGACATGCCTGCAGCGCCCGCACGGGGGAGGAGAGGCGGAAGGGTTCCGGGGCAAGCTGGCTATCTAGGCTACTATAATTGGTAGGCTCCAGATCCAGTGAGAAATTCTGTCTCTGAAAGTGGAGAGTAATGGGGAAGAAATACAATGTCAGCCTCCACATACACATGCATACATGTGCACCTGAACACACGTTACAAACATGCACACACCACATACTGATGAAGAAATTTAAATAAAACTATGGCTTTTAAAATTTCAATTAATGAAATAATGAGTTTCTCAGTCACATGAGCCACATTTCAAGGGCCCAATAGAATACCGCATGTGGCTGATTGGACAGTATGGCTATAGGACATTCCTTATGGAAGAAAGTTCCATTGGATAGTGTTGTTACAGAGTGATCATTTAATTCATTTAACTTATCTGTGAAATTAGGGACAACTCATGGCCCCTTTTTTCTTTTCTTTTTTTCTTTTTCTTTTTTTTTTTTTTGGAGTTTCAAGGTAGGGTCTCACTCCAGCTCAGGCTAACCTGGAATTCATTATGTGGTCTCAGGGTGGCCTCGAACTCATGGCGATCCTCCTACCTCTTCCTCCCAAGTGCTGGGATTAAAGGTGTGCGCCACTATGCCTGGCTCCCTCATTGCCTATTTAACTAAGTTCCATTTGCTATAGAGAGAATATTTATGTAATTCACATCCTGAAACCTAATCCCTGGTGTAACAGTATTTGGAATTTGGCCTTTGAGAAGAGGTTAGTTCATGGCAGCAGACCTTTATGAATGGTATTAATGACATTCTTTTGTTTTTGGGGGGTGTGTGTGTGTGTGTATGCGCATGTGTGCATGGCTGTGGGCACACATGTACGTATATCCATGCAGAGGCAGAAGTTGATGTTAGATGTTATTTTTGAGACAGAGTCACTGAATTTATAACTCACAGATTAAGCTAGACTAGCTAGCTAGCAAATGTAGGGATCCTCCTATCTTTATCTCCCCAGCATTGGGATTACAGGAATGTGCTGTTACACCCAGCTTTTACATGGGTGCTAGGGATCTAAATTTGGGTCTTCACACTTACATGACAAGTGCTTTCTGCACTGGGACATCTCCCCAGCCCCATAAGCTTCTTAAAGAGATGCCACATGTAGACACACCAAAACATGAAGTTTATGGACAAGGTTGTAGGTCTTTACCAGACATTGAATCTGCTAGCATCTTTGATCTTAGCCTCTAGTAATGTGAACTATCTTTCTTCAATATTCTGTCATAGCAGCCTGAGAAGGCTAAAGGATCATTAATTCAATGAACAGTTATTAACTGCCTATTTTGTTCTAGGCATTGTGTTAGAAATTGCAGATAATACAAAGGTGTTTTGTTTGTGTTTGTGTTTTGGCTTTTTGAGGTAGGGTCTCACTCTAGCCCAGGCTGATCTGGAATTCACTATGTAGTTTAGGAGTGGCCTTGAACTCATGATGATCCTTCTACCTCTGCCTCCTGAGTGCTAGGATTAAAGGTGTGTGCTACCAAGCCTGGCTACAAAGGTAATTTTAAAAATAAATATATATGTGTGTATATATAGAGAAGTTATTTTATCATCTTTAGAAGTAGTCCATTGTCCATTCTGTAATATTATCAAATTATTAAAATGTTAATTGGATTTTTTATTCTTGCATATATATATTTAATTAACAATTTTAATTAACCCTTTCCCTCTCTTTCTTCTTCTCCATCTTCCTATCCCTTTCCCTTCTTTTGCCCACCCCATTCCTCCTTTGATTTTCATATCACTTGTTGGTGACATGGTCAGCCATATCTAAAAAAGTAAAAGCGTATATATCTTACTTAACATTTGTAAATACAGGCAAATCACACTACTCACCTTGGAGACAATTTTTTTTACCAACAAATTTAAATTAATTGATTTGATAAGTACCTAGAAAAGTTTAAGTAAACAATTAAAGCTCAATAAAGTCCTGTCATCTCTGTTTTAAGAAGTTTTCATTAACTAGCTTTAGGTAAGAGCAACTTCCTTTCTATCTTTCTGGAGTCACCCTGTAGGTTGTAATGCATAGCTCTTTTATTATGTGGAAGGTCTCATTCCTTTTTCTCTTGGGAATATTGGGGACATCTTACCTCTATCTTATTTGCTGTGAGGAAGGAGTACTCTGAGCAGCATCCTTGGCTATCTGCTCAGCCAACCTGTTTCCCTCGGAGGTTTCATCTGGCCCCTTTTGATGTCCTTTGCAGTATATTACAATAGTTTCAGAAGGAGAAAAGACTGTATGATACACTTAGCAGATATCCCTGGTGGATAATAGGCCTGACACATCATGGGAAGTATATCCAGTCAAGTCAGTCCCCAAGGTTAAGGTAAAGCCTCAGAAATAAGAGAGCTATTGCCACCATGGTCTAGATGCAGGCTGGCTTTAGCTCCTAATCTTCCTGCCTTCATCACTTGAGCAGATCTGGCAGAACTGGCCTCTCAAGAATCTCTCAGGGTGCTTGAGGATCTCAGGGAATGGGCAAGGGATAATGGACATCACCCCCTCTCCACTTAGTACCCTGGAACTCTCTGACAAAATCAGTGTCTTGGCACAGTTGAGCCTTGGATTTTTTATAGTCCATATGTCAGGAAATTGAGACGTCTGAGGGTCCAACCTATTGGTTTGAGCCTGCCTGCTGGTAGGAGAGTTGTACATTGGGAGCCTCTGCCTATTTCCCTTCTAGCCTGTAAAATAAGTCTAGTTGAAGGATGATATTACAATTATGAGTCCTCTCAGGAGGCCAGGTTTCCTTATCTACCAGGGGTTATTCACGCCAGGCACAAGTGGAAAAGGAGATTAATGTCTTCTTTTTGAGAGTCTGAGGGTTTATCTTGTCCTAGTTCTTTAAGAGGCAGGCTGATGGGGAACAGAAAGGACTCCTGTCCCTTCTGTAGGGAGAGAGACAGAAGGAAATGGGGGGATGCAGGGAGACAAGCCTAAGCCATCCTATCCAGATGTCTCTGGCAAGGCCCTTGCTCCTGTACCAGGGACATCTCCATTCATGCTACATGCCTGCTACTACAGCCAAGGGGCAAGATTTCAAAAGGTCTGTTGAGGTTAGGTTATGCCCATGTATCTTTATAGCTTTTCTCTCTTACAAGTTGTGGAAGAAGCCCACGTGGGAGAAGCCCATGGCAGGTTTCCCTTTTTCCTCTTCCTACCTCTCTGCTCTGTGTCCAGAGGGGTGGGCCCAGCCTAGGAGGGGACTATAGTCATGGCCTGACAGAATGCCTCTTTGACTCTTCCCCAAGTGATGGTCCAATCTAAGGCTCATGGTCCGTGTTCATGCTTGTAGCCTAAATACCTTCTGACGTGTCTATTCACAGCACATTTGTTCTGGGCTAACCCAGTTGGCACAGGGATGGATGATTATAAGTAATGCCAAGTGCTCAAGGGATGGGGCCAGTCTCTGTCATATATTAACCTAGGTTTTTGTTGTCTGGATATGGAAAATCAGGGTAATGTTCTGTCTCATGCATGAAAGAGTACATCCCTAATGAGTTCAAATTGTAATCTCAAAAGATGGTTACCTAACATAAAGGAAATTGACTCATGGTAATCATGGGTAGAACCCGTGGGTCTGTTCTTGAAGGGGTGAGTGGAAGGGACATGATGTCCCAGGTGAAATAAGGAGGGGCTCCTCTGCCATGAAATTGATAAATTTTTCATTACCACTTCTTGGGATGCTCCTCTGTGGGGCCAGAGAGAAGGATATCACTTCCACTTTGGAGGGCCTGAAATTGAGTATAGGACAAATAACAGTGACTGCCATTAGATAGTAAACCCTCTTTAGTTCAACTTTCATAACCTTTTTACATCAACTGTCATTCTTTTTAAAAAATACTTATTACATAGGTTATAGACATTTCACCTCCCCTGATCCCCATTTCCCTGAGGGCCCTCCCCAGTAGGGTTATTGGTGTTCACTGTGGCATAATTAGGACCTCTGTCAGTCTCTGAGCGGGGAGGTGGGGGGGGGAGGGGCATGCCTCAGGATATTTCTACCCACCCTGTGGCTCTTACAATTTTCCTACCTCCTCTTCTACAACAGTCCCTAAGCCTTGGCAGATCTGTTACCAGTTTGTTTCAGTGTTGAGTTCTCTGTAGCCTCTGAATTTCTGCTATGATGTGTTTCTGCTCAGCACAGTGTTTGTTGTTATTTTCTTGGAGGTGGTTGTCAGGTTACTATTGGTAGCAATACTCATGTTGCTGACTCCTCTGAAGTGTCTCCTGGACCCAGGTAAATGTGGTAGAGGTAGCAGGCACATCTTGTGGTGAACAGTCAGCTATCTTTTGTTTATTTATTTTTTTGTTGTTATATTGATGGATCTTAGATCTCCCCAGTATTCTCTGTCACCTATAAAATAAAATGGGTTCTTCAACCAAGAGTGGAAGAAACTTCAATTAAAGGAGATATGCCTAGAAGTTTGACGGACTTTTAAAAAAGATTATTACTATTACTTATTTATGAGAGAGAGAGAGAGGGAGAGAGGGAGGGAAAGAAAGAAAAAGACACACACACGCACACACACACACACACACACACACACACAGAGAGAGAGAGAGAGAGAGAGAGAGAAGGAGTGAATGGGTGTGCCAGGGCCTCTAGCCACTGCAAACCAACTTTAGATGCATGCATCACCTTGTGCATCTGGCTTATGAGGGTCCTCAAGAACTGAACCAAGGTCTTTGGCTTTGCAGGGAAGTGCCTTAAACACTAAACCATCTCTCCAGCCTGAGAGACATTTTGATGTGGATACTCACTCTACTTGTCCAGAGAGCAATGGGAGCTTCCTGGCTACAGAGTTCTGACTTAATTCCCACTACCAAGTATGAGTTCTCTCCCACTGAGCAGGCCTCATGTCCACGTGGAGGGCAGTTGGTTACCCAGCAAGGCTATGTGCCACTATTGCACATATGTGCACTTTTTTTCTGGCTGGTTGATTGCATAGCTTACAGTGTCTCTTGCTTATTCATATTGTTAGTGACCATTATCACCTAGTAACTCCAATAGCACTTTCTAGCACCATGAGCATTTTCTAGGAGAGGACTAGATTTCCTCTTGGTTCCCACATGGTCTCTTGGTGTCCTGGGATAGCAACCTGTGGTGTCTTCAGCAATAAGGTCTTAGCTTTGGTGCTGGCCTGCATTGTTTCAGGAACCTCACAAATCTCTCTGGTCAACTTCTCACTGTGGGGGGTAACCCAGATCTGGCACTGACATTAACAAGCCATAGCCAATGGTTTTAGGATTAAGCTTTCTTCACCTTCTACTGGGTACTTCTGTCTGGTCCGTCCACTTCCCTTATATCTTGTATACTAAGTATATCTTGTATATTGGTATATAAGAGGATATTGTACTGTTTTAGTCTTTAGTTTTATGTAGCTCCCCTCCCAACTTCCCTTCTTGTCGGGAATTGCTAAACACGGGTTGGGACTGTAAGAAAGCTAGCCTGGGCTGTTGGACATGGCCGGGGACCTGTGAGGGTTGCAGTGGGCCTTATCGTGGGGAACCCACTTTGGCACCAGAGCTGGCCCTCCCTTCTCGTGAGGTCATAGTGTACCTCATCTTCGCCCAGAAGAAATGGGACCAGTGGGCCCTCCCTTATCCCAAAGCACCTGAGCATTCCATAGTCTAAGGTTCTGCCTCTCCCCACAGTTTCTGACCTTGTGGGCAGCTGCCTAAGAGACCCTTACATGTTAGTAAACAGTCTCCCTGCTGCTGTAGCCACCCAATATGTGGCTGAATTCATATAGCTTTTCTCGCAGCTTCTGTTATGTCCCTTGCAGCTTCTCCCTCACAACCTCTGCCTTCCAACACTAGGCAATTAGATAGCAACCCATAAACCTATGTATCCAATTACCTTATAGTCTGCATGTACCTTCTCAACCTTTCCCAAGTGTTTATAAACCCACTCCCCGTTTTTTTTTTAATTTTTTTAAATTTATTTGAGAGCAACAGACACAGAGAGAAAGACAGATAGAGGGAGAGAGAGAGAGAATGGGTGCGCCAGGGCTTCCAGCCTCTGCAAACAAACTCGATACGCGTGCACCCTCTTGTGCATCTGGCTAACGTGGGACCTGGGGAACCGAGCCTCGAACCAGGGTCCTTAGGCTTCACAGGCAAGCGCTTAACCGCTAAGCCATCTCTCCAGCCCCCCCGCACTCCCCTTTTAAATAAAGGAGCCAAAGCACTACCTATCAGACTGCCTTCTGGGTAGTTCATTGCCTGTCTCCCTCACCCTGCTCCCTCCAAATCCTCCTGTGCCAGGGACGTCAGTGGCCAATGACCCTGGGGAATAGTGAGGACCCTCACCTTCTCTCCTTCCTCCAACCCCCCACAGCCCTTTCACCCCCTTTATTCTTTCCCTCTGCTAGTTTGTTTGGTACCCCTTCCCTTGTCCCTCCCTGTTTCCACTTTGTTTTTCTGGTCTCATTCTGGTTTTAAACCCATAATCCTAATTCTTAACCCTGTTCACAGTCTTCTTCAGGTGGTCCAGGTTAGGAGCCACATATGAAAAAGCATGTGGCATTTCTCTTTCTTAGTCTGTATGACCTCACTTAGAATAATGCTTTCCAAGTCCCCCCATTTTCCTGTGAATTTCATTATTTCATTTTTCCTTACTTCCAAGTAGAATTCCATGTGCATCTGTACATCTTCATTATCCATTCATTAGTTGATGGGCATCTGGGTTGATTCCAGTTATTAGCTATTATGATCAGAGTCACGATAAAATAGTTGAACAGGGCTGGAGAGATTGACTAGCAGTTAAGCGCTTGCCTGTGAAGCCTGAGGACCCCGGTTCGAGGCTCGATTCTCCAGGACTCACGTTAGCCAGATGCACAAGGGGGCGCACACGTCTGGAGTTCGGTTTGCAGTGGCTGGAGGCCCTAGTGCGCCCATTCTCTCTCTCTATCTGCCTCTTTCTCTCTCTCTCTCTCTCTGTCATTCTCAAATAAGTAAAAATAAACAACAAAAAAATAGTTGAACAAATATCTCTAAAGTGAAAAGTGGATTCTTTAGGGTAAATACCCAGGAATGGAATAGTTGGGTCATATAGTTGATCTATTTTCATCTTTTTCAGGAGTCTCCGTACTAATTTCCACAGTGGTTGCTCAAGTTTGCTCATTCTAACCTTTTATTTATAACTATTATTTTGAAACATAGAAATCACTTAGGTTGTATCTAAACATCTGATAGTTTAACCATAGGTAAACACTTTAATAGTCCTGTGTTATATCAATAAGCCCAAATTAAGCAGTCCATTAAGGATTTAAGCCAATACAATAAGCATTTAAACTCACCTAAATTTTTGACCTTTTAATTGAATCTGTAAGACAATTTAAAAAGCAGAGTTGATGGTTGGTATTTTGTTCAGCCCTAAGAACATCTATCTGTCATTGTAGCAAACACGAATTAGTATTTTTTATTTTAAAACTAAAAACATAGAAACCTGTTTCTTGTAATTTAACATCACTTTATATACACCTATGTACCTATGTATAGTTTTAGTGGCGTTTAACCCTCTTTTTGTGTAAATTGGACCAGACATAAACCTAATCCTGAAATAGAAGCTGGCAGCAATTAATTGATGTTTATTACTTAGCATTACTTTATTAATATGATAATAATAAAATAATTTTTATAATAATTATGTATATAATAACACATAATAATAAAATTTTGTCTCATCATTCTTGTTTCCCATGACTACTAAAATAGATGGCGCCCAGACAAGCTACCCAGCAATCTATGTCTGCTGTAGTCAGCTCTATCTTGCTGGGATGAAGAGCTAAACAGACAGTTTAGGGGAGGAACAAGTTTATTTTAGGTTTACAGATCCAGGGGAAGTTCCATCAATGGAAGAAGCTGCTTACTTCTGTACATGCAAGTAGAGAGAAAGAAAGAAGGGACCCAAGCAAACACCAGCAAGCAGGAACCCTGAGCTCAAAACTGCTCTCTCCACACCTTTGGAATTCAGATCCTGCCCCAATGACACCTCCTCCACCCCATAGCAGGAATCTGCCTTGTAGAGGCTGAAATTCAATTTTAACAAAACACCTGAGTCTGTGATAGAAGAAATTTGACAGAGAAACAGACCCAGATATCCTCCAAAACAGCTTCTATTGTGTAAGCCTTTACCAGGAAGACAGCATGACCTTGAATCGCCTCCCTGTCTATGCAGCTACACCCTGCTTGTATGTTATCTGGATAGTTCAGCCATAGACAAACTCCCCTGAACTTCTGTAATTTTACACTTATAGTCACAGAAGTTTAACCCACATTAGTATTAAGAGCTCAAGATAAAGTCAAACTGTCTATAAAAACTCTAAGCTGTCAGAGCTCAGTACTCAGATGTTGGAAGATACTCCCCTGAGTCCATGTCAACATGAATAAATTTTGTGATTCTTCACTCTCACTTGTTCTGGCTCTGTGTGACTCATTTTTTTTGTAACAAATCTATTGGGCCATATATTTACACTCGCACATTCAAGCTACTGCAGTGTCTAAATGGTATTATCATTGCTTGTAAATAAATACCCGCGATACAACCTGAGTTGACTCACTTTGACCCAGAAATGGTGAATAGAGCCCTTTAACATGGCTTAAAATTGAGAAAGTACAGAGGTTATCAGAACATGGGGGAGTCTTCCTTGACTCCCTAAGAACAAAAGACACAATGAATGAAGCTAGATTATTTCTTTTAAATGATAATCCCAGTAATGACCACTTAGCAGTATTCTCTTTCTTGGATATGACATTTCAGTGTAGCTTTACAGAAGCACCAGTACCTAATACATAAGTCTTGGTCTTGTTAAGACTCAGCTTTTCCAGATTTTAAAAGCCTGTTTATCATTATTTTCCTTGTTTCAGAGGCAGGTGGCCATCTAATCTCAAGAGGAAGTCTGGAAAGCTCATGAGTTAAATCTGCTTGGGGGCTGAGACCAGACATACCCACCCTTCTCAGAACCCAGCTTTCAATGAGTTTTAAACAGCACATGACATTTTATCAATATATGTATGTGGTTGGACAATGGAAAATTACAAAGTTACTAGGAAAGAAGGCCTGAGGCTCTTTGGCAACACCCTTCCTGCCCAAGGACGTGAGGTCAGCCAGTCTTGCTTGCTAAAGATAAGAACTGTGTGAACTTGGTTTTGTAATTTCTCCCTCGCCCACCCCTCCCCATCTCCTTGTGCCAATTGCAGCTGCTAACCACCACGCATCTGCTTCTGAAATGCCCACTTGCCTGCTTGCTTGGTTCTGCTTCTCACTGAAACTATAGATGGGAAAGGCACACAATGTTGGGGGCTGGAGACTTTCAGGAGCTAGCCCGACTCTGGACCACATGTGAATAGATCGCTTTTCTCCATCCGATTTGGTGTTGGGTTGATTTCTGGAGGGGCATCTCCCATGTCATTTACATTACAGTGATGTAGAAAAAGTGAGAGAAACAGAGTCAAAATCTCAATATACGAACCCTAATTACAAGTCTCAACCGCCGTGTGCGGCACTTTGATTTAGTTATAAAAGTGAGCCCCTAGAAACATCAGGGTCTTGTCCTCAGCTGGGGCTTATCACAAGTGGTATTGTATAGTAGATTCTTATAAATTAAAGTATTTCTTTCTGAAGGGAGGTGGGAGTCAACAGATCAAGAGGTCTAGAAGAGTCGAGACTCCCAAGGTTATAGGAATGATAAACAACTGTTGAATGGCCAATGTTACTAAAAATTGTAACATTCCCTGTTTGGGAGAGGAAGGAAGCTCAAGAAACTCAAGAAGTCAACAAGTTTGGAAAAATGTTGCAAGATCAATTTGTAAGAGAAAACAACTGCTTAGGGAGGGACTTTCTTGATTGAGCTGCCTGCAAATCCTGTGGACTTTCTGACCAGCTGAGCTGCCTGTAGGGTGTGCAGTGTGCTCCTGACACGCAGCCTCTGTGAGTCCTCAGCTATTCTACAGTGGGCTTTTTGGTGCTGCAGCTGCCTTTGAGTCACTAATGGTCTGTAAGCAGCCCCTCACCCTGAGGCTGAGGATGGGATGAGACTTCTCAGTGGTGTGGCTGCTTTTAGGTGTCCTGTAAGCAAGTCCTCACCCTGTTCTGTGCAATCATACCTTGGTCTGTCATCTGCCCTGTGTGGAGTGAGTAGACATGTGCCCATGGCACCCCAGGGAAAAAGTTTCCTGTAATGCGTGGCCCCATGGGCAGCCAAGAGTGCTGAGGTTGCACAGCATTTTCTGTATCTTAGAGAGAAAAAAAGGCCTGTACATTAAGGCATTTTCTAGATTGACTTAGCTTAGCCCAGTGGTATGGATACAGTTTAGGGTAACCTATTTATGATTACTCATTTATAAAGCAAAAGACATACTGGAATGTCTCCTAATTATTTTTTTTTTCTTTTCATTTTTTTTTTTTTTTTGTTTTTCGAGGTAGGGTCTCACTCTGGTCCAGGCTGACCTGGAATTAACTCTGTAGTCTCAGGATGGCTTTGAACTCACAGCAATCCTCCTACCTCTGCCTCCCGAGTGCTGGGATTAAAGGCGTGCGCCACCACGCCCGGCTTCTTTTCATTTTTTGAAGTAGGGTCTTGCTCTAGCCCATGCTGACCTAGAATTCACTATGTAGTCTGAGGGTGGCCTTGAACTCACCACAATCCTTCTACCCCTGCCTCTCAAGTGCTGGGATTAAAGGCATGAGCCACCACACCCAGCTCTCCCAATTGTTTTTATTCACTTCTTTAAAGCATCTTTGAGACACCCTTCTGTGAGCATCCACAAGATGTCAGACATTTTTGGGCCAGTCATTCTTACCTGAACCCTTTCATCAGCAGTGAGGGTGGCAGAATCTGCAGACTTAGCTGCTCGCTACCCTTTGTGACTGCATTAATGCCCATAATCTTCATACGTTCTTGTCATGTATTTGCCCAATTGACCTTAGTCTGCCTGTGCTAGATTCATGACTAATCCCTTTCAAAATTGTTCAATCCTCCACATTGGAGTTCTCTTGTATCTTTTGCGGGGGGATTGTGCTTAGGGCTCTAAAAAACATCTTAGCCACACATTAGAGGCTGTGTGTGTCAGCCTGTAAAGCAGGATTGGCAAAAAGCAAAACAAACAAACAAACAAACAAAACCACTGGAGCAAATATTGAGTCTTATATGTCAGGGAAGCAACTAGCATCTAATGAGGCAGAGAAGGTCTCAATACATCTGTGGGTTGAGCCTCTAATATTTCTAAAAATATTTTGACCCCATTATTGTTTAATCTAGATAGGATGCAAGTATGATAGCACTCATGTGAATTCCCCATTCAAATCTATCAGGCTGCCTGGATTAGGAAAGCTATACTGTCATTTACCACATGAAGCATAGAGAATGAAACTTTCTGCAAGTAAAAAATCCTATTCCATTTTTAAAGGAAGATCAGAAAATATCAGCCAGATGGCTGTCACTGTCCAGCGTGACTAACCATTGAGTGATCCTTCTCAGAGGATGGACACTATGACCTAGCAAATGAACCTGTTCCCTAACCATCCTTCAGTTGATAAACTGCTTGCACCACAAACATGAAGATCAGAATTCAGATCCCCTGTACTTATATAAATGCCAAGAGGGCGTGTCATCCATCTGTGATCCCAGTGTACAGCTAGCTGAGAGAGCTGGGGTTAGGAAGTCCTCAGGACAGGCTGGCTAGCTGGATAGCTGAACCCATGAGCACTAGGCTCCTACGAGAGACCCTTCCTCAGTAAAATAAGGAGAGTGGTTGAGTAAGGCACCTGATGCCCATCTGTGGCCTCCACTTGCAAGCCTGTGCACACATGTGTGTGCGTACACACAGTGCATACCCGAACACACATATGAGCACATATGCACGTGTGCATACCACATACACATGCAAAAACGTTTAAAAAATTTTTAGAATTCAACAATACAAAGTCTGACAATCTCATTGAATGGAGGGCAAAGGATGTAGAAATTTCTCCAATGAAGATGCACAAGTGGCCAAAAAGCACCTGAAAAAAAGATCACCCTTACTAGCTCTCAGGAGGATGCAAATCTAAACCACAGCAGAGCTGGACATAGTGGCGCACATATGCAGTTCAGCACTACCAGCGATGGAAGCAGGAGGATTGCTGTGAGTTCAAGGCTAGCCTGGTATGTATAGTGATTTCAAGTGAAGCCTGGACTATTTAGTGAGACCTGGTTTCAAAAGCACCAAACAAACTGAAGAACACAAAACAAAAAGCAACCAAAATAAAGTCAACAGTGAAATAGCATGCATACCCACAGGGATGGCTATAATTGGCTAAACAAAAACAAAATTAAAACTGGCAAGGATTTAGAAAAACGGTACTCTTCATGCATAGAAGGAGGTAATGTGAAATGGTACAGTGACTCTGGAAGACAGTTTGACAGTTTCCAAAGTGTGAAACAGTTACAATTGCCCAGTAGTTTCTTTCCTAGCAATTAAATTGAAAGATGAGAATGAAATAAGAGAAATATGAATGAAACTTATAAATATCTCCATATATATTCACAACAACATTATTCATAACAAAAAAGTATTAACAACCTAATTGTCCATCAATTTATGCATAGATTAACACGATGGAATGCATCTATACAATGAAATATTATTTGGCAATAAAAACATGCTGAGAGCAGTGGTACATGACTATAATCTTATTACTGTGGAGGCTGAGGAGGGAGGATTGTGAATTCCAGGCCAGCCTGGATAACAGACCTTTTCTCAACAACAAATAATTAAAAAGCACATAAAACAACAATAAAAGGGAATATACAATATTAATATATGCCACAACATGGATTAGCTAGGAAAAGATTATTCTTAGTTTAAAAAGATGCAAATTACCACTTATTCATGAATAAATGCTTCCAGTGAAATGTCCAGAAATGTCAACTCTATAAAAGATAGAAAGTGAATGGTTAAGAACTGGGGGGTGGCTAATGGGAGATGACTGCTTTATTGGTTACTCTTCTCATTTCTGTGACCAAATACCTGACAAGAAGCTACTTTAGGAAGGAAAGGGTTTTTGGCTTCCAGGTTCAGAGATACATTCAATCATGGCAGGTAAGGCATGGAGGCAGGAGCAGGAGGCCAGTTGGTCACATTTCATTGGCCATCAGACGGCAGAGAAAATGTAATAGGAAGTGAGGACTGGCGCTACAAAACCCTGATGCCCAGCCCCAGTGACCCCCATTTCCTCCAGCAGGGTTCCACGTGTTCCATAACCTTCCCAACAGAGCCACTGGCTGACAACCAAGTGTTCAAACATGGATGACATTTCTCATTCAAACCACAACTGCTAATGGATATGACATTTCTTTCTGGGTGAAGAAAATAGTGGTCATGGTTGGACAGCACTGTGGGTATTCAAGAGTCCACTGAATTATAGACTTAAAAATGGAAAAATGAAAGAGCAGTTGGAATACAAAAATAACTTCTTTCAGGAGAAACATGATTTCTTGTGCAGAATGGAAGCTATGAAGTATAGTAACCCAGCTCATCTTAGTTAGGGCTAGGGGAATATCTATCCATTTTATAATTTTAGTTGCACTAATTCGATCATAGACTATGGCAGAGAACCCTTCTCCAACACTCCCCACATCGTCAGGGTTCTGTATCATTCTAACAAAACTAAGATAACGCAGAAAGGAGCCCTAACACCCTTCCAGGAAATGGCCCAGAGCAGGCTTGCTTGCAACGTGTCATCTGCTAAGAGCCAGGAGCAGCAGTGTAAAAGCCTTTCTGCATGCTTTCCTCATGCCTCTAATGAAGATGCAATTTCCTACAGATAGAGCTCCCACTTTTCACCTGCTAAAATATACTTCCTTTGAACATACCTTGCTGTTAAGTACATTAGATTTAACACTGTCCTCTTTAAGGTTTATTTAAAATAGAAAATGTTGAAAACAGTGCCAGCCACTGTTCTAGACATTGGGGATTGAACTGGAAGCAAAAAGACCCAAATTTCCTTAAAAACCTTAGGTTTTTAATTTTTTTTGTTGTTTATTTTTATTTATTTGAGAGCGACAGAGAGAGGGAGAGAAAGAGGCAGAGAGCAAGAGAGAGAATGGGTGCGCCAGGGCTTCCAGCCACTGTAAACAAACTCCAGACGTGTGTGCCCCCTTGTGAATCTGGCTAAAGTGGGTCCTGGGGAGTCAAGCCTTGAACTGGTGTCCTTTGGCTTCAACAGGCAAGCACTTAACCGCTAAGCCATCTCTCCAGCCTGCACCTTAGGTTTTAATGGCTGAATTCCAACCCCCTTTGTGAGAGCTTTACATGTCTACATTACATTCTCGCCATATCTTTATG
This sequence comes from Jaculus jaculus, assembly GCF_020740685.1. NCBI lineage: Eukaryota > Metazoa > Chordata > Mammalia > Rodentia > Dipodidae > Jaculus > Jaculus jaculus. Next base: position 41,034,164 of record NC_059117.1, read on the forward strand.
AGATGGCTGTTATGTTAGCCAACATTTTGTTACAGTGGCAAAATGCCCAAGGCAATCAACTTATAAGGAGAAAAAACTTATTTGAGCTCATAGTTTTGGTCCATGGTTGGTTAATCTGGTCTGTTCATTTCTGGCAAGGTAGTTCATCATGTGGGAGAATATGACAGAAGAAGCTGTTCACCTTATGTGGCCAAGAAGCAAAGAGAGATAAGAATGGCCAGGGTCCTAATACCCCTTCAACGTAATGCCCAAACGACATAACTTCCTTTCAAAGGCCCTCTTCCTAAAAGTTTCACCCACTTTGAAAAGCACCACAGGCTGTGAATGACACTTTTCATAAACACCCTATATGCAAACCATTGCAGGTACTATTATAATTCCCTTTACGAGTGAAAAAAAAAAGAAAAAGAAAAACCACTATAGCTCAAGGAAGCCTTGATTCATGTCTAAGCTCACACTGTAAGGGAGAGGCCAAGATTTGAACCCAAGCAGCTGATTCTAGGAGCTAAACATCTAATGAAATGCCCGAAAGGCTGAAGGAAATAAAAACCAATCCAAGACCTTTTAATTTTTGAGGAGCACATAAATATGTTCCAAAAATAAATGACTATTATTAAGTAATTTGGAATAAATGAATAAATAAAACCACCCCTTTACTCTAGGAAGAATGAAGTACTGCTGCAATGCTAAGGGCATTAGGATCTGAAAACACTAAGCAACTTGTGCACTAAGCCATTGTTTATTTACATGCTCTCTGTACTGCAGGCCCTTGAGGGCTATTTGGTATATAGTAGAAATACCCAAAGTGCTGATTGAATGAGTGATGAGTAGAAAAGAAGGTTTCTAAGCAAACAATAGCCAAGACATAAGTGGCAGGATAATAGAGAAGAAATGGAAGAAAGAGGTGCAACATCTGGAGAATGAAAATTCTGTGGGGACTGTAATGTAGCCAAACATAGTATAGTGCAAACATTAAGCTTGTGTTTATCAAGCTACTGGCTTTGGAGCTCAGCTGTGGCACAGGTAGCTCTGCAATCTTGGGAAGTTACTTAACTTCCCGGGACCTCGGTTTGTTTTGTCCATGAAATTGAGTTAAAATAGAGTTGCTGTAATTACTTGAATGTGTCCATAATAATAGACTGCTCAGGGCTGGAGAGATGGCCTGGCAGTTAAGGTGTTTGCCTGCAAAGTCTAAGGACCCATGTTTGACTCTCCAGATCTCATATAAGCCAGACACATAAGGTGAGGTAAATGCAAGGTTGCACATGTCCACTAGGAGTCATAAGTATCTGAAGTTCAGTTACAGTGGCTGAGGCCCTGGTGCACCAATTCTCACTCCCTCTCTCCGTTTCTAAAAAAATAAAATAAAATAAAGAATAGACTGCTCAGAACAGTGGTCAGCACATGGCACACATACACACACAAATGCCTTAAAATAAAGAAGATCTGAAAAATGAAAAACACATCTGAGTAAAAACAGAAATCCAGAGAGAAAGGGGAACGTAGCATCCACTTCTATGCTGAGATCACTTGGTGGTTATAGCTACTTTGAACTTTTATTGGAAAGGGTGAGGGAAAGAAATCAAAACCCACCATGTGGAGGATACAACAAGAGATACTCACAACAGGAAGTTCCAGGAAAAACCAACACCGATCCAACTTTAGAAGAATACAAAGAAATCCTTCATGCTATAGCTGAATCCCCCATCCAGGAACTTAATTGTTTTGTTGTTGTCGGTGGTGGTGGATATTTTAGGTAGGGCCTTGATCTAGCCCAGACTGAACTGAAATTCACTATTTAGTCTCAGGCTGGCCTTAAACTCAGAAATACTCCTACCTCTGCCTCCCCAGTGCTGGGATGTTCATCTCAGCATTGTGGAATTATCTAGTACAGGCTCTGACTTGGGCAACAAGAACAATCCTTAAGCGATTTTTGGTGTTCTGGGTTGAGTTATTTTTCTCCATATACAGGTTAAAGTCTTAACCCTGAGTATCTCAGAATGTGGTTGTGTTTGGAGGAGGCCATTAAAGAGGTATAAAGGTTCAATGAGGTTAGTAGGATAGGTAATATTCCAATGTGACCATCATTTTACCAGTAGAGGAAATTAGACCAGAGCTGTACACAGAGAAAAACCATGTGAAGATGAAGGGAGAAGGAAGCCATATACAAATCAGAGGAAGAAGCTGCAGGAGAAATCAGTCCTGCCAGTACCTTGACCTCTAGCTTCCAGAACGGTGAGAAAATAAACTTCTGTTGTTTAATCCACCCAGGCTGTCGTACTTTGTTATGGAAGCCTCAGAAAACTAAAACAGCTAGGGATGGATCAGGAATTATTCATTGTATCTAACTGTAAACTGACAAAACTGTTTTGTGATAAGGAACCTGGTGAGTGGAAACTTGCCTGTCTATGTTCTATTTATGTTAATATATGTCTTAAGGAGTCCACAGAATCATTTTATTTTGAGATAAATGGAAAAAAATGAGACTTTTAGAATTATGATTGCTTTTTTAATGAAAGCAATATAGTTTAAATGACACAAGTCACATTAGTAACTAGCCTGTTTTCAGTGATCGGATGTTGGACAGGGGTATTCTGCTTCTTTGTGAGCTATGTGCTTCCATCAAGGAAAGTGGAATCCAGATTGGCCCCTGGTCCCTGGTACAAGTATACATCCACATTCGGTATGGACGCTGCTCTGTGATTGGTCATTACACCTTACAATGAGATTGGGATTGCATTAAGCATGATTGCCTCTCTGTGATCAGTCATTATTCCTTACAGCAGGATGCATGGTTGGCCTATTTGGTTCTGAAGTTGGTATCAAGGGTGCATACTGGGACTATCTACAGGACTCCTATTTATTTGTGTAGAAAAGCAGCTTACAGTTTGCAAACTGTTGGTATATGTTTGCTGAGATAGGAAAATTATTTCCCTTTGCCTGATAAAAATTTCCATTTTCCCTTTGTTGTGTAGATTGCTTATAAAATATTTTACATTTTTGAAGATGATTTTTTAAAAAATACCTACTAATTTGCAAAATATGAATGTCAGGGCCTCCTTGTGCTGCAAATGAACTTCAGATGCAAGTGTCATTTTATGCATCTGGCTTTACATGAGTTCTGGGGAACTGAATCTGGGCCAATATGCTTTTCAAGCAAGAGTCTTTAACCACTGAGCAATCTCAAGCCCTTGAGGATGATTTTTATTTTATTTTATTTTATTTTATTTTATTTTATTTTATTTTATTCTTTTGGCTTTTCGAGGTAGGGTCTCACTCTGGCCCAGGTTCACCTGGAATTCACTAGGAGTCTCAGGGTGTCCTTGAACTCACAGTGATCCTCCTATCTCTGCCTCCCAAGTGCTGAGATTAAAGGCATGCGCCACCATGCCCGGCTAATGAGGATGATTTTTTTTTTTTTTGAGGCAAGCCCAACAGACTGACCTTTTCTATGAGAGAGAGAGAGAGGAGAGAGAGAGATAGAGATAGAGATAGAGATAGATAGCAAGAGAGAGAGAGAGAGAGAGAGAGAGAGAGAGAGAGAGAGAGAGAGAGAAAGAGAAAGAGACAGTTGGAGTGCCAGGGCCTCCAGCCACTGCAATCGAACTCCATATGTGTGTGCTACCTTGTGCACATGTGCAACCTTGCACACTTATGTCACTTTGTGTGTCTGGCTTATGTGGAACATGGAGAGTCAAACCTGGGTCCTTAGGCTTCATAGGCAAGTGCCTTAACTGCTAAGCCATCTCTCTATCCCCTAAATGAAGAGATTTTAAAAACCATTGTCAGGCTGGAGAGATGGCTTAGCAGTTAAGGTATTTGCCTATGAAGCCTAAGGACCCAGGTTCAGTTTCTCAGTACTCATGTGAAGCCAGATGCACAAGATGGTGTATGTATCTGGAGTTCATTTGCTATGTCTAGAGGCCCTGGCACACCCATTATCCCCCTCCCCACTCTCTGTCGCTTTCCCTGTCTCACAAATAAATAAATGTATAAAATATTTTCAAAAACATTTCATTTACTATTTTTTGTCGCAAAAGGAACTTATTTATGGTTAGTGTGAGAAAAAAGCTCCTTACTTGGTTTGTTTCCCTTTTGTATTTGAACTTAAAAGGTTCCTGAGTAATATGCTATTGGCATATGCTTTTGATATCCATTAAAATAACTAAGGACCCAGGTGAAAACAATTTCTTGGTAAATCACATATATTTACATGTCTGGTTGCTTTGTCCACACTTCTCTGGAGCCATCACTGTTCTGAAAATATGGGATTATGCAAACTTAAATATGGAAGGCATTTAAATAGGACAACTTTTAAATATTAGACTCCTTAGTTTCTGGTCTTTATTAAAAAATAGAAGGTGCTGGTGAGATAGCTTAGCAGGTAAGGGACTTGCCTGCAAAGTCTAAGGACACAAGTTCAACTAATCAGAACCCACGTAAGCCAGACGCACAAGGGCATGCATGTATCTGGAGGTTTATTGCAGTGGCTAGAGGTCTTGATGTACCAATTCTTTCTTTCTTTCTCTTTTTCATAAAAAAAAAAAAGAAAAACTAAGACTGAGGAGAGTGCTCGCTCAGTGGTTAAAGACACTTGCTTGAAAAGTCTGACAACCTGAGTTGGATTCCCTAGTACCTATGTAAAGCCAGATTTACAAAGTGGCACATGCATTTGTATCTTGCAGGAGGTCTAGTGCTTTCTCTCTCTCTCTCTCAAGTAAATTTAACTAGTTAGGTATGATGGGGCATGCCTGTAATCTCCAGCACTTAAGAGGCTGAGATAGGAGGATCATAATTTTGAGACCAGCCAGGTTCTATATTATGATTCCCTAACTGAAAATTAATAAACAAACCACATGAGAGCTGATGCCATATAACTTGAGGTTTCTTTCAAACTTCCTACCTTTTTTTTTTTAGTTTACAATGTACACCTGTATTGGAAACTTATCAAAGTATTACAAATTATACCAATAATTTTTTTACTTTTTTATTTGTTTTGGTTTTTCCCGGGATGACCTGTCAATTGATGAGAGTGAGGTGTTAAAGTCACCCACCACCACTGTGTTTGGTGTTATCTGTGACTGTAGTTCTAATAGTGTTTGTTTGATGAATTTGGGAGCCCCCATGTTAGGTGCATATATGTTTAGGATTGTAATGTCCTCCTGTTAGAGTGTGCCCTTAATCAATATAAAGTGAATGTCCTTATCTTTCTTGACTAATATTGGACTAAAGTCTACCTTGTCAGATATTAGGCTAGCAGCCCCTGCTTGTTTACTAGGCCCATTTGCTTGAAACACCATTTTCCAACCTTTTACCCAAAGATAATGTCTATCTTTTGTAGAAAGGTGAGTTTCTTGGAGACAACAAATTGTAGGATCCTGCTTTTTAATCCAGTCTGCAAACCTATGTCTTTTCGTCGGGGTATTGAGGCCATTGATATTAAGAGATATTATTGAAAGGTGTGTATTTATGTTTGCCTTTTTGTGTGTGTGTGTGGTTCGGCTCTACCTTTGCTCTCTTGTGTTAACTAGTATTTGACTATTGCTTGTTTTTTCTAGGTTCCTTATATGTGTGCTTTTCCTTTTCTTCAGCATGGAGGATTCTTTCAAGTATTTTCTGGAGAGCTGGTTTTGTCTTCAAATACTCCTTTAACCTGCTTTTGTCATGGAATGTCCTTATTTCTCCGTCTATTTGAATGGATAGCTTTGCAGGATAAAGTAACCTTGGTTGACAGTTGTTGTCTTTCAGAACTTGGAATACTTCACTCCAAGCCCTTCTGGCTTTTAAAGTTTGTGTTGAATAATCTGCTGTAATCCTAATGGGCTTGCCTTTGTAGGTAACTTGATTTTTCTAACTACTTTCAATAATTTTTCTTTGGATTGTGTGTTTGGTAATTTGATTATAATATGGCGAGGAGAGGTTCTTTCCAGGTTTTGTCTGGCTGGGGTTCTAAAGGTTTCCTGTATCTGCATTGGCACCTCTTTCCCAATTTGGGGGAAGTTTTCTTCTTTGATTTTGTTGAAGATGCCTACTATGCCTTTGGAGTGAGATTCTTCTCCTTCTACTATGCCCTGAATTCTTCTGTTTGATCTTTTCATAGTGTCCCGAATATCTTGAAATTCCCATTCATACTTTTCCGTTAGCTTGTCTTTCTCTTTGTTGGACTGTATTAGATCTGCCACCTGGCCTTCTAGCTTAGATATTCTGTCCTCTCCATCATCCATTCTACTGGTGAGATTTTCTACATAATTTTTTATTTCATTAACTGTGTTCTTCATTGCTAGTAATTCTGACTGGTTTTTCTTTATTATTTCTATTTCCTTATTTATGTCTTATATTGCCATCTTTATTACATTAAATTGGTGTCCTGCATCTTCTTTGATTCCTTTGATTTCCTCTTTGACTCCTGTGGTGGTTTGATTCAGGTGTCCCCCATAAACTTAGGTGTTCTGAATGCTAGGTTCCCAGCTGATGGATATTTGAGAATTAATGCATCCTGGAGGGAGTGTATTGTTGGGGCCGGCTTATGGATATTAAAGCCAGTTTCCCCTTGCCAGTGTTTGGCACACCCTCCTGTTGCTGTAGTCCACCTTCTGTTGGCCAGGGGGTGATGTCCACCCTCTGCTCATGCCATCGTTTTCCCCTGCCATCGTGGAGCTTCCCCTCGAGCCTGTAAGCCAAAATAAATCTCTTTTTTCCCAGAAGCTGCTCTTGGTTGGGTGATTTCTAACAGCAATGCGACCCAGACTGCAACAGTAAAGTGGTACCGAGGAGTGGGATTGCTGCTAGACACCTGACTGTGTGGCTCTGGCCTTTTGGAGCTGATTTTCAAGAGGAATGTGGGAGGATTTGAAACTTTGGCCTAAGAGATGCTTTGCAGTGCTGTAAGTACAGCTTGATGGTCTATCCTGGTCAGAGCTGAAAGACCTGAAGGCAGTAAGAACTATGGACTGTGAGGTTTGGCTTATGAGGGTGAGAAAGAGCTTTGCTTGGACTGGGCTAGCAGTTTGTGTGAGAAGCTTGCTCTTATGCCCATGTCCTGAGAAGTTGTGCAGGGTTGCTTTGAGTAGAAATCAACTGGTGTGAGCAGTGGGAGATGGCACAGAAAGAAAAATCTTTGGGTGAACTGCTGCCCGTTCAGCTGCAACTGAGAGATTACAACCTTTGAGACTGGGCTAGCTGACCTGCGCTGGGGCAACAAGAAAAATGTAGACTCTTTTGAAGGGGCCTGAGTGCTCAAGGAGTGTCCTGTTCTTCAAAGTCTGCTTTATTCCCCCCTGGATTAACAAATTGGCACCCTACTTGGTATCGTGGAGTATAAGAAATGCTGGAAAGTGGGTCATTGAGTTTGCAACACGGTCTTGTGTTTTGGAAATGGCCATGGGCAGTGTGAAGCAGGTTTGCTGGTTGCCTGCATAGAGACCCCATGGGGCCATGAGGATGAACCGTGGCTTGCAGTAGAGACCCAGTGGAGATGCCGGGACCATGAGATGGCTGCCGAGGAGCTGCCGGCCCTGATGAAGTTTTCCAGGACCGTGAGTAGCCTAGCTGGAGGGGCGGAATTGGAATGCCAGAGACTTGTTGCTGGTTAGAATTATCGTACTTGAAGATTTGTCACTGGCTAGAGTTGCTGGACTTGAAGCTACAGAGTTTGATGTTTTCCCTGGTTGTTTTAAATCTTGTATTGGTTGAATGTTTCTTTGCTATGCCCAATGCCATCTATTGCAGTGTGAGTATTTATTCTGTGCCATTCTGGGTTTTTTTTGAGGTTATATTTTGGTATTATGGCTCAGTTAAAAGATCTTGAACTATGGGGATGTATGAACATCATTGGAATTGATAAAAAAACTATGGGGACTTTTAAAGTCAGACTGAATGCATTGTATTTTACATCATGTATGGACATCAGTTTATGGGGGCCAGGGGTGGAATGTGGTGGTTTGATTCAGGTGTCCCCCATAAACTTAGGTGTTCTGAATGCTAGGTTCCCAGCTGATGGATATTTGGGAATTAATGCCTCCTGGAGGGAGTGTATTGTTGGGGGCCGGCTTATGGATATTAAAGCCAGTTTCCCCTTGCCAGTGTTTGGCACACCCTCCTGTTGCTGTAGTCCACCTTCTGTTGGCCAGGGGGTGATGTCCACCCTCTGCTCATGCCATCGTTTTGCCCTGCCATCGTGGAGCTTCCCCTCGAGCCTGTAAGCCAAAATAAATCTCTTTTTTCCCAGAAGCTGCTCTTGGTTGGGTGATTTCTAACAGCAATGCGACCCAGACTGCAACAACTCCTTTGATTTGTTCTTTGACTTCTTTGAACATATTTTTAATCATTCTTTTGAAATCTTTCCCAGGCATTTCCTCTAACTTGTTTTCACTGGAGGTCATTTCTGATGCATTAATACTTTTAGGTGAATTTATATTGTCTTGCTTTTTAGTGTTTCTTGTGTTATATTCTTGTGTATATATTTTTGCATCTTGGATTAAGTTAATGCTTGGATTTTGTAGCTAGCTGGGTATTCTTAGCTGTATCTATTGATCTGATGTTATATATCTTCAGGGTAGGAGCTTAAGGTGTTAGGTGTGGCTCTTAAGACTCTCAGAGTATATACAAAGGTATTTCTAAGGGTTGAGTTTGTCTGCTATGGGAGTATTCAAGTAGGCTGAGTGGAATAAAATACAAGTAGATTCTAAAATTTAACTAAACACTGTACACATTCATGAAAAACAGCACCAAGTATTTATGTAAGAGTAGGTATTATAACAACCAGATCCTCTATCAACAACGAGGTTAAGATTTCTGATATGTTGAGGGATCCAAGTCAGCTTGTGACCAAGTGAAACCCTTCCCTGGTGCAATCCCAGTTACCTTTTTGGATTTTGAATTTTGGTCTTAGTCAAGTTGCTGGCTGTGTCATTGGGCCACTGTTCTGATTTATGAAGCTGGGCATGGCTTTTCCTGTAGGGCAAACCGAGCCTGGCAACTGTGGCCCTGCAGATTGGCACCCCTGCTGCTGCTGGATCTGCTGCTGCTGCTGGATCCACCGCTGCTGCTGGATCCGCCACTGCTGCTGCTGGAACCACTGCTGCTGCTGCTGAAGCTGCTGCTGCTGGATCTGCTGCTGGTGCCGCTGAAGCTGCCACTGCTGGATCCACTGTTGCCAGTGCTGGAGCAGCTGATGTTGCTGCCGGACTCTGCTCCTGCTTGGATCCTGCTGTCAGCTTAAGTTGGCGTGGCTGGGTCCTGGGACCGCTGCTGTGTTCACTTGAGCTGGGCACAGGCGGTGGGGGAGGGGAGGGACCCGATGCTGCTCTAGTTCTCTTGCTGTTCCACCTGTTCTTCTACCTTGTGATCTGCTCCTCCGTTGTTCACTGCTGCTCTCCCTTCATATTTCTAGAGTTTGTAGAGAGCTCCAGTGTGATTGGAAGCTCTCCTCACCTGGCTTTTCCTGTGGCTCAAGCTGAGCCTGGTGGCTTTCTGGTGCACCACTGCCGCTGCGGTCGGCAGACCTGCCAGGGTCGCTTTTGCCGGTCTGTGCGGGCTCTGGATGCTCTGGATCTCTTCTACTTCTCCACTGCCGTTTTAATTTCCTATACACCTCACTTTTTAGTAAAAGTGTGTATTTTGATGAGGTTTTTGTTTTTGGTGTTTTTATCCCCTAGGCTGCTTTGGCGTGGTGCCTACGCCGCCATCTTAACCAGAAGTCTGTTTTGTTTTTTCGAAGTAGGGTTTCACCCTCGCCTAGGCTGACCTGGAATTAATTGTGAGTTTCAGGATGGCCTTGAACTCATGGCAATACCCCTACCTCTGCTTCCCAAGTGCTGGGATTAAAGGCGTGCACAACCATGCCTGGCTATTTTTTACTTTTTGAAACAATTTCAAAATTACAGGAAAATGGCAAGAACAGATCAAAGAATTCTTTTCATCACTCAATGATCCCATTCAAGTTTCACCAATTGTCCTAACAATGCCCTTCCTAATAAGATGATTCAGTATGCTGCCTTACCTTATCATAATCTTCAAACTCTTTCTGTGCAGTGACTCTACAGTCCCTCCCTGGCTTTTATGACTATAACATTAAAATCTACTTATTTGTTTGTGTATGCATGTTTGTATTGTGTGTGATATGAGTAGAGCCCAGAGGATAACCTCAAGGTGGGTGCATTGGGATCACAGCCACATGTGCTACTTTGTGTGTCTTTCCATTGGTGCTGGGGAAGATTGAATTCAGGTTGTCGTGCTTTGCCAGGAAGCACCTTTAACCACTGAGATATTTCCTCAACCCTCAGTTATAACATTAAAAAAATATTTATTTATGAGAGAGAGAGAGAGAAAATGGGTGCCCCCGGGCCTCCTGCCACTGCAAATGAACTCTAGACCCATGTGCCACTTTGCTGAGCCATCTCCCCAACTATAATATTTTTAAGATGATGGGAAAGTTATTTTATAGAATGTTTCTTGATTTAAGGGCTATGCTGTTTCCTCATAGGTCAGGTTTTGTGTGTACCGTTTTCAGGAGTATCTACAGCAATGCTAAGTGTCTGGCAGCCCAGGAGCCGACTCTTCAGACGTGTATTCCATGCTACGCGTGAATAGGGTGGGTTCTGCCAGGTTGCTTCACTAGAAAGTTTTTCTTTTCTTTATAATGACTATGTCTTTTATGGAAAAATACTTTGCGGCTACGTCAATATTCCATTTGTCTTTTAAATTTTGCCTGAAAACTTTGGCATGCACTAATGTTTCTTGCACTAATTATTACTATTATTATTATCACATGGTGGTTTTCTATTTCTATTATTTCTTCTATATTCAACAGCTAGGATACTACCACCAGGAAGAACTTTCTTGTCATTTCCGTCTGTTTGCTCAGATCTGCATGGTCTTAGTGATATTTTATTCAGGGGGTTATAAATTCCTTTCACATTTATCTTTTTTCTTCCTTTTTACTGACAACTTCCATAATTATAGACAATAAACCATGGTAATTCTCTCCCTTTCACTTTTCCCTTTGGAACTCCTGTCTCCATCATACCCCCTCCCCCTCTAAATTAGTCTCTCTTTTATTTTGATGTGATCATCTTTTCCTTGTATTATGATGATCTTGTGTAAGTAGTGCCAGGTACTGTGAGGTCATGGATGTCCAGACCATTTTGTGTCTCGAAGAGTGAATTTTAAGGAGTTCTACCCTTCCTTTGTCTCTTGCATTTTTTATGCCACCTCTTCTGCAATGGACCTTAAGCCTTGGAAGGTATGAAAGAGATGTTTCAGTGCTGAACATTCCTCTGTTACTTCTTCTCAACACCATGATGCCTTCTGAGTCATCCCAAGGTCATTGACATCTGAAAAGAGAAAGCTCTCTAGTAAAAAAGTGAGAGTAGCATTAATATATGGGTATGAACATTAAGAGAAGTGCTTACTGGGCAGTTAGGTGAGCATAGTGTATACATTTAGGCAGACACCAGCAGACATTACACCCCTAGGGCTCATGACTTCTCCTGTTGTAGGTTTTTAGTATCAGGGATGTATTCCCTCCCAAGGAGCAAGCCTCTAGTCCATTAGAGAGAGATAGCTTTTCTCCATAACAGACATGCCACTATTGCACCCTTTGGCTCATTTGGCCTGGCTGCCAAATTTAAGGATTGCAATGTCTACTGTTGTTTATCTCCAATGGTTATTTTTCTCTCTCCCATGGAACTGTATGCAGTGTAGCTTTTTTCAGCTTTCTGTCAGCTGGTCTCTGAGAAGGAGGTTTTCAGCTCAGCTCTAGCCAGATTTCTCAGTGACCTTGAAGCCTAAGTATCACATTTATCTTAATGCTCAAGTAATCCCAGTTTTTCTACATGGTTCAAACTAGTTTTCATGTCTTTTTGACATGCCTCATCATATTTGAATACCTTATGACATCCAAAGATTAATTTGTTTTCCAATTTATATGCAAAAAAAAAAAAAAGAAAGCAAAAAGTAGATTATACTGTTTCTACCACAGCCTGGCAATCATTACTTTCTAAGGCCTCTTCTCCTTGGGAAATGGCTCTTTAGACATCTGTCCCCTTGGCATGCTGACCGCTCTTGGTCTACCACAGCTTCCAAGGCCTCCTGGTGCATAGAGCTGTAACAAAACGCAAGAGCATCAACAGAGAGTTCAGAACCATACCTCTTGTTCAGCTCAAACACAGCCATTTCCCCTTTCATATTTAAAATTCTTTTGTCAGACAGCAAGAAACCTGGCTCCATAATCCTGTATATATTTGGTTATTTTCTTACATCCCCCTGTGTACAAGAAATCCTTTAATCCACTGGGCCACCATCCAGGCAGTGTTCTTCTGGCTGTTGTTGCTTATGTATCCCTAATGAGTTTTAATATTGATGTATTTATTTGTGTATGGTGTGTGTGGGGGTCATGCATGTGAAAGTCATGGAATAACCTCAGAGTGTGGGTCATTATCTTCCACCTTGTTTAAGACAGGGTTTCTGTTGCTGTGAAGGCCAGGCGAGCTTGCTCTGTAAACTTCAGGATTCTCCTGATTGCTTCCCACTGCTGTATGTGCGTTGGAAGGTAGCCATGAGTGCCTTTTGTGCATTTGGCTTTACATGAGTGCTGGGGATTCAAATTCTCTGGTGCAAGGTTTGTGGTACAAATGCCTTTATCCATGGAACCATCTCTCTCCCTGTTCCTAATGAGTTTTTAAATGAGCAACTAAATGGGGAGGGATGGAAAGAAGGAAAATGAAAGGAGAGAATATTAATAGTAATATTGATCATGGATAAGTATATTAAGTTCAAAGTGTATGGATCAGGGAAAGAACAAAAACAGTATATAGAGATATACTGGGTTGAGCAGGGAGTTATTTTGTGAAGCTAGGCAATATTTTAGTAATAAAGACCCTCAAATCTTAGCAAAAGTGTAAAGCAGTAAGTCTCAAACATAGCCACAATTTAGAATCAGTGGGAAAGCATTGCAAACAGAGCTTTCTGAATGGTCTGCACTCACAGAGATGCTGCTTGGTTGGCCTGGGTGGGCCCAGGGCACAGCAAAGATTAGACTCCCTGCTTCCAGTACTCTTACTGTGTGTTCCCACTTGTCCTTCAGCCTGCATGACACCTCCCCAAGGAAACTTCCCACGCTCCCAAATCCAGGAGATGTACTATGTGTGTGCGTGTGCCTGCACACACATACATGCATGTATGCATGCATGTGCATTGGTGTCATGGTGCATATAGGGAGGTCTCTCTCTCTCTTCTCCCTCCATCCATTGCCCTTTCCCCTTACTGTTATTGTTGCTTGCCTCTAAGTTTATGAATTTTGGGGAAATTCTCCTGCATTTGCCTTCTATCTCTGTGTACTGGGATTACAAAAGCCCAGCATGGAGTCTGGGGATCACAGGGATCTAACTCAGGTACTCAGGCAAGGGCTTTATCCACTGAGCTGTCTTCCTAAGCCCTGGCGAGGTGCTGTTACAACCCCTTGTACTCTCTCCATCCTACCCCTTATGACATTGTACTACATTTTCCTGGATGCTTTGCTATATATAGATGTAAGCTTAACAAGGGTAGGAACAGGGCTTCATTTTTTGAATAACCAGCCCCTGGCACAGAGCTCAGCTAATATGTTGACTGCATTATTTAATTAGTGCACAGTACTGGATTTAGTGTTTCATATTGGTTCCTGTTCTAGTAAGGCTTGGGAACACAGACCTAGGGCAAGGAAAATGTTTGTTCATAACCTTTGTGAATAACTGATATGGATCTAATGGCATGAGCATGGGTAAAACAATGTCAAACATTTGATACATGTTGAAACTTATTTACTCATTTGAGGGGCTGGACACAATGAGAACTATTCTTAAAATAATCACACATGACTAATCTATTGCTTAAGCATATTGTACTTGTGGGCCTTTAGATAATTAAGAAAGGAATAAGCATATGACCTGTAGGGAGAAAAATTTAAACTTTCCTATCCTTCAGGCTTTACATGATTGCCTGACAACCTTCCTTGCAATGGAGTTTAGTAGAGACAAAAAGAAGGTAGGCTTTGAATTCAGAAGTCTCCATATCAAATTGCTGAGTCATAATATCCAATCTGAGAATCTTAGGCCTAATTCCTATTTTTAAAACTTTTCATTAACAACTTCTATAAGGATAGACAATAAGCCATCCCGTCACTCCTATTCTTCCCCTCCAAATCCCCACTCCACTGAATCCCTTCGTCTTTCCAATTAGTTTCTCTTTTATTTTGATGCCATCATTTTTTCCTCCTTTTAGGAAGGTCTTGAGTAGGTAGGTCAGCACTGTGAGGTCATGAACATCGACCTGTTTTGTGTCTGGAAGATTGCATTGTAAGCAGTCCTACCCTTCTTTTGGCTCTTACATTATTTCTACTACCTCTTCCACCGTGAGCCTTGGAGGGTGCAAGAGAGATGTCGCATTTAGTGCTCAACACTCCACTGTCACATCTTCTCAGCACTATGTTGAGTTTTATCTATTTATATATCTATTTGTTGGGAAAGGAAGAGAAAGAGAGAGAGAGAGAGAGAGAGAGAGAGGCAGAGAGAATGGATGTGCCAGGGCTTCTAGCCACTGCAAATAAACTCCAGATGCGCATCTGACTTATGAGGGTCCTGGGGAGTCAAGCCTGGGTCCTTAGGCTTTGCAGGCAAGTGTCTTAACTTATAAGCCATCTCTCTAGCTATATGGTGAGTTTTGAGTCACCTCTGTGGCCACCACCATCTGAAAAGAGATCCTTGAGTATATTCCTCTCTTCTTGTAGACATGAGCATGTCTGCCTTGCAAAGTTCCAAACACTCCAATGTGTTTAACCTATTAACAAATTTCCTTGACTGTGGGAATGTTTCTAAAAAGAAGAGTTATACCTATTAGTTAAAAACCTTCTATGCTCTGGAGTGGCTGTTGGGAAGCTCAGAATTACGTCAATTAAATATAGTCCCTGGCCCAGTTCACCCACTGAGTATTTGTTCTGGAACAGAGTCGCAATAAAGTGATGTTAATTTTTGCATAAAGCATTGTGCGGTTTCAGACTAAACAAATGGGCTTTTGTAAGTTTTATTAATATATAAAAACATGCCATAAATGAATAGCTCAGTGATTTTTGGCATCTTGAGAATTGCATTAACAATACCACAGTCAAACTTGGGGCTTTTTTCATTGCCTGAAGAAAGACTCTGTCCCCTTTCAGCTCTCATTTCCCACCTTTTCATCCTCTTACCTGCTTCACAAATAACCACTAAGCCATTTTCTGTCATTTGGATCTGTCTGTTTTAGAACTCTTGTGTGCATGGGCTTATACAATTGGTGGCCTTCTGTGGTGGTTTCTTCTACTTGGCAAGGCATTTCAAGGTCTCTTCATGTGTCAGTCCACCATCCCTTTAGCAACAGAAATTTGAAGATGCACAGATGGCCAGGAGATCAGAGTAAAGAAGGAAAGAAGGGCAGCATGGTGTGTCATCCTGGGGGGAACCACATGCTTTCCGTGCCTGGACTCCACACCAGGGAAGTGTCTGGACCTCACCTCCCTCCCAGGTAAGGGACCCTGCTGGTATAGCAGACATGCCTCTTGCTTTCTTTCTCCTATGTCTTCTCATGGTTTGTGTTCCAAATCTTTTTACATCCAACAAGTTGACCCCCTCTGCTAAATCTACTTCCTAAAGTTATTATTGGATTGATCCAGATGTTTGCTTTTGCTGTGTGGTATGCACAGCTTGCACTTGTTTCTTAGAATGGGCATCATGAGTCTGAGATGCTTGTTCATACTTGTTTCCTGCTTATTCTTCAGACTTTGGGAGGGAATTTCCAGGGGGAAATTGGTACTTCATTTAGCTCTTTTAAATATAAAAATAGGGCTGGAGAGATGGCTTAGCGGTTAAGCGCTTGCCTGTGAAGCCTAAGGACCCTGGTTCGAGGCTTGGTTCCCCAGGTCCCACGTTAGCCAGATGCACAAGGGGGCGCACGCATCTGGAGTTCATTTGCAGTGGCTGGAAGCCCTGGCGCGTCCATCCTCTCTCTCTCTCTCTATCTGTCTTTCTCCCTGTGTCTGTCACTCTCAAATAAATAATGAACAAAAATAAAAAATAAAAATAAATAAAAATTAAAAGTATTCAGGAGAAGGAATGCCACCTCTCTCTTGAGGCATTGACTGGAGTCACTAAAGGGAGATTTTCCTTTGTTAAGTGTCCCAGAGCAATTTGCAGTAATTAGCTCATAAAAACTCTAGGTAACACACATAGAAAAGTTCCTTTCCTTTCCTTAACAGAGCACATAAATCAGGGTCTGGACACACAACAAATTTATCACACAGCAAACTGTCCCCAAGAAGATTAAAAAAAAAAAAAGATATAAAAGGCAAAAAGAACTTTGAAGCTGAGTGTGTCATCCCTGCGATTACAGTACTCAGGAGACAGAGGCAGGAAGATCAGGAGTTCCAGGACAGCCTGGGCTACAGAAGGAGTTATAAGCAGTTTGGGATGCATACTGATATGTTCTGTCTCACAATTAATACATGCATGCATACATGTATAATGTAGTGAAGGTATCTGAATCTTTCTGGTTGGTTTCTGGTGAGCTGTTTGCATTTTTGCCATGTCATAAATTTCCCTCTCACATCCATTGCCAGCTGCTTCATAGTGATTGAGCACAATGTCCCTTCTTTGAGACTTAAGAGTTTAAGGACATTGGAACAGCTGCTGGTGATGTTTGGGAAGTTGGGTTGGCACTGGCTTTGGGAGATCCTCACGTGGGTCTGGTGGGTCATTTTGTTAGTTGTGCTGGTCCACACTCAGCAGGGGTCACCCTCCATGGACCCAGTGCTTTGGTCATTCCTTCTGTAGTGCTTCCTGTTGCCAGGCAATGTGGATACAGCCATGAGACAGGCCCTGCCACCAGGCAGTTACAGTCTGCCTTAGATTCTTCTAAATCGGGATGTCACTTGGTTCCTGTGGATTTCATGAAATCATCAAGGTGTCACAGATTAATTCTTTTCTGTCCAGAGCTCCTAAAATGGAGCTCAAGTGAGCAGGAAGAAGCACTTATGTCCCTGCCACTTCTCTGTGTGACACTTACCTCATCTCTGTTCATCTTCCTAACAAGCCTAAAGCTAGGACTTTGTGATGAACCTTTGGTAGAAGTTGAGGCTCAGCAAAGTTGATTAAGAGAGACAGAGTCAGATTGGGAGGTCGCATTTTCTTTCAATGAGTCAGTGCTACTACAAGGCACTGAGAAATTTTGGTTTTGACCCTCAAGTTCAAGGATTGTTCAGTAGGTCATTAGCAGATAACAACGAAGAGTATGCTCAATCTAACAACAAGGCATTTTTCTGCCTTAAATCCTCTGTTGTGAGGGAAAGAGTGGAGGCTTTTACTAATCAGTGAGAACTGGTCTCCAGATAATTAAAATTCCAAAAACAATGACTTAAATGTAGAAGCATATTTGTCCTTGCTGTAAAAAGTAGTATGAAATGGCTTGGCTTTTAGGAGTGGGAATTCTTCTAGCTTCTGTCTCTTTTTTTCCTCTCTGTAAAATGGCTGTTAGAGCTCCAGGCATCATATCTTAGTTCTCGGTAGTGAGATGGGAGAAAAGCTGCAAGGAAGTATGGCCTCATCTTTGAGAAGACTTCTTAGATATTCCTTATACTATTTCCACCTCCATCTCATTGGCCCACACTTCAAGGGAGAGTGAGTTGTATGGTCTTAGCTGGAGGGCAATGGGTAAACTGAAGAAGATCTGTTACCATGGAGTTTGGGTACCAGAAGGGAACTGTACATTATGCTTCTTAGCTTTAGGGTAAAATCTTAGTTATAGTGTATTGACTGAATTGGCTGCATTTTTGTCTCTATCTACTGTATGCAGATATTAGACTCAATGCTAGAAATACAAAGATAAACAAGACTTAATGTGAACTGAGCATCTGCTGTGATTTGGCCATAGTTTGAGTATCTTATATGGAAAGACTGGACCTATGGTGTTAGAAGATTCTGGAGCTTAGGGTCATTAGGTCATTTGAAGGCATGCCCTCAGAGGGTGTTTGAGAAGCTTGGTCTTTTCTTCATTTGTTCTATACTCTAGTTTGAGATGTCACACTTATTCTGACACCGAAACTGCACTACTACCATTGCTATCTGCCACTAGTTTTAGTGGGGCTGCTTGCACTTGGACTTGGGTCTCTAAAACTATACTCTAATTTTCTTTGATCTTCATAAATTTATTTGCCTTTGCTATTTCATTATAGTAATACAAAGCTTACAAATACATCATCAAAATAAAAAAAAAACAAAACAATCAAGGATAGTTGTTAAGAGATGTAGAGTTTCCTAAACAAATCCAAAATCAATTATTTGCTATATATACAATTCTGTATTTTTAAAGTAATTGAACTGTACACTTCATGGTAAATTGTATGAAATGTATATTACATCTCAATACTCCTGTTTTTAAGAAGACATAGTCTATGTCAGAATTGGAAGAATCTTACATGCTGCCCCTTCAGAGCTAAGTGTAGGTATGGAGAATGACTGGCCTTGAACCAGCAGGAACAACCTTGCCCATGAACTTGCTAGAAATGCCAGTTCTTAGACTTGATACCATATCTGCCCAACCAGACACGCTGGAGGTAGGAGATAGAAGTCTTATCTTTGAAGAAATCTGCTGGGTAATCCTGATATTCACTCAAATTTCAGAGCACATGAAAAGACCAAGGGAAAGCACAGAGAATGTTACTTCAGCCACCCATTAGAGATGATGTGGAGTGAGTATTAGTGGCTTGAGACTGGGTAACAGAAGTAGGAGTGTAAAGATAGATGGGAAATTCCTATGTTCATCAGATTTCTATATTAGCCAGTGTCTCTTTGCTAGGGAAAGATGCCTGACAAAAATTTGTTTAAGGGCAGGAGAATTATTTCAACTTGCAGTAACAGGTTACAGTCCATCATGATAGGAAGGAACAACAGCAGAAGCTTGAGGCAGCTGGTCCCATTCAGCACAATGAAGAAGCAGAGAGTGATGACTGCTGATGTTCAGTCAGTTCTCTCCTTTTTATATAGTCTAGGACCCCAGCCCATTGAATTGCTGCCCATAATTAAGGTGGGTTTTTCCACCTTAATTAACCTAGGAAAGATAATCCCTCACAAACATGCATAGAGGCTAACCTAATCTACATAAGCACAGATAGGTGATTCTAGGTCCTGTCAGTTGACAAATTGACACTCTGTCACAAGACCCTAAGCATCCATTCATCCATGGTGAAAAGCATGATAGTATAAGTCAAACTCAGTCAAACTGGTTCAACCACCTCCTCCCTCCATCCCTAGGTTGCACTGAAGTTTCAGCGGACACTTGAGGGGCTCTGATTTTCAGTCATCCATCTTCATATGCAGAGATGTCTGAGTTCTTATTTTGTTCTCCAGTTGCTGTTCTCTCAGGAGAGTGTATTTCTGTATCTGCTGACTTGCTGGGCACCCCGCTGGTATTATTAGTGTCTTCATGCTGCATTTATGTCTAGGTGGAGTGCATGTCGAGTGAATGTGTTTAAGCAGTAGTAGCTGAGAACATTAAATTCTGCTGTGGAAAACAAAAATAGAATAATCATACCCCAAAGTTGTATTGGCTATAGATAAGGAAGTTAGTAACTTGTAGGCATGTTGGACATAGATAAAGTGAGGTGGGCTTATTTTGCACCCACAGATATGGAGAACTAAGAGCTATCTAATGTTCGTGGGACATCAGCGCCACCTAATCTTCATGATATCCTAAACACACATGAGGCTGGGGGGGGGGGGCACTTTATACTCATTATGCCTGGAGTTGCCAGCTTATTGATAACACCCATTCTGTCCCTAGTGAAGGCTATATAAAACTCACAGCTGCTCATCAGGCCAATTGTCTAGAATAACTTAAAGTGCAGTCTGGGTACAGCATTTGCATTTTCCCTACAAAAGAAAGGGCTGTCCAGGCATCTTCAGACTCTTTGGCCACTTTGCTTGTCTGGTCCTTTCAGACATAGTATTAGTAAGGAAAGCCTATGAGCTCTTGTAAGCATTGATAACAGCCCAGGTGTCAGGTGGTATAGTCCCTCTACCTTGCTGTACCTTGTCCTATGGATATTACATTAACCCATCTCTTTCCTCACTTCTTGCTTTGCATTTGAAATGACTAATCAACCAAATGATTTGACCCTTAATGCAATCCATGCACCTTTTTCTTCCAGCACCTGGCGAGTTGCTTACTTGCCAGTGTACTGCTAATATGGAGGCTTCTGTGCCATTAGGCTTATTTTCTTCATAGCATTGGATGTAGCCCAAAGACTTTCAAATACTTTCCTGAGTGATATTCAGGAAGCTGCCTAAGGAACTTTCTGCCTAGACAGGCTGTACTGTCACCACACTTAAGTTGCAGTTCTACCATATGAAGGTAAGAGATAGTTACAAGATGTGCCACATTTGTGAGCCTCAACTAAGGTGTGATGAAACCCTTATTAGCTCTCAGATTCGCAAACTGAGAGACAGTGGACCAGGGACAAATGTGGCCCCTTTGCAACATTCACCAATAACTTAATAGTCTTCTTTCTCCTCCCCTCAATATATATCCTTTTGGGAAATACTTTGCTTCCCATATAATCTGTGCATAATAGTATCAGCATGATGCTTGTAGTCCTTTAGAACCTTGGTTTTTCGAGCCAGGGACATGGGTCAGTTGATAAACAGCTTGCTGTGCAAGCATGAAGACCTGGATTTGTTCTCCAGTACCCAAATAAATGAAACTGGGTATGGTGGCATGGTAGGGAGGCAGAGGTAGAAGGATCCCTGGAGCTTACTGGCTAGTTTATCTATCCCAGTTGGTGATCTCTGGGTTCAGGGAGATCCTGTCTCAAAAACTAAGGTGGATTGTTGTAGAGTAATTTGCCTGATATTGACAATTGATCTCCACATGTGTAGGCACACATGTTCACTCACATGCATACAAATATGCATACGCATAGATGCATACCACACACATAAGCATATTTTTTTAAAAAAATGAACATTGATTTTGATATTGATAGTATAGGCTTTTGAAACATGTCTCCCAAAGGTCCACGTACTCAAGACTTGGTCCCTAGTTTGTAGCCTGGTGGTGGAAACTTTAGCAGGAGGAATTGAATGGGAGAATTTAGATCACTGGGTATGTCTGTCTTTCTCACTCCAGACCATGAGGGGAAAAGCATAGTTTTACTATAGCTCTCTGCCACAATTCCTGCTTCACCACAAAGTCCAATAGATCACGGGTGAAGCATCCATACTGAGCCAGAATGAACCACCTCTCTTTATAAGTTCTTAAATATTGGCTATGAAATGGAAAACTGACTACCATAGGTCTATTTTTAAACTCTACTATGATCTGAATGTCTCCCTATGTTAAAACATAATCCACATTGTGGTAATATTAACAGGTGTTTTGTGGGGAGTGATTAAGTTATGAGGACTGAATCCTCACAAATGGATTAAATGCTTTAAAGAGGCAGGAGGACACTAATTTAGGACCCTTTCTGTCCTCTTGTCCCTTTTGTTATGTGAGAACACAATGAGAAAGCCCTTACCAGACACTAAATACTAACACCTTGATTTTTGACTTCCAAACTCTAGAAATGTGACAAGTAAATTTATTGTTAATAAATTACCCATTGTGTGGTTTCTGGTTACTTCAGCATGAACTAAGACAGATTGTTTCTTTTCTATTTCTTTCCATTTGTATCATAGAAACCCTTCTCTGAAGATGTACTCACACATATTTGTCATAATCATCATGACCACTACCACCATCACTGCCATCATCTCTGCTGCCTTGCTTAGCAGAATGTTGGCTGGGGTAGCTTGGCATGCTAAAGAAAATAGGAGCATTAAGCTAATATTTCAAAATCCCGTTCATCCCCATTTTTGAAGTATACACGGAGCTATGACTTAAGCTTTAATGAGGAAGTACAGAGGGTGCCTGTGGTGGTTTGAATGTGCAATGTCCCCCATAGCCTCACGTGTCTGATTAAGTCTCATACTTAAACCCAGCTGGTGGAGTCTTTGGGAAGATGTCTCACTTGGGTGTGGGCCTTGCAACTTTATAATCCAGTACTCTTGTCAGCGATAGCTAATTGACTCTTGCTGCTTCCTCCCAGTTGGTGTGACATCCAGATGTCTGTTCTGCCATGCTTTCCCACCATCATGAACCTTCCCCTTAAAACTGTAAGTTCAAATAATCCCTTTTCTTACATAAGCTACTTCTGTGTTTTACCTCAGCAACAAGAAAGTGACTGCTTCAGTGCCTGAATGCACGTTCTGTATGGTTTCATAGCTTCCTACTTCACTTGTTTTGACAGCAAGTTGGTCACTGGCAGTTTCTTCATGGCATTATCAGTGGAGTTCAGCAAATTTCAATGGATGCTACAACATCCCTCTGGTTCTGAGAAAATAACTTTCTTATCCTCTAATTTGACTTTTAAATCTAATAACTTGGATTCTTCAAAAGAATGGAAATTACATAGATTGATGATCTACTACAGACTGTTCTCCAAGTCCCTTTATAAAATGTAGATTTGGGCTGGAAGTATGGCTTAAGTGGTTAAGGCATTTGTCTGCAAAGCCAAAGGACTGAGGTTTGATTCCCCAGGACACATGTTAGTTAGATGCACAAGGGAGCACATGCATTTGGAGTTCGTTGGCAGTGGCTGGAGGTCCTGGTGTGCCCATTCTCTCCCTTTCTTCCTCTTTCTCTGTCAAATTAATAAAGAAATAAAAATAAAATATAAAATGTAAATACTCAATGGCAGGAAAACACCCTTAAATACTCATTATCTAACTGCTAGAACTTGTTAGAACCATTTCTTTCTGTCATAAACAGCTGGGACCAAGGCCATGGGAATCTGAGGTCAGGATAGCTGTCTTAGGTGTCTTGAGGGGCACTGCAAGAGGATAGGAGTTCAAATCAAAGTTTACCTGCTCTGCCAAGCTTGTCCTGTGATACCCCTGAAATAACTGATGTGGTGACAAAAATCTCTGTATACTTGTTAAAACAATCAGCTGAAAGGGTCTCTTGCAGTATGGTTGATCAGTGGGTCAGGTATAATCTGATGAGAAGGAAGTCACATAGTGAGGTTGGCTTGAGATTTATATTTACATGATATAGACTGACCACAGTTGAATTATCATCATGTTCTACTCATACAGTAGAATACAGTTCGGCAATAGAAAGGAAGGAGCTGAGTGTGGTGGCACACGTCTTTAATCCCAGCACATGGGAGGCACAGGTAGGAGGAGCGCCACGAGTTCAAGAACACCCTGAGACTATATATAGTGAATTTCAGGTCAACCTGGGCTAGAGTTAGACACTACCTCAAAAAGCCAAAAAGAAAAACTGAGGAAGGAAGGAGTTATTGGCATAGGTGACAATGTGAGCAAATCTGAAACCCACTGAACAAAAGAAGAGAGAAACAAACAAATATGAACTATAGGATTTTATTTAGATAGTGTTTTCTAACAGGTATGACTCATGTAACATGAAAACTGTCTGAACAGTTGTGGCTTTGCTCAGGGTGAGAGGGGAAGAAGGCTCTGGAGAAGTGGAAATGTCATCTGTTCAGGGTTGAATGCGTGGACATACACATTTGACTCTTGTCAAAACTCCTAGCATAACATCTTGTAGATATGTACTGTGGTGGTTGGATTCAGGTGTCCCTCCTAAACTTAGGTGTTCTGAATACTAGGTTCCCAGCTGATGGAGATTTTGAAATTAATACCTCCTAGAGGCAGACTATTGTTGGAGGTAGGTTTATGAGTCTTATAGCCAGTATCCCTTTGCCAGTGTTTGGCACACTCTCCTGTTGCCATTGTCCATCTGATGTTGGTAAGGGCGTGATGTCCACCTTCTGCTCATGCCATTGTTTTCCCCTGCCATCAAAGAGCTTCCCCTCCAGTCTGTAAGCCAAAAGAAACCTTTTTCCCCACAAGCTGCTCTTGGTCCAGTGATTTCTGACAGCAATGTGAACCTGACTTTAATATGTACAATTCAGCACATGTAAGTCATAATACTGTGAAAAAAATTTCATAAAAAATTTTCTGCTGCTCTGTCATTCTCCTTGGAACTGGTTTGTTACATGTTGGTCTGCCTTCTGAGGCATCTCATTCCATAAGTGTAACTATCACAGAGACAACAGGCAAATCATGTAACATGCAGATCTCTGAAGTTGAGGTGCTAGACACTTACCAAACCATTGTTCATCTTGTGTTGTGTAACACACATTAACATATAGATATCACAAGCAAATCCTATCCTTAGTTGTCTGGATTTCTTATCCAAAAGTTTTTACACAGGACAAGCATATCATGTGTATTAATCCTTGCTTCACTTATGTGCATTATTCAGATGGTATATTCTTTTTGAAACTAATCTCCATGAAGATACTCTATTTTGGCAAAAAAAGATGTTAAAAATTAAAAAAAAATAAAAATTTTAATTAAAGATTAAAAAAACTCTACTCTTATAGCACATTTTCCACTATAACTTACATATGCCTAGAAATATCTTTCCAACACAAACTACATTGCAGTCTATCCAACTGAGGTGTACCCACACAGAGTGGTGTGGGGGTGCTGCAGTCCGGGTCACATTGCTGGTAGAATCAAGAGCAGCTTCTGGGAAAAAGAGGTTTATTTTGGCTTACAGGCTCAAGGGGAAGCTCCACGATGGCAGGGGAAAATGATGGCATGAGCAGAGGGTGGACATCACCCCCTGGCCAACATAAGGTGGACCACAGCCACAGGAGGGTATGCCAAACACTGGCAAGGGGAAACTAGCTTTAACACCCATAAGCCTGCCCCCAACAATACACTCCCTCCAGGAGGCGTTAATTCCCAAACCTCCATTAGCTGGGAACCTAGCATTCAGAACTCCTAAGTTTATGGGGGACACCTGAATCAATCCACCACATTCTGCCCCTGGACCCCATAAACTGATACCCATACATGTTGTAAAATACAATGCATTCAGTCTGACTTTAAAAGTCCCCATATTTTTTATCAATCCCAATGATGTTCATACATCTCCATAGTCCAAGATCTTTTAACTGAGCCTTAATACCAAAAATACCCTCAAAAAACCCATAATGGCACAGAATAAATATTCACACTATAATAGATGGCATTGGGCATAGCAAAGAAACATTCAACCAATACAGGATTTAAAACAACCAGGGCAAATATCAAACTCTGTTACTTCAAGTCCAGCAACTCTAGCCAATGACAAATCTTCAAGTCCGATAATTCTAACCAGCAACAAGTCTCTGGCATTCCAATTCTGCCCCTCCAGCTAGGCAACTCACAGACCTGGAAAACTTCATCGGGGCCAGCAGCTCTCCTTGGCAGCCATCTCATGGCCCCAGCATTTCCAATGGGTCTCCACTGCAAGGCACGGTTCATCCTCAAGGCCCCATGGGGTCTCTATGCAGGCAACCAGCAAACCTGCTTCACACTGCCCATGGCCATTTCCAAAACACAAGACCGTGTTGCAAACTCAATGACCATCTCTTTCCAGCATTTCTTATACTCCACAATACCAGGTAGGGTGCCAATTTGTTAATCCAGGGGGAAATAAAGCAGGCTTTGAAGAACAGGACACTCCTTGAGCACTCAGGCCCCTTCAAAAGAGTCGATATTCTTCCTGTTGCCCCAGCGCAGGTCAACTAGCCCAGTATCAAAGGTTGTAATCTCTCAGTTGCAGCTGAACTGGCAACAGTTCACCCAAAGATTTTTCTTTCTCTGCCACATCCCTCTGCTTACACCAGTTCATTTCTACACAAAACAACCTGCACAACTTCTCAGGACATGGGCATAAGAGTAAGCTTCTCACACAAACTGCTAGCCCAGTCTGGGCAAAGCTCTTTCCCACCCTCATAAGCCAAACCTCACAGTCCATAGTTCTTACTGCATTCAGGTCTTTCAGCACTGACCAGAATAGTCCATCAAGCTGTACTTATAGCACTGCAAGGCATCTCTTAGGCTAAGGTTTCAACTCCTTCCACATTCCTCTTGAAAATCAGCTCCAAAAGGCTGAAGCCACATAATCAGGTGTCTAGAAGCAATCCCGCTCCTCGGTACCACTTTACTGTTGCAGTCCGGTTCACATTGCTGGTAGAAATCGCCCAACCAAGAGCAGCTTCTGGGAAAATGAGGTTTATTTTGGCTTACAGGCTTGAGGTGAAGCTCCATGATGGCAGGGGAAAATGATGGCATGAGCAGAGGGTGGACATCACCCCTGGCCAACATAAGGTGGACGATAGCAACAGGAGGGTATGCCAAACACTGGCAAGGGGAAACTGGCTATAACACTCATAAGCCCACCCCCAACAATACACTCCCTCCAGGAGGCATTAATTCCCAAATCTCCATCAGCTGGGAACCTAGCATTCAGAACACCTAAGTTTATGGGGGACACCTGAATCAAACCACTGCAGGGAGTTTGATTAGGCTGTCCTCTTCCTTTTTAAAAATGGTCTACTCAACAGAATGGGAGTAACTGAGGTCTCCCCAGACTTTAGAATTCTTTTTAAAATTTTGAATAATGAAATCATTTTGAAATATCCATAGCATAGATCTCATACTAATATTATTTCTGTTCATACTGACAGAATTATGAATATATGAATTATGAATTATGGTTATTTGCATCATTCATCTGCATGTATTGTTTATCCTTTTCCTAAAATCTTAGTCCTCTCCTTGAGACATCCCAGTTGGTTGCTGTCGAAATGATTATCTTGCCAAAAATCTTAGAAATGTGACTTATTGTAATGAATAAGCAGAAAATGCAAATGAGTTCTTGGAAAATAACTCAGTTCTGCTAAAACAAATAAGACTGACACTTTTCAAACTGAAGGAAAGTTGCCTAAAAATTTTTTAAATATTTTACTTTTGTTTTAAAGAGGGAAAGAGGCAGAGGGAGAGAGAGAAAAAGAGAAAGAGAGAGAGAGAGAGAGAGAGAGAGAGAGAGAGAGAGAATGGGCACACCAGGGCTTCTAGCCACTGCAAACAAATTCCAGATGCATGTGCCACCTTGTGCATCTGCCTTAAGTGGGCACTGGGGAATTGAACTGAAGTTCTTTTGCTTTGCAGGCAGGCACCTTAACCGCTAAGCCATCGCTCTAGCCCCTTGCACAAAGTTTTTTAGGAGGCAATAAATCCTATTGAAATTTTCTCAGATGATCACTAGATCCATTAATGAGGGCTCTAATGTGGTGTATTGCGTATGCATCGGAGGCAGGATAAAGCAAAACTGCCAGGTAGCTAGGGCTGATGCAAACACAGAGCTACAGTACAGCAAGACCAATACAAACCAGTTAGAACCAACATGGCTGATGGAGATGAGATGACTGCTGGCCATCAGTTATTTGCTTCACTATAGTGGCATTTCTAAATTGATAGCTTTGTGACATTGTCTGCTCCTGTCATGCATATGCCATGCTACATCCATGAACCCTGCACAAGGATAGGACAGTAGAGTAAACCCTATTCTGGGAAAATTCCTGAAACATTCCCCACCTCCAACATCACCATAACTCATCAGTAATCTTCTCCTTGATTATGGTTTGCCCATAAGAAGTGGTCTAAAATACTACAGCGTCATTCTCTTGAGAAGCTTGCATTCACCCCTTAAGTGTGTAGTTTTGTTTTATAATAAAATTTTCTGGCGGACTTCTGGTCAAGAACCATGCTATAGCTCTTGGGGTCATATCAGGCAAGAATTGGGCCCCTCTTTCTCTACAACCAGGTTTGTGGGCTTCGCTGCCTGCGGGCAGCCCTGAGTGTGTCCCTTCCCTTGCCTACCAGGTTTGCAGGCTGTGCTGTCTTGAGAACACCCCTCAGCCCACATGTAACCCTGCCTCGCCAAACAGGTTCACTGGCAACCAGGTTCAGCCCTGAGTGAATTGAAGACCCACTTTTAGGTCAAGTAACTATAGCTACTTGATCTTTGACAAGAGATCCAGCAATGTACTCTTGAGAAAAGACAGCGTCTTCAACAAATGTTGCTGGACAAATTGGACAACCACATATAGAAAAATGAAACTAGACTCACTCATCTCACCATACACAATAATCAATTCTAAACAGATTAAAGACCTTAATATAAGACTGTTGGGCCTTGAGAGGCCTGGACGCAAGGCCTAGTAGAACTTCCTGAGCATAGCTAAAGTTTGGTGACCTGTCTCTGGCCAGCTAGGACTCAGCAAGTCACCTAATGGCTTCTTGCCTGCTACTTCCGTGCAGGAGTTGGAATTATCATTTCAATAGTCGCAGTTTACTATTGGCCCTTACCTCTCTCCCCCATCCTAGAATCCCTGCCTTTGTTCCCAACATTATATAGGCAACTGCCTGTAACAATAAAGTTAGTTCCTGCTTCAACAAGACTCCCAACTCAGTGTGGTTTTCCTCTGGTGACTAGGAGAGGTTTTGAGTCGTCCGACGCTCACCCTCTTCCTCAATCCCTTGGGAGGAACCAGCGGGCCTGGTCCTTCCTCAGCACTACCCGCCAGGGAGGAGCCTGGCATAAGACCGAAACTCTTAAAAGTAGGAGGAACTCTTCACAATATAGGCATGGGGAAAGACTTCCTGAACATAACTCCAGTAGCTCAGGAAATTAAACAATCACTCACCCATTGGGATCTCATGAAGCTAAAAAGGTTTTGCACAGACAAATATACCATAAGTAGAGCCAACAGATTACCCACAGAATGGGAGAAAATCTGTCAGTTATGCCACTGACAGAAGCATAATATGTGGAATCTATAAAGAACTCAAAAACCTAAACAATGAAAACTCAAACAACCCACTCAAAAAACAGGGCCGACAACTGAATAGGGAATTCTCAGAGGAAGAAATACCAATGGCTAATACATACTTAAGGAAATGTTAAATATCCTTAACCATCAGGAATATGCAAATAAAAACAACTATGACATTGCACCTTACTCATGTCAGGATGGCAATCATTCAAAAATCAAATGACAATGAAATTTGCTGAGGATGTGGGGAAAGAGGAACTTTCATTCATTGCTGGTAGTAATGCAAACTTGTACAACCACTATGAAAATCAATATGGAGACTCCTGAGAAAGATGAAAATAGAACTACCAACTGACCCAGCCTCTACTGGGCATCTGCCTAAAGGCTCCCTGTTTCACTACAGAGATATTTGCTCAACCATGTTTATAGCTGCTCAATTCATAACAGCTAAGAACTAGAATCAACCTAGGATCCCATCATTAAATGAATAGATAAAGAAAATGTGGTACATTTACACAATGGAATTCTACTCAGCTGTAAGAAAAAAATGTTACAATGACATTTGTAGGAAAATGGATGAACTTGGAGCAGATCATTGGATCTGTAGAAAAATGGATGGACTTGGAGATTGTGTGAATTCACACAATCACATAAAGACAAATGCCGGATGTTCTCATTCATCTGTAGTTCCAATAGCCTGAGTTTCTGGCATATCTGATAGACAACTCATGGCCCAGAAAATAGGAATGGAAGGGTTTGGGGGGAGGGGAAAAAGAGGTTGGGGAGGAATAAACACAAGACTAAACCAAAAATGAACTCGTATCATAGAAACCTTTCTCCTTGAAGGTAGACTAAAAGATCTAACCCTCAACAGGAGTATGGGAGGGGGATCATCTGGAAAGAAGGGCCTTGGAGAGGGTGGGATGAAGCCTAATCTTAAAACATTTGGCTCTGGCCTATAACTCCGAGTACCAGAAATCAGTTGCTACCTACACTGAGGTATTGATTGGAGAGGTTTACAAGGTCCCCAAAACAAGACAGGCTTCTGTCAAAGTACTTGATCACCCACCTGAGGTAAAAGGATAGACCCTATTGCTGAAGACACTGTATGCTGTAGACATGGAACACAGAGAGACCTTGCTGGAATTCAGAAGGGAGCCAGTCCCAGATGGTTAGCCCGTTTAGTGTTGGAAAGTGCTACCTGGACTATTAGGGAAAAGTATCCAACAGTGTGAGCAAAGGAAGGGTCTAAGCTACTCAGATGGAACCAGCCTGACAAGATGCACACAAGATATGCAATAGCAGCACACACCCTTAGTGGGTAACCAATGGCTCCCTGATTGGCTAAGAGATCCACTCAGTGGAAAGGAATCCATAGCTGGAACTGCAAACCAGGTCTGAATCCTTGATTATGGTCTCCAATGACAAGCCCCCACTAGTTTTTGGCCAAAAGAGGGGCTACATCTATAAAAATCTCCCTAAGTTAACAATGCTTATCCAATTTAACCTATGCTGACTTCATTCTCCATTGGAAAATCTGGTTTTCTTTTTCAGAAGGTGGTGAGACCTGAGGAGATAAACCACGCCTTGCATTCAGCCAAGACCCACATGAAACCACAGGGGAAATGGGGAGATGAGCAAGAGTGCTACTTCCATGGTGAGCCTGAAGATGAGTGCCAGGGTGAAGGAAGCAGATGCAGAGGATACTCGACACGTATACCAAGGCAGAAATCCAGAAGTTCCTGAGAGCTTTTCAGTGAAGTAGTCTTAAAGCACATCTACCACAGCTCAAGGAATGCTGAGAGGAGGCAGAAAGACTGTAAGACCCACAGGTTGGAACAGCATGCCCATAGGCATTGCCCCCCGCCCCATTGAATGACTGCTTTTCTCACAATTGGTAACCCACAACTACAAAGGGAATACCAGCAACCCAACTAAGAAGGGCCCTCAGTGGAATGGGGGCAGAGAGGAGGGTGATGATGGGGCCAACACATGATGTGTCCATACAAATTAATAATAGCAAAGAATAAATAATAAAATAATAAATAATAAAAAAATGTATCCCGATGTCTATAGTTAATTAAGTTCAGATGATCTCCATATTTGCATTCTCAGGTATTTAGTCCTAAGTTTTCCCATCGGGACTATCACTACTTACCTGGTAGTAGGCATCTGGTGGGAAGGTTCCCCTGGCACACGCTTTATATACCTGCCTCTTCCACTGACAGTACTTGTCACACCAGGGAGGATGAGCTGCCTTGAAGCTGAAATTGAAGCATGACTTGGCAATGCCTGAACGTTCAGTGGCTCAAGATGTAGTGCAGACAGAAAGTGCTGTTCCTCCATGGGCAACTGGTGTGTTTGCTCCGAGGGCACCCTGGGCTCTATTATCTTTCCTCTTGCCTGGAGGAAGCTCACAGTCAGGTGCCATCACACCTCTTACAACTCCACGCAACTTTGTACCTTTGCACTTTACTAAATGGAGTCAGGAATATGCTGAGTTCTCTCAGGGCCTTTCCTGAGGAGCAGGGCTCTGAATAATGAAAGAAAAATTCATTGCAGAGGGGAAGATCAAGTTTATAAACATACCTTTTTTTCAGGAGCAGGACCTGGGTCATGTCACATAACTTTTCTGGTCCTTAGTCTGTAAAAGATTTATTTGTCTTCCTAAAATTCTTGGAACTTCCTCTTGTTCTTTAGTTTTATAAATAAAATAAACAGTCCGAGGAGATAGCTCAGTTGATCAAGTACTTGTTTCTGCAGCATGAGGACCTGAATTCAATACCCAGTGTCCACATAAAATGCTAGGCAGGTTCATTAGTGCCTGCAATCCAAGTGCTTGAGAGGCAGAGACAAGAGGATCCTTGGAGCTAGTTGGCTGGCAGCTCTAGCCTAATTGGTGAGCTCACGGCTAATGAAAACTCTGCCTCAACAAGAGGTGAACAGCATACCTGAAGAAAGACAGCTGGGGTATCTTGTGGCCTCTATACACACATGCACACATATGCAAGTATACCCCCATGCATGTGCCTACACATACAAACATGCATATGCACATGCATGCACACAGCACACATGAAAAGAACCCTTGAAATTTAATAAATTAAAATATCTCTTTTGTGAGTATAAAAGTAACATGTAGTCATAGAAAAATTGAAACTTTTTAAGGAACAAAATGTCATTGTTAATGTACTGTATGTAGAATTCTTTAAATCTTTGAGTATATTTCTTTTCCATAGTTATGGCTTGAGATATATATATATATATATATATATATATATATATATATATATATATATCATACATGTGATATATATATATATACATACATATATATATGTATGTATGTATGTGTGTGTGTATACATGTGTGTTTATATAGTCATGCACTGCATAGTGATTTCAGTCAATAATGGACTACATGCAAAAGTATTTCATCTGGTGATCTTAGCCACCTTTTATTTATGTAAGTATGCTTCATGATGTTCACATAATGACAATTGCCTACATTTCTTAGAATGTATCTGATCATTATGTGTGTGTTTGCATATTTAAATGTGTATAACTATAGCTACCTATGTCAATGTACATCCATATTTTTATCTAGAGTGAGAAGACAGTCTCCAGATAAAGAAAAAGGGAAAGTAGTGAGCTGAGAAGATTCTCTGAGGCCCTGCTGTGTAGCTGTTTGGGGGTTTAATAGGATTTCTTTGGCTTTATCCCTGGGAGGCAAGGGAATTATGTTAAGGACTCCAAGTCCCTTCATGTGGCAATCCTTTCATTTTTGTAAGACTCATATTCTTCAAAAAGATTTTGTAATTTTACACAGATGCATCTGTATTGCTAGAGTGACTGCTATTAAATGTGGGTGTTTTTTTTGCAATAGTGTGGTGATAAATTTTGGAAATATTTTCCTGGTCTATTTCTAATGTATACTGATTTTTGTTCCTTTCTTTTGCATATTATGCTTAACTAAAAGCTTTCCCTTTTTATAGAAGTTTTATTGTGGTGAAACATTTTTGGAAAATTATGAAAAAGTTATTGCCTTTTTGTTAACTGAAAAGTTTTAAAACTCAATAATTATGTATAGTGATTGCTTCTAAATAGGACTAGAATCTCAAAATTCTTTTTTTTTTCTGCTCATTAAACTCTGCATTAACCTTTGCATTATAGCTATTATTTTCGTATAATTTAGTGGATTCATACATGTGACTCTTGGTGGTGGAGTTAGAGAAAATATAAGCCAACAACAACCTACCAGCCAAACAATTTAAAAACAAAAACAGAAAATTGACTATAGCTGTTTTCATCCTTTTTTCTTCCCCTATAAGCTTTATATCAGTAGTGTGGAGGATAAGCCACAGAGAACAACAAACATGTTCCCTGGGGTCAGCTACCTCTTCCTAAATTGTGCAATGCTTTCCACTTCACAAGGGACTATGTCATGATATCCAGAATTCACCCATAATCTTGTTTCATTTGGTCTCATTTTGTTGCCTGGGCTGATCCCGAACTCCTGGTTCTAGTTATTCCCCTGCCTCAGCAGCCTCCATACTTAGGACTATAGTTTCCATGCACAGCTCACCCACGATTTTAAAGAATATCTATTGTCTGTGAAATCAATCTACTGACCTACCTGATGCATGAAATTGAGAACACTGAATAGGTCAAATTTGAAAAGTATGTATTACCTAGAACTATCATTATCTCCTTGTAACCTCTGGTTTCTTTGAATTTCCCAGAACAGTCAGAGACCAGTGCTCTTCTCCATCTACAAAGCTGTCAGAACAGGAAGGGCTTCTGCAGAGGTCTCACAGGGTGATGCATCCTCTTCCCAGCTGAGGCAAGGAGCTGCCTGGCTACAACTGCGCAGCTGTTTTCCACAGCAATGACTATAATGAAAAAGCAGACTGAGGCGATATGATGCCCAGCAGGTGTCTAATCCAAGCACTACTTTAAGAGTTATTTTTCCATGTGTGTATGTGCACACACACACACACCCCTACACACACAGTTATGAACTTATAAGGATTTTATCACTACCCATCATATGTTCTTTACACACGCTTTTTCTTTGTTCACTTCAAAAGAAATGGAAAATACCTCCCTTGTCAGAAAATATGACTTCAGTGGCTGAAAGTTATTAGACAGAACATAGTGTTTTACTATTCTTTGCATACCTAAGCTGCCACCAGTTTTATGCTGTTGTTAATAAGGCTAGATATGTTGTTACATATATCTATGTACACATGTCTGATAAATACCTTGAAATAGAATCACTGTGTCAGAGACCATGCATAGTTTTAAGATTTTTTAAAAAAATAACTTCGTATAATATTTATATAAATAAAGATATGTTTCCTGGTCTTTTGAAATCCTTTTTCATTTTGTGATTTCATAATTCTGTCATCTCAGTATGAAAGTATTGATTCTTGCAGAAGTAAACTGCAATCAATGCATAGATTGTTTTCTTATGAAGCTATATCCAATAGTCCTGACTAGTACACACAAAAAAGACATTTTTGGTATTCTATGCAAAGAAACAGCACATTTCCTATATATGTGGCCCATATGAACAACCTTGTAGTGATTACAACTATTTTTTTAAAGATGTTTTAACTTTTTTTAAACTTAAGATGTTCATATAACTGCTATTAATCACCAGCCTTCAATACGTTATCCTTACATATTTTATCCCAAGAAGTCTTTTGTTTAGAAACCCATCCTATATAGTTTTTTGTTCAGAAGAGAGTATAATGCAGATGACAAATAGTGTGTTTTTCCCCAAGCAAAGGCACACCATTTTAGTACCAAAGGGAACAGGGGAAAAAAGGAAAAAGTGTTGTTGTGGATGTTAATTTAAGTTTGATTCTTCAGTACTGCTCTAATTGATCATACTTGGTTTTATTTCATTTTTCAGTCCTACATTTAATGACAAAAGAATGTTTGAAATCTTGTATATGGGCTCAGATATGTAGGACATTGTTCGGATATGTCCAATTTTATTACTCTATAAGAGATGACAAAATATCAAACCACTGTGTTGGAGTCAACACAAGGTTTCTGAAGGCTTTGACTGCAGCATTCACCAGTAGTGCTGACCGAGTTCCTTGTCCGTTCTAGTTGGGTGCTAGGCCAGAGATAATGCAGTGAACCAGTCAGTCACCATCCCTGTTCTGAACAGAATTTGAAATTAGAGACACAATCTGACGGAAATAAGCAAAGAAGCAAATGCCCAAACTTCTGCCTGGCTTCCCAGTCTTCAGTTGCCTTCCTAGATGTTAAACAAGCTTGCTGTGCCATGTTGAATAATGAGGCTAGAACCAACCTGGTTGGTATTAGCCTCAGTTTTAAAGAAAACCTCATAGATTTGATTTACCAAATCACAATTCAAATGCTCCTCATTTTTATAACAGAAAGCAACAACTAGGTGGCATGAAAAATAAATATTCTAACTAGTAGCAATCATTGCTATAATTTGTTTCTTGAATGCCAGTCCCAACCTTCATAAAGGCCCATGTGTTAAAGGCTTGGGATCCAGGATGGCACTTTGGTGAAATCTTTGAAGGTAAGTCAATACTAAACTGAGTTAGTATTAATGTCCAGAGAGTATTAGCATATGAATTTCAGCGGAAACTAAAGGGATGAGTTTAGCAGAAAAGAAAGCTTTACTGAAAGGGCATATCTAAATAACTACTTTACTTTAGGTATTGAGGAACTAGAACTTATCTTGGCAGGATAAATGTTGAAGTATAAAATACAAAATAAAGAGAATACCAGTGGCAAATGTTGAGGCAGGCAAGAGACATCAGGTTCAGCAGGAAAAGCCCAAGCTTTTGGGTGAGAGAACACATCTGGTAGATTAGCTTTCTGTTGATATAATGAAATGTATCAAATATTTTCATGATAAAAAGGGAAATCTTGTGTTGGCTAATAGTTTTGGAATTTCCAGTCCATGATCAATCAGCCTTGCTGCTTCGGGCCTGTCCAGTGGCAGCATGTTGTGGGGGAGTGTGTGGGGAGTAAATCTTATCAGTAAGGTAGCCAAAGAGAGACAGGCTATATGAGCCAGTGACCCCAAATTTCCTCAATGGAATGCATGCTCCCAATGCCTTAAATACCCCATCATGTAAAGTTTCCACAAAACGCCCAATAGCTCCATCTGGTCCTTTAACACATGACATTTGAGGATATTTCAGATCCAAATAACACTTTCATTGAAATTCTGTCAAGCTTCACTTTCTTATATATGGCTACATATCCATTTTATAGTGATATCTATTTTATATGATGATGTCTATCTTATGAGGTTTTATCTATTTATCATGAAGATTAAACATAACATATGTAAGGTACTTGAATCACATTAAGTGGTCAATATTAGTTAGGGTCAGTTTGCAAAGATATTTGTGAATTCTGCAAACACTTCCTGAACCCCTTTCTATCTGTTAAATTAGATAAAACAGGATTTTGAGTTGAGTCTAAACCTCAGTAATTTAGAATATCAGTGAGAAAGTACAGAAGGGAGGATCGGAAGAGCAGGCTCATATTTTAAAACATAATTTCCACTTATTCTTCTAAAGTAGACTGTGAGGTTTTGCTTTAGAATTGCCCTGGACTGTCCCTTCATATTTATTCACCATTTAAGATTTGCCAACATTATGGCATATCTTATGCTGTATGAAATGTGTTTTTCTTTTTTAAAAATTTATTTATTTATGGACTGTTGGGCGGTGCTGGCCCAAGGCGGTAGCGGGCTCCGGCCACATGGCTGGAGCTGCAGGCGGGCTGGGCCCTGAGCGGCCGCCCTGGGCAAGCCCCAGCTGGGGTTCCCCTCTGGCTTCTTTACCCGGGACCAGGATTGCCAGCGCATGCTCAGGGAGACGCTGGAGACGAATCCATATGTGAAACTTCTCCTTGATGCTATGAAGCACTCAGGTTGTGCTGTTAAGAAAGAAAGACACTTTTCTTATGGAGATTATAATGGAAATGTTAGTGGAGGTTTTGATTCTTCAACATCTCAGATTGTTTTATGCCAAAATAACATCCATAACCAGGCTCATATGAACAGGGTGGTCACCTACGAGCTCATTCATGCCTTTGATCATTGTTGGGCTCATGTCCACTGGTTCACCAATGTAAGACATCTGGCCTGCTTGGAGATTCGTGCTGCAAACCTTAGTGGAGACTGTTCACTTCTAAATGAAATACTCAGGTTTCATTTTGGATTAAAACAACACCATCAGACTTGTGTGCGAGACCGAGCCATTCTTTCTATTTTGGCTGTTAGGAATATCAGCAAAGAGGAAGCCCAGAAGGCTGTTGATGATGTTTTTGAATCTTGCTTCAATGACCTTGAACCTTTTGGAAGGATCCCACATGCTAAGACTTATGCAAGATATGCTCACAGAGACTTTCAAGACCGCCACCAATATTACTCAAATATATGAAGACAATAACGTTTTATATTATCGAGTGCCAGTGATCATGACAGAAAAATATACAGTTCTTGGGCTGGAGAGATAGCTCAGCAGTTAAATGCACCTGATTCCTGATTTAGCAAAACACTATGGTCCAGGTTTGTTTCTTAGTACCCATTCAAAGCCAGTTGCACAAAGTGGCACACATGTCTGGAGTCGTTTGTAGCTGTAGGAGGCCCTGTCATGTCCATTCTCTGTCTCTCTCTCTCTTCCCCTTTTTCTCACATAAATATTTAAAAAATTACTATTCTTAAAAAAGGTCTAAAATGTAAACAATCAGTTAGATGCAGGTAAGATGCAGATGTTGATTTTAGAATATGATTAGAAAAAAGGGGGCTGGAGAGATGGCTTAGCAGTTAAGGCACTTTCCTGTGAAGCCTAAGGACCCAGGTTTGATTTCCCAGAACCCATGTAAGCCAGCTGCACAAAGTTGTGCATGTGTCTGGAGTTCATTTTCCATGGTGGGATGCCCTGGTGTGCCCATTCTTTCTCTATCTGCCTCTATCTCTCAAATAAGTAAAAAATAAACAACAACAAAAAAACCAGTTCCCCCCACCTTAAATTACAATACAATAATTGTATCTTTATTGCTAATCATTTGGTAAATAAGATAAATGGCATTTTTATATTTTCTACATTGTACTATAATATGCTATAAATAAATGTTTATTATTGTGAAAAAATTATTTATTTATTTACGTGTGTGTGTGTATGCACGTGTGCCAGGGTCTTTTGCTGCTGCAAATGAATGCCAGACACATGTGTCACTTTCTTTTCATCGGTGTCTTTAGCTGCTGAGCCATCTTCCCAGCCCATGTTTCTTATTAAGTTCTTCTTTATGCATTTTCTCAATTCTTTTTATTAAGTTAGAAAACTGATAAAGCCAACAGCACAAATAGAGAACGGTCACAGCGTTGCTTGTCATCCTCGTGTCTAGGCAGTGATACTGTTGTTCTCTATACTGGTTCAATTTTTCTGTATGCACTGATGAAGGACCACAAGGAATTTGTTTTGAATACACAAACTGGGGCACATTCTTAAATAATTCTGACAGGTCCCAGGGTATTAATATATATTTATATACATATATGTATATATATATAAATATACACATATATATTATAGTGTGTATGTGTGCGTGTACACGTTTGTATGTATGTGGGCTACACATGTGTGGGTGTGCATGTGGAGGCCAGAAGTTGATACTGAGTGTGTTCCTCTATTGATATCCATCTTATTTTCATTTAATTTTTTTTATTTATATGATAGAGAAAGAGAGAGAGAGAGAGGAGAGAGAGAGAATGGGTGCCAGGGCCTCCAGTCACTGCAGAGGAACTCCAGACATGTGTGCCCCATTGTGCATTTGGCTAACATGGGTCCTAGGGAATCGAACCTGGGTCTTTTGGCTTTGCAGGCAAAATGCCTTAACTGTTAAGCCATCCCACCAGCCCTCCATCGTATTTTCTTGAGGCAGAGTCTCTTACTGAACACAGAGCTCACTGATTTGGCTAGACAAGCTATTCAACAAGCTCCAGGGCTTTTCCTGTTTCTCCAATTCAAGGATTATAGGTATGCACCACACCACTCAGATTTTTTGCATGTTTTGTGTAGGTACCGGGGATCTGAATCAGGTACTTGCATGGTAAGTACTCCTCTCACTGAGTCATCTCCTTACCATGGAATGTATTTATATTAGGGCTTCTAAATATTTTTCTAGTAGCAACATCTTTTTTTTTTGAAGTAGGAACTCACTCTAGGCCAGGATAACCTGGAATTCATTATGTACTCTCAGGGCGGCCTCAAACTCATAGTAATCCTCCTACTTCAGCCTCCTGAGTGCTGGGATTAAAGGTGTGTGCCACCATGCCAAGCTACTGGCATCTTCTTTTAGTCTGAGAAAAATTTATGCCACTCTGGATATATGGGTGTATGAAATTTAAAATAAATATACACATCAAATACTAACAATAAATCATAAGCAAATTTATTTTAAAATGACTTTTTGATATACATAAAATTTTATCATTTATTAAAGATGAAGTCAAATTTTCATACTAATGAGATAGATACTATTGTTTGTTTTTACATAATCAAATATTGATTGAATATTAATGTTGTGGGATGTAGAAGACCTTCATTGTCTTTCAGAGTTTATTAATACTTTGTTTTTATAGTCATTAATGTTGAGAATGCCACTTCACATCAATATGTAGCACAAAATGTCAGATGGGTGTTCAGAGCCATTTCAGAGATTGTTAGAAATTCTGTCCTTATTGGTATCATAGACACCTTCCTCCTCAACAGTAGACTAAAATATATAGCCCTCAATAGGAGCATAGGGGAATAGTTTGGTTAGAAGGGCCCTGGAGAGGGTAGGATGAAGCATAACCCTGAACCATCTAGCTCTGTCTTCTAACTCCCAGTATTGGTTAAATTCCACATTAAGTTGTTGGTCGGAGAGCCCTGTGAGGCCCCAAAACAAGACAGTCTTCTGTCAAAGCACTTTATAACTAACCTGAGATAACAGGTAAGACTCGATTGCTGAAGACACCAGACGCTGCTGACACAGAGTTCTGTGAGAATCTGGAAGAAGCCAGTTCCCAGATGGTCTTCCCAAATAGTGCTGAAAAGTGCTACATGAGCTGCTGGGGGAAAATGGCCAACAAAGCTGTGAACAAGCAGGAGACACTGCTATGAGAAAGATACCAGTCTGACAAGATGTACAAACCTGTACCATTGTTGCACCCAGCCTAGGTGAATAACTTGATTGGCTAAGAGATCAACTCTGTGGCAAGGAACCCATAGCTAGAACTGGGAACCACATCATAATCCTATGGAGACCAAGATTATAGGCTCTAATGAGAAGCTCCCATTGGCCTTTGGCCAAAATAGAGGGTACACCCATTAGAATTTCTCTAAATTAACAATACTTTTCCCCTTTAGCCTTTGGTGACCTTACTCTCCACTGGAGAATGCTTTTCTTTTTCACAGGTAGTGAGAACCAAGGACAACCAAAATCTATCAACAGTAAAAGAAAAGACAGCTGTCTCCCTGACAGGATATAAACCACCCCTTGCATATCAGGCCCAGGTGCAACCACAGAGGGACTGGTGAGATGAGCAAGTGTGTGGCTTCCATGGTGAGCCTGACAATCTGTGCCAGGGTGGTGGCAACAGACACAGGATACTCAAAACATACCAAAGCAGAAATCCAGAGCTGCTGAGAGCTCAACACTAAAGTAGACTTAAAACATATACAAAAAGGCTCAGGGAATTTTGCAGAAAAGGTAGGGGGAAAGATTGTAAGAGTCACAGGGTGGAAGGGAATATCCAGAGGCATTTCTCCCTCTTTAATGACTGACTACTGCTCTAATAACTCATAACCTACAGCCCTAGGATATATACCAGCAATCTCAATGAGGAGGGTCCTCAGTGGAATAGGGCCAAGGAGAAGAAGAAATGATAGTACCAACACATGATGTGTCCATACAAAGTTTCTACTTAAGATTGTATATTTAAATAAATAAATAGCAGAAATACTGTCCTTATCCCAAGATGAAATTTATTCAGTTATTTATTTTACTTTTTGATAATTGTATATATTGATAATGTATCTTTTAATTTTTTATTGACAAGTTCCATAGCTAAAGACAGTAAACTGTGACAATTCCCCTCTCTCCTCTACTTCCCCCTTCATAAATCTACTCTCTATCATATCTTCTCCCTCTCTCAATTAGTTTTTTATTTATTTATTTATTTATTTGAGAGCGACAGACACAGGGAGAAAGACAGATAGAGGGAGAGAGAGAGAATGGGCGCGCCAGGGCCTCTAGCCACTGCAAATGAACTCCAGGCGCGTACGCCCCCTTGTGCATCTGGCTAACGTGGGACCTGGGGAACCGAGCCTCGAACCGGGGTCCATAGGCTTCACAGGTGAGCGCTTAACCACTAAGCCATCTCTCCAGCCCCCTAGTTTTTTATTTTGATGTCATCATCTTTTCCTCCTATTATGAGGGTCTTATGAAAGTAGTTCTAGGCACTGTAAGGTCATGGATATTAAGGCCAATTTGTGTTTGAATGATTGCTTTGTAAGAAGTCCTACCCTTTCTTAGGCTTTTGCATTCTTTTTGCCACCTGTTCCTCAATGGACCCTAAGCCTT
This sequence comes from Jaculus jaculus, assembly GCF_020740685.1. Classification (NCBI taxonomy): domain Eukaryota; kingdom Metazoa; phylum Chordata; class Mammalia; order Rodentia; family Dipodidae; genus Jaculus; species Jaculus jaculus. The sequence goes on from NC_059117.1 coordinate 41,075,603, forward strand.
GGAAGACATGATAGAGAGAGTTCAGTGCTGAATACTCCTTTGCCACTTCTTAGTTCTGTGTTACTTTCTGGATCATCCCAATGGTCACTGCCATCTGAAAAGATAGGCTTCTCTAATCAAAAGTGAGAGTATCATTAATATATGGATATGAGCATTAAGAAAAGTGCTTATAGGGCACTTTGGTGAGCATAATATACGAATTTAGCCAGACAAGAGCAGGTGTTATACTCCTAGAGCTAATGATCCCCTTGCCATAGACTTTTGATTAGGTTTTCAGTACCAGGCATGTATTCCCTCCCATGGAGTAGGCCTCCATTTTAATTAGTGAGCAGTTAGTTTCCCCCATAACAAACATGCCACTATTACACCCATTTGGCCATTTGGCCTAGCTGGCCAAATTTAAGGCTTGCAGTGTCCACTGTTTCACAACTGATGAATTCTCTCTCCCATAAGGCTGCATGTAGCATAGCTTTGCCCAGCATTCTGTCAGCTGGTCTATAGGGAGGAGGTTTTTAGCTCAGCTCCAGCTTGATTTCTCAGTGACCTTGCAGCTAAAGCATGTGGAGTCTTCAACAATAGGGTCTTAGCATCTCTTTCTGGCAGAAAACCAAGAGCCATATGTAGATAATGTATTTTCACATTCATATCCCATTACTTTGATTCCCTCCAATCCCACTGATCCCTTTCTTCCTAATTAGTCCCACTTCTACTTAGATGTCTTTTATTTTATTTTTGTGACCCACTGAATTTAATTATGGTTGTTTGTGTGAGCATCAACTTCTATACGTACATAGATAACTTACAGGACCATAAACATGTTACCAATGTACCCCTGAAGAACACGACTCTCCCCATTCTAGCAACCAGTAGCTACCAGTAGCTTCTCTGGGAAAGGTGGCACATCTTGAGCCCTTCCCCAGTCCATGACAGAATTATGCAGCAATTTTCTTAATTGAATATCAAATCATCAACTCAAACATGAATTTTTAAAATTGAACATTCAAACAGTAAAATTGAAAAGTATACTAATCTGAAACTCAGATACTGAGGAATGACAGGTGGTAAATATTTAAAATCTTTATTTCCGTAGTTAAGTCATTCTGTTCCTATAAGAGCAGAAAACTTTGCATATACACTAAAAGCACCACAGCCAGTTCATGCTTACAAAGATTGTGAGTCTCAGGTGTTTCAGGCAGTGTTTGTTGGTGTTGTATGGTATGACAGAATACAGTGTTTGCTGGTGTTGTTGGGTGATGGAATACACAGTGTTTCCTGGTTTTATATAGTGACACAGTGTTTGCTGCTGTTGTTGGGTTATGGGATACACAGTGCTTTTTGGTATTGTTGGGTGATGGAATGCATAGTGTTTGTGGTGTTGTGTGGGTGATGGAATGGAATACACAGTGCCTAGTGCACATGTTTGTATTCATAACCAGCACTACTATGAAGTCATGCTATGCAACACAGCTGAGTGCTGCCAGGAAGACTTCAGATTCATTATGTATTTAATTTTAATTAATTTTTTTTGTTATTACAGGTCAGCGTGATGACCTGTTGTCAAATTGACAGGATTCAGAATCATTATGGAAACAACTCTCTGAAAATGTCTATAAGATGTTTTCTAGGTAAGTCTAATTCAGATGGGTGGATGGACCTGCCCTAGCTGGTAAGCACCACTCTCTTGGTAGGGGTCCTGGAGAAGGCAGGCTGAGGCAGCAGGATGCATTGCACTCGCTTCCTCACTGTGAAGTGACTGTGACCAGCTCAACTTCATGCTCTGATTGCCATGAATTACTTGCCACAATGGACTGTAAACTTGAACTAAAGTAAATCCTTCAGTTTATAGTTGCTTCAGATCAGGCACTTGGCCACAGCAACAAGAATGTAGTTGATGCTATCAGAAATCTTTAGATTTTTGAGGTCCTTCACATTCAGTTTTGAGAGCCCATGTGGGATCTGAACTCACAGTTTAAAAAGCTGAGCCCTGTGCCATTTGGAGACAGGGTGGCTGTTGGCAAACTTGGAGAGACATGGCTGGAAAGAATATGCCTTGGTTTCCACGTCCAGAGCACCCTATTTGGTGATTTGGTCATGCAAAGGAAACATAACTCTTTCAGAAGCGGAAATATTTAAAACAATGATCTGCTACATTGAGTGGCAAAATAAAGGTCAGTCTCCATTGTGAAGTGAGATCTTGGCAGTGTGTTTCTTTTCAGAAATAATTCTTTATTCTCAATATAGATCTAGAGTAATATTAATCTGGACTTCATGTGTCTTCCAAGGAGTTAGCAAACTGTTGCACTGGTACAGCAGGATGGCCAATTTCTCTGGGCTGATGAAATGTTAGCATAGGCAGGAAGGCCTGGGAGGGTTAAGACCCAGCATCTATGGGCCTTTTGTATTATTTCAAGTCAAATGTGCCCAAATGTGAAGACAATATTCGTATACGAGTAGATCCTATTGCATTTTCTTGCTAATGACAGCTCAAGGCTTCCTGGATGGCCAGCCATCTGGAAGGCAGACAATCTTGTACTGCAAAGTGTAATTAATGCATAGGCTAAGGCTGGAGCTCTGGGACAGGAAACCTTTGCTAGGGTGTTCTTGGGGAAGACCCTGGCCACCGCAAAATGGCAACCACAGACCAGAGAGTAAGGGGATGGCGGTAGCAGGTCACTCTTTTCTGGAGGGTTCTTCTTATACCACTGGGACAGTAACATCCATCTTGAGTTGAAGGTCTTTAACATTACTTGGTCTCTTGCTTGTTTCTTATTACTATTTTCAATCCTTCAGTGAAGACGGACAGTGTTGAACAGAAGTTTGATTCTATAGGATTGAACATCTGTTGTCCTGTAGAACACATCAGTGAGTGTGGCAGGCAAACATCTTATCTTTGTTGGCTTTCTTATATTTTTAGATTCTGAGCTCCAAGGGTAATTATGGAAGGATATAGCATGCAAAACTGAATCTGATTGAGGAGGAGCCTGCATGAAAGGTTCATACCCCTCAGAACCTGGCTGGATTTGCCTGGCTCTGAAGACATGTTAGTTCTTACTCCATCTCGAGGCTAAGCCTGATGGTCTGTGAGCCTCCCTCTGTAGAAGAGCCTTTATCAGTATACATTTTTGTTAATGCCCTGGAGAATTTACATGTACAACTTGAACTTTAAAATATTATTTAAAAATTAGCTCTCTGCAAGTGAAGTCAGTGGCTTCTGTTGGAAATATCAGCAGAACCATCAGATTGGTTTTGATGAAGATGAAAATTGTTCACAATGGACGATATTCTTCTGCAAATGAACAGCAGTCTTTTGCCCTCTTTCTGCAAGCTCACAACACTGTACTGCAATTAAAGAAAAAATTACTTGCCATTATAGATGAAATATGAATCCTATGGAAAACTGGAAAAAGGTAGAATAGGGTAGGAAACTTATTAATAATCTCATTTGCAAATATATTTCATCTTCCTTTTAATGCATTTGGTTTTTACATAGTTGCAGTTTCATTGTATACATAAAATTGTATATTCTGGCTTCTTAAAATATCTCCTGGGCTGGGGAGATGGATCACTAGATAAAGTCCTCACCATCCAAACTAGAGTATCCAAGTTTGATTTCCAGACCTTAGGTAAAAAGCTGGAAGCCATGGAGTACTTCTGAAATGCCAGCACAGTGATGCTAATGGGGAGATGGGAAGCAGAGACAGGAGACTTTTCTGAAAGCTTAAGGCAAGTGTAGTAAAGAACAATAGCAGATTGGGAAACCTTGGCTCAAGGCAGAGGACTGACTTGAACGTTGTCCTCTGACCTCCACCCACACATGCCTGCACTCATTCACACTCACACACATAGGCATGCACACAGAGCAATAAATAGAACTAAAACCACATCTTCTAACCATATAACACAGGACACTACCACTATTCATATAAAAATTCATCTACTAGAGAAACTTTTTCTCAGTCATTCTTTAGCGCATTTTTCATCACTAATTTCTTCCTCTTCCTTACAACTGTGAATATGCCAGGTGAGTGTTATTAATACCAGAGCCTGTACAGCAGCTCAGTGAGAGGTCCTAGGCATTATGGTAGACTAGTTGCCTTTCCCAAGTACACTCCAATGACTCAGGACTCACATGCCTTTTAATGGCTCAACAAACCATCATGTTGCATGGCAGAAAAATAATGGCCATTAGATTGCATTATATCATTCTGCTTTTGTGTCAGGAAAATACCTTTAAAAAGTAATTCCAGTTTGGTTTCTTAGCAGAGTGACTGGTGTAGTTATTAATAACAGGTGCTATAAGAGAACACTGTTCATTAATGTTTTAAATGGCACGTAAAGATTTCCTCTGAGCTGAGAGTTGAAGGACATCGCCCAACAAGCCCATTTCCTGGTGCTATGAAGTTGAGAGATGAGGCACAGAGGAGGCTGTGCTGAAGGAGTGTGACTCAGCTATGTTTTGTCCCCAGCATTTAGCCAGAGCTCTTGATTTTTGGTCCCAACTTGAGCATCTGAGGATGACTGTGGCCTTTCAAGTATAAAGTCCTCTTTTGGACTTATTAATTTACACATATGTATTTTGGTCATCTAAATTTATATTCTAGACATTTTCTCAGGTAGAATATAGAGATAACTCCCTTTGTAAAACCATGTGTTTTTGAGAACAAGGTACTACTGCCCTCCCACAGAAGCTGAGCATTTCCATCAGAAGATTTGCTCCAACACAGTTGAAACTTCTTGAGCACTGACAGGGTTGTAAATGAAGATTCTACGTGTGGTCTCCTGAGACAAGCTGCAGCCAAGATGCAGGTGCCACAGGACAATGTAAAATCGCCTACAGGATCTGTGCATAGGGTTGTAATATGAAACACAATAACGAATTTCATGCCAATAGGTCATTATGCATCTGTACATATTACATCATCTAAAATCTAAAATCCAAAATTTTTCTGGATGAATCCCTCCATCAACTTCTATACGTACATAGATGTACATGTTATGTAAATTCTGGTGTCATGCTCCTTTCCATAAAGTCTGTGGACATAGCATATTTTCTTTTTTTTAAAATTTTTTGTTTTATGTTTATTTATTTATTTGAAAGTGACAGACAGAGAAAGAGGCAGAGAGAGACAGAGAGAATGGGCACGCCAGGGCCTCCAGACACTGCGAACGAACTCCAGACACATGTGACCCCTTGTGCATCTGGCTAACATGGGTCCTGGGGAGTCGAGCCTTGAACCGGGGTCCTTAGGCTTCACAGGCAAGTGCTTAACCGCTAAGCCATCTCTCCAGCCCGACATAGCATATTTTCCACTGTCTTCTGGAATTTACTATTGCAAAAGCTAACACTGTGCATTAACTGTGTGTGTGAGCTGGGTGTGGTGGCGCACGCCTTTAATCCCAGCACTGGGGAGGCAGAGGTAGGAGGATCACCATGAGTTTGAGGACAGCCTGAGACTACATCGTGAATTCCAAGTCAGTCTGGGCTAGAGCGAGACCCTACCTCGAAAAACAAATTAAATAAATAAATAAAGTAAATAAAGAAAAATTGTGTGTGTGTGTGTGTGTGTGTGTGTGTACACACATACACATGCATGTGGGTTTATGTGTGTCCAACTATATGCGCATATGTGTATGCATGTTTGTGGAGGCTAGAGATCAATATCAGGTCTCTTTCTCATCACTTTCCACTTTATTTCTTGAGATAGACTCCTTCATGGAGCCTACAGCTCACCAATTTGGCCAGATTATTTTGCCAGCCAGCAATCCTCTTGTCTCTGCTTCCCCAGTGCTGGATTACAAGTATGTATCACCATGCCCAGGTTTTTAAACTTTTTTTTTAATTTTTATGTTTTTTTCAATTTTTATTTACATTTTCCATGATTATAAAAATATCCCATGGTAATACCCTCCCCCCCCAACTTTCCCCTTTGAAATTCCGTTTTCCATCATATCCCCTCCCCATCTCAATCAGTCTCAATTTTATTTTGATGTCATGATCTTTTCCTCCTCTTATGATGGTCTTGTGTAGGTAGTGTCAGGCATGGTGAGGTCATGGATATCCAGGCCATTTTATGTCTGGAGGGAGCATGTTGTAAGGAGTGCTACCCTTCCTTTGGCTCTTACATTCTTTCTGTCACCTCTTCTGCCTTAGATCCTGACCCTTGGAAGGTATGATCGCGATGTTAGTACTCCAGTCACTTCTTTCCAGCACTATGATATCTTCTGAGTCATCCCAAGGTCACTGCCATCTGAAAAGAGAAAATTCTCTACCCAAAGTGAGAGTAGTGTTAATATAAGGGTATAAATATTAAGAGAAGTGCTTACTGGCCATGCCCAGGTTTTATGTAGGTTCTGGAGGTACAAATTCATGTCCTCATGCTTGTGCAGCAAGCACTTTACCAACTGAACTATCTCTTCAGTTTTCAAATTATATACTTTTGAAGGAAATCTTAAAATTTGTTCTTTTTGTATTTTTCTTCAATGTAATAATTTTTATAGAATATGTATAATGTAGATAATATTTCCATAAAACTCTGAGCATGTTTTCTTCTGTGTAACTCAGTGGTTTTCTTTTCTTATAGCCATCAATTCAACTACTAAGGATGGGCAAAGATGCCTATTGCCCAAGGATGGGGAGATGGACATTAAATAAGGCTCTAGAACACAGAAAGGGGAAGATATGCTGTAGAGAAGCTGCTGATAGAAAGAACTGGGCCTGACTTAACTGACAGGGCAGGGAAGAGTCACCCAGGAGCAGGGCGACCAGGGGATGCTGATGTTCACTCACGGGCTTGGTCATCTCTTTCTCTAGCATCTGTGCACACTCACCTCCTCACCCTGTGGAGGCTACTCTGTGACACCTACGCAGGGAGGCCTTCCCTGATGACCTCTCCTCACTCTGGTCCCATCACCCCTGTGCACTTTCTCCCTTACTACATTTTTCTTTACAGCTTGTGCCCCACCTGATGCAGAGGTTTTCTCTACAGCACATACCCCACTGTCATAGGAGAGGTGTGCCTCTCTGTAGCCTCAAGGCATTTCCTAGTTGTACTGTATTACATGCCCTTTGTATATGTCCTTTGCTATATTGTATTACAGCCATCATCTCTGTCTTCATTACTCTGAATGGATGCTGTATGAAAAAGTTGGGATTCTCTGTTCCCACACTACACTTCACTGTGGGTATACACCTTCTCCGTGTCATGTGCTACACCTCCTCACTCTTCCTGCTCCCAGATTGTTTTCTCAGTGTCAGTCTTCATGTGGTACAAAGCTGGCAATTACTATCCTTGAACTGCTGCTCAGAGCAGTCTGTGGCTGTGTTCATCTCTGTGCTGAAGCCTGCCTGCCTCACAACGCATCAGTCACATAACAGGACAGAGTCCCTAGAATTCTGACTGTTCTGGGGCTCATGATTTCTGTTTGGACTTGGGGCTGGGAAGATGGCTCAGCAGATAAAATGCTTGATGTGTTAGTGTGAGGATCTGAGCTTAGATTCCCAGACCTCCACAAAAGCTGGAAGCCTTCTGTTATCCCAGCACCTGATGAGGAGAAAGGAGGCTGAAATAAGAGAATTTCCTAGAAGCTTATAGATCAGCTTGCCTCTCAAATGTGCTGGTGAACAATAAGAGACTCTCCCTTAAGAAAGGTGGAAGGTGAGGACAAACGCTCAAAAGTTCTCCTCTGACCTCCATACATGCACTCACCTGTACTCACACATGTGCACACGCACATATACACACATCATGCTCATACACAGCTTCATACCCCCCAAATAATAAACTTAAAAAATATATTTGGACTTGATTTTGTTGAGCAGGATGGTGATGAAAAGTCTTCTTTTCTTGAGGCAGGAACTGGGAAGACTCTGAAAATGGGTTAACAACCCTTGTTTTTAGTTGTTATGGTTTGACTCTGAAATGATGTCTACAGGCCTGTGTCTTTATTTTTTTTTCAAGGTAGGGTCTTTCTCTAGCCCATGGTAACTTGGAATTAGTCTCAGAGTGCCGTAGAGTTCACAGCAATCTTCCTACCTTAGCTTCCCAAGCGCCGGGATCAAAGGCATGTGCCACTACACCTGACCAGGCCCATGGTTTGAACCCTTTTTCCCTACTGAGTGGTGCTATTTTAAGAGGCTGTGGAATCTATAGGAGTTGGGGACAAATGGTGGGAGGAGGTCACTATGGTAGGCCCTGCTCCTGCATCCTTTCTGCCTCTGAATCCACCTTGTTTTCCCATCCCTTCCACCTCTCCCCGATCTGCCCTGACATCATTGACTGCAGTCCTCTAAAACTATGAACCTAAGTAAATCTTCCCTCCCTTAAGAAATCTCTGTTGGGTATTGCGGGGGCAGGGATTACAGAAACACAAAAGTAATATGCGGGTATTATGAAGTTTTTTCTCTTGTGACTTCTTATGTATTTGAACAGGGTGTTGGGCCATTCAAATGAGGGTTTCCATCCATATCTGCTACTTCAAGTTGGGCATGTATTTTTAAACATGTTTAATTTTCATTTATTTATTTGAGAGATGCAGAGAGAGAATGAGAGAGTGATAATAGACATGCCAGGGCCTCCAGCTGCTGCAAACAAACTCCAGACACATGTGCCACCTTGTGCATCTGGCTTATGTGGGTCCTGGGGAATTGAACCTTGGTTCTTCGGCTTTGCAGGTAAGCACTTAACTGCTAAGCCATTACTCCAGCCTTGGGTATCTATTTTACCTTTAATTAATTTGACAAACATTTCATGAGTAGTACAAGGGTGAATTCTGGACAACTCAATTCATTTCCCGAAGGACATGCAAGAGGCTGCAGGTCCAAGTCATGTCTGTGCCACAGAAAATCTAAGAGTGCTTTTCTCTTGCTTCCAAACGCATACAAATACTTGTAATAACTTACATTAGTCACAGTTAATTAGTAAATTTTTAATATTTTGAAAACATTGATATGATTAACTAAGACACTTGAATATGAACTATATATGAATTTATTCATTTACAAATGCAAAGACCTAAAGATCAAGAAGAAAATGATATCAAAACCCACAAAGATAAGTAAATATCTTTAAATAATTTGACATTTATTGATGCTGGGACATTTTCCTTCCTTGGAAATGTATAAAATTGCCCCCTTTTCTCCCCTGAAGTATACCAGAAAAAATTAGTCACTAGGTAATGAATATTCAGGTATATTCTGTGAGTTTTTTTCTTGTTGTCTCATCTTATCTTACATTTCAGACCATACAGTCATAGTTTGTTGATAATGTGTTTGGTCATATCCTGAAATACTTCCAGGTCTAAAGCCAGGTTCACATTTTTGCTTTGAAGAGACAGAAATTCTAGACAAATGGTCAGGCCATAAACTTAATTAGAATTTCTGTACTACTGTATAATATGTTAAACATGACCATAATACCAAGAGAAGTATGTGAAAAAGCCATTTAAATTCACATCCTGCTACTTCCCCACAGTATAAACTAACAGAATTCTAGGAAGAATGTGTGTGTGTGTGTGTGAGCATGCGATGTGCATACATATAACAGTACATGTGAGTGAATCCAATATTCTCTTTGGGCTCTGCTATCATACTTACTTTGACCAATAAAAGATGGGTGTTAATTTAACTCTGGGGTTGACCAGCTGTGTATTTGTTAATGTTTCTAATGTGGACTACTTGAGTATAGTGAAGCTTTGTGAAGTTTTGTGTGGTTTTCTCCCTCCTTTGTGCACAAAACTGGAACATTCTTTTCATACCCAATTTCCCAACAATCTCTGCTTATTTTGTTTATGGGGATGATCACTCAGCTCTAGGAGGGCTACAAAGGCCACTGTAGGAAGATGAAGCAAACTTTCTTAGAGAGTTTGAAGGGCAGGAAGGGACCCAGCTTGTGGCTTGCAGGTGAGGACCTGAAAGGCAAAGAGAATGAATAGAGTGGTATGCATGCCGAGGGCCAAGCTGGGGCCACATTTGATGCATCTGCTTGGAGCTGTAGTTTTCAATAAGTGACTTTCTCTCAATTCCCAGAAAGATAGCTATGTCTTAAGTACGAAGGCTTTGTGGTAAGTTCAGTTCCAGAAAGGAGCAGGGATAAAAGATAAATTAGCCACTAAGGTCACATGGTTTTTCTGCCCCACAGGACATTATAAAGAACATAGTAGCAAGATTTTGTATCACTGTGATGACATACTTGACCCCCCCCCCGAAAAAAACACACTTAAGGAATGTGATACTTATTATAGTTCATGGTTTCAGAGTGTTCAACTTTTGGTTTAGGTGGTTCTGGGCCCATGGTAACGTAAAACATCATGTGTGTGAGAATGTGTGGAGGAGGCTGTTGGCCTCATGGTAGACAGAAAACAGAGAGGAAGTGACTTGGGACCAAATTGTCTGTTGAAGGCATGCTGGGTGACCTACTTCCTCAAGGTAGGCCCTACCACCTAAAAGTTCCAGAACTTTCCAAAATAGTGGTACCTGCTGGGGATCACAATCTAACACTTAAGCCTGTGAAGGAAATTTTATACTCAAACTAACAAGGAGCCAAGGGAAATGTATTTGGGGACACTGAGTTTTGGGCTGAAGATCTGAATGCTGGAGTTCTAACTTTGCAGTATCTTAGAATGGACCATATTTGGAGTTCAGGACCGTAAAAAAGATGGCTACATTAAAATGAGTCCATTTGGGTGGGTTCTAGTTTAATCTGATGGGTGCCCTTAGAAGAAGGGGAAACTTGGGACATGTAGAGACATCAGAGATATGTGTACCTTTGAAAAAAAGAAACACCATCTGGCAGCCAAGGAGAGAGGGTGTACAACTCTGCTAACTTCTCAACTTTGGACTTCCAGCCTCAGCAACCATGGGAAATGCATTTTTGTTATTGAAGCTACTTGGTCTGTGGTCTTTATCATAGCAGCTTTAGGAAACTACTCCCTTTGGCAAAAGAGAAAAGAAGATCCCACGGTTGGACTCTTGGAGGGCTCACTAGTGGCTTTGCACTTCTGGGGTGCATATTCTTTGGCACTGAGCATCATTCCCTGGAGCCTGAGGTTAGCAGATGCCCCAGAGAGCAGATGGCAGAAGTATAGCTTGGTCTAAGGTGAAGTCCTGGTAGGTGGCAGCTGTGGGAAGCTCACTGAAACCTGTGCAATAGTGGCTGTGAGGAAGTCAGAGGTGGGGCAGCAGGGTGCTTCAGAGGGAGACAGAACAGGCTGTGAGGAGCTAAAACAGAACTGAAACCCTCTCTGAAGCACGGGCAGTAACGATGATGGGCGGGGCTGGGGAGATTGCCCAGTGATTAGGGACACTTCCTGCACAAGCACGGGCGGAGACTGCCCAAGTTCAAATCGCCACATCCCATGTAGAACAGCTGGGTATGGCCACCACGCTGTAACCCCAGTCCTGCAAGGGAGCAGAGAGACCCCATCCCCATGCAAGCACTGGAATTAGCGAAAAGAGATGCTGGCTCGAAACAAGATGGGGCTAAAGAGCAATGGAAGAAGACACGGAGTTTTGGACTCCAGCTACTGCACACAAGTGAACCAGCAATGCGCGAGGGCATAGGGGCCTGTAAAGTACACACACACACACACACACACACACACACACACACACACGACAAAAGAAAAGCGAAAGCAGAAGGCTACCCTCTCTGTCAGACACAAGTTCCTGCGCTTTACAGAGACTTTCTACCCTAACCCTCGCAAATACCCTGGGATTTAGACATAATTATCCTTATTTTATAGATGAAGAAACTGAGGCATGGAGAGGCCCAGGGTCTTATCCAAGGTCATCACTGAGCCTAGCCAGTAACTGAACTCCAGTTGCTTGGCTCCAAAACCTGACTAGCACTCTGCTTTCTTTAGATGTCATGATTAAAACAGCATTCTAGAAAGATTAATTTGAATAGAGACTAATTATTCTTAAGTTCAGGCCCAAGTTATTTTTAAAAGAACCAATCATCACAGCCAGGGAGGTTATAGAACTTTGACTGGTCAGGCCTCTTCGCAGCCATCTCTTCAACCTTAGAATGAATGCAGTCAGCCCCCTGAATCATGTAGGCAGAAATGGAAGGTGGGCATTCAGGGATTGGTCATAAGATGAAGAGAGAACAAATGAGCATAGAAAAATTAGAAAATTCCCAGTACACATGAAGAAAGTATTTCCCCTGGACTGTATTTCAAAAATAAGGATTTTTCTTTACTTTTAATCTTCTTCTCCCTTATTTTTCTTCTTTCTCCTTCCCTTCCTCTGTTTCCTCCTTATCTCCACTTCATCTCTCCTCCCCTTCTCTATATTGTTCTAGAAACTCAAGGCTCTCCTTAACCTCCCTTGTGCTGTGCTTGGATTACAGATGTGCCCGACCTTACCTGCAGAAAGTAAATTGTTTTAAGATGTTATATTTTCTATAGAATCTTAATTGAATTTAATTTTTGCAGATGGATATCAAGTCAACATTAAAAGGTTGACCTTCTTAAGCAGGGGTTTCTGGAATTCTATACTCATCTGTGCCTTTGGGTCTCAGCTTAAATGAGAGAAGCTCATTCTTCTTTGGGACATGAAATAAGAAATTGAAATTCCCCTAATTATATCAAACCTCTCACCTTTCCCTAGGTATCTTGCATGAAAAAGTGCTCATGGTAAGAGAGGTGGTCAGGCTACCGTGCTTCCAGCTCTGGCAGTGAGATTCAGCCATCTTGTCTGGTTCTTGACCTGTGTCCCCTAAGCTCAACGGCTATGAGGCATTTACTTTCAGGATATGAATCATTCCAATCCCCTTTGACTTAGAGAAGCTACTCAAAGGGCTGTTATTCTTTCAAAAAAAAAAAAAAAAGGTTTTGGATTATGTTTTGTTGACCACAACTTTCCCCTCAGTTGTCATGACAACTTTCATACTGCAAGAACTCAATGTTAGCCTTGATGTTTGACAAGTAGATGACTTCCAGACAGAAGGGCTGATTTAGGATACTTGGCCTGGTCACAGGTTCTTACTGTACTCTAAAGTAGGTTGCATAACTACTAACCAGGGGGTGTCCGGTTCTATCTCACTGTCTGTAAGTACCATTCAACCCATTCATTTCTACTCATCAATGCCAGCTACTAGCAGCCTATTTAACCTGAAGCTTGGAGAGGTGAAAGGTATCTGGGGTTTCTAGTTCTTAACAGGCAGGAGCAGGTATGTGACTTCACATGTCTCCTAACCCATCCTTGGATTGTGCTGCCTCCAAAGCTAGGGAACATCCCAGGGCTACCTCTCTGCCCTCCCCCCACCCCACACCTCCTGCTTGACTCTCACATGCTGCTGAGCCAGCTGCTCAGGAGAATGTCATTAGCAGCTCACAATTTGTTTAGTGAAAGAACGTGTTCCTGCTAAATTTGGGGTTTTAGCAAATTATTCTACATTTTCAATGAGAATCTGTTCACTTATTTTCACTTTTGATTATTGTCATTTGTGTTTCCCTGCTGCCCTGGTTCTTGAAACTAAAATTAAGCCTATTTCTTTAAATCAGCATACAAAATAAGATGCTTTGCAAACAAATTATAGAGGTATAATTTACATATTGCTAAATCCACCCATTGCAAGTATATAAATCAGTTATGTTTATGAAATTATAGGGTTGTGCATGCATAATTAAAGTCCAACATTAGAGCATGTCTAATGGCTCCACAGACATCAATGCCTTTTTAATTTTTTTTTTTTTATTTATTTATTTGAGAGCGACAGACAGAGAGAGAGACATAGGAACTGCCCATGCATCTGACTTTACATGGCTTCTGGGAAATCAAACATGGACTGACAGCTTTACAAACACATGCTTCTAATTGCTGAGTCATCTCCCAGCCCAGTGATTTTGATGCTTATACTTTACTTCTCTATGATGGAGTTTTATATAAACTTTGCATTTTGTTTTATCTTTTTTTATTTATGAGAGAATGAGAGAGAGAGAGAGAGAAGGAGGAAGGGAGGAAGAGAATTGGCACACTAGGGCCTCTAGTCTGTACAACCTTGTGCATCTGGCTTACGAGTTCTGGGGAGTCAAACCTGGGTCTTTAGGCTTCACAGGCAAGTGCCTTAACCACAAAGCAATCTTTCTAGTCCCTGTTTTTTTTTTCCTTCTTTTTAAAAAACATTTTATTTATTTATTGAGAGAGAGAGGTGGGGGGAGAGAGAGGGAGAGAGAGAGGGAGAGAGAGAGGGAGAGAAAAGGCACACCAGTGCCTCTAGCCACTGCAAGCAAAATTCAGATGCATGTTCCACCTTGTGCATATGGCTTTACATGGGTACAGAGGAATCAAACCTGGGTCCTTTGGCTTTACAGGCAAGTGCCTTAACTGCTGAGCCATCTCTCCAGCCCAACTTTTTTTATGAGCACAGGAAAAGGATGCTCACCATTATCCATCACCAAGGAAATGTGAACCAAAACCCAAATGAACTACCATGTCACAGCCAGTAGAGTGGCTGTTACTTAAAAAAAAAAAACAAAAAAAAAAAAACAAGTAAAAGATAACAACTATTGAAGAGGATGTAAGAAGATGGGGAATTTGTCACTATTGGTAGGAACAGGCAGTGATGTGGCCATTATCCAAAAAATATGGTGGCCCCTCAGTTATTCGGACAGTAAAATGAACATATGATCCAGCATTTCTACTTCTGGGGGTGTATGGAACAGATGCTGGTATACCCATATTCACAGCAACATCATTCATAGTGGCTAAAGGATGGCAGCCACTCAAGTGTCCATTGACAGATAAGGGATAAATAAAATTGGTATAGCCACACAATGGGACATTATTTGGCCTTGAAAAGATTCTGACAGATGATATAGCCCTGAAGATGTAATGTTAAGAGAAAAAAAAAGTCAAAAATGTAACATGCAAAATATAAACAATTTACAGACTGGTAAGTAAAAAGAGCCATGGTGGTGATGGGGAACATTTTGTATAGTTTCAAATACTGGCGCAATGCATCTGGAGTTTGTTTACAGCAGCAAAAGGCCCAGGCAGGCCCATATTCTCTCTCTCATTTCTCTCTTTCCTTGCAAAATAAATTAAAAAAAAATACTTGTATAAACTGGCAGCTGGCTTTATTTATTTTTCATTTTTAAAATTGAGGCTTTTAAGCTAGTATAGTGTGGTAGGTTTCATTAGGGAAATTTCATTTTCATACATATATGTCATTTATATGGTTCATATCTTGCCCATACTGTTCTCCTCTGTTCCTCTGTCCACCTCTTGCTGACCCCTGCCTCCCCAAATTGTCCTCCCTTCTGTTTCCATGCTACCTGTATTCCATCATCGTCTCCTCTCAATATCTTTCTCTCCTCTCATGACCCCTTTTCTACTTTCACTACACACACACACACACACACACACACACACACACACACACACTCACACAGTATAGATTCCATATACAAGAGAAAATATATGGAATTTTTTTGTTTTTCATTTTGTTTCTTCAAATTTTTTTTAATTATTATTTTAGTTTAGAGAGAGTGAGTGCAAGAGAGACAGAGAGAGGGAGATTCATTTTGTTTCTTGAAACAAGGTCTCATACTGCAGCGCAGGTTAATCTGGAACTCACTATATAGGACAGGTTTGTCTGGCTCCTCCCCAGTGGGCAGGTAGTGCTGAGGAGAGACTAGGCCCGCTGGTTCCTCCCAAGGGTTTGAGGAAGAAGGAATGAATGTTGGACAACTCAGAACCTCTCCTAGTCACCGGAGGAAAATCCACACTGAGTTGGGAGTCTTGTTGAAGCAGGAACTTGCTTTATTGTTACAAGCAGCTGCCTATATAATGTTGGAACAAAGGCGAGGATTCTAGGATGGGGGGAGAGGTAAGGGCCAATAGTAAACTGTGACTTTTGAGATGATTGGTCCCAAGAGTGCGCGTGGGAATTCCAACTCCTACACGGAAGTAGCAGGTCAGAAGCCATTAGGCGTAGCTGGCCCGAGGCAGATCATCAAACTTTAGCTAGGCTCAGGAAGTTCCACTAGGCCTCACACCTGGGCCTCTCAAGGCTCAACATCTCCTCCTTTTGTTTTTGTAAGAGCATTATTCACCATGGCCCCTGTCTTAGCTTTTCCCCCTCTGGGGATCTTACCTGTCACTGGGTACCATGTGTTTAGCTCGCTGAGAACCCACTCCATGGCCTGTCTTAGGTTGTCTCAGTCAGTCTGAGATCTTACCCGTCATTGATCACATGGAGGGCAGAGGAGGTGGCAGTGGGTCATCTGAGGAACTTAATTCCTGAGTTGCCAGCCTGTGATTGCCTCTAGCTGTTGGTGCATGAATTGTGTAATTTTGTTAATTACACAAGGCCCGACAGTGAGGATAAGGAGGAGGGGAGGGAGGGGCCTAAGTAGAGGGAGGAGGTAGGGTAAGAAGCCGTGTAAGCCCGTCCACAGTGGGTTGTCCTGGAGGTCCTGCCGCCTCCTCTCCAAGTCTTCCTGGACCCTCTTAATCTTGTCCCAGACGATTCCCGATTTACTGGCATAAAAGCAGCATTTTTTTCTGTACAAACAAGCATATGCCTCCCTTTTCAGCCCTTAGTAGGTCTAGTCCCATTCCTGTATTGTAGGACTACCTTAGCCAGGGAATCTAGCTACCAGGAATGATATCTACATCTGGGATTAAGGTGGCTGGGGCTCAAAGGCCCATCCAATTGGCGGGCAGAAAGTCATAGGCCATCCCACCTCCACAAACATAAACCATTCCAGAAGGTGGGCAGCATTGAGCATTGGGCTCAGTTGTGTTAAAAGTACATAAGGAAGGCTGAATGTATCCCACATCTATACTGGAATTATTAGGGGAAGGTGGGGCCCAAATGCAAGTTCCAGAGGAAACATCAATGGGTCCCTCCATCTTACCCAGATAGAACTGTAGGTAATGGATGAGGACCAATGTTTTTGAAAAGGGGATAATTGTTTGTTTTCTTTAGAAAAATTTAAAATATTTAGGGTAAATAATGCCTTTTTTAGGTGGTCATGTGGGGGTAAAGATTCCCCCTTTTTGTGTAATTGAGACTTGGGAGTCTGATTATCCTATCTTTAAAATTTTAGTTGTACTATGGTAGTATAAACCTTATATATGAGGTATAGAAAGTAGACATAATCTCATATTTTAAATATCTAATACTTCTACAGGCAGAACCTGTCACCAGTCTTGTAAACAGTACCAATTGATTTATAGACTAACTCATTTAACCTAGAAATTTTTAGCACCTGTGCTTGAAAACATCTCTGATTAGTTTAGATACCTGTGTTGGTACAAATTACCCAGAGAACATTGGAAACAGAACCATAAAGTTTAATAATTTTTTAAACCAAAACAGCTAGCTAAATTTTAATATAACCTTTGATAAATCTTTTTGAAAGAAAAAACATTATTTGACAACCCATGATTTTGACTTAAGCTTGATAGCTATTGATTTTATGTACCACAGAAACTTTTATTAACATAAAACAATTTTATGTTTTACCCATTACTTAAATTTGATAAAGCTTAAGCAAGCTATCCTAACATATCCCAGGAAGATGAAAGTTATCATTACTGAAATTAAATCACTTAAACCTAAGTGATTAAACCTAGTTATGACCATTCAATAGAATTAGCATAAATAACACAGAAGCTATTTTTAAAGTTACAATGTCTTTAGGTATGAGTACTTCACCTTTGGAAAATAACCACTTCTATGTGAGCCTTTATCTTAAGAATAGTTAAAACCTTGATGAAAAGAGGAACCTAACTTACTTTACTGAGAGAGTCTTACAGCCAGTTTTATAACCCTTAAATCATAACAAATTAGCATCAGTGACCTGTTAATGAGTGAGGTCTTATTATAAGACTCAGTTTCTCCATTGATTAAAACCTTGGCATCAGGTAAACATTAGATTTAATCTCCAATTAAATGTTTTAATGAAGGGGCCCTTCCCCTGATATACACATTAGGTAAGTCTGATGCTTATCTTATATACGGAGTTTGTAACCTGGTCAAATACCTTAACTCAGTTGACCTATTTAACATTTTATCTAACAGATGTGACTTTATGTGTTTAGAAGAGAAGAACTAAAGAGAACCACATTTATATGTTGTACTCCTTTTTCTTTGTCAGAGACAATTGGCCATTTTGTCTCTAGTCAGAGTCTGGGGGACACGTGGCTTAAACTTGTATGGGGTCTGAGATAAAGGAGTTTTTATCCGTTCTTTTTTAGAGTCCAGCTTTCCATGAATTTAAGTAGCATCCATTTGTAAAACACAAGGTGATAGACTCTTGTCTATGTTTAACCTGGTTAAACCTCCAATTACAACTGCACTTATGACTTTGTGACCCACCTAGCATAGGCATCACCTGTGTCTAACGTAAGATGAATTTAGATTAAGATTATGTCCCTATATAAAACTTTTAGCGTATCCTTAAGAGTCTGTAAACAGTTGAAAAATCTTTAACTTTAATCGTGGCATTTAGGTTTAGCCTAAAAATTCTTTCCTAAATATGCACATCAGTCCATTATAACTTTAACCTTGATTAAACTCTCTGGGCCTGGGTGTCAGGATGCAGCCAGATCTTATGCCAGTAGCTCAGTTCCAACAAAGTCCTCTGCAGTCTTTCCTTTCCCTTAGAAAGCTCATAAGCCAAGCCTCGAAGTTCAATGCTGTTTGCATTTAGCATTTTTAGACTTTCATTAGAATAGTCCATAAAATTTGGCTTACCACCCCAGAAGACAACTTCAGTTGTAAGCACCAAGTCCATGCCTATTCCTCCAAAACAAAGGTTCCAAAAGATCAACATCCACATGGTCAGGTTTATCTCAGTCCACTCCTTGGTACCAAGTTCTGTATCAGACAGCTTCAGGTTCTCTGACATAAACTTCTAGACCAGGTACAGTTATGGAGGAAGGGATATTTATTGAAGTTCCATAATGGCAGTAAAAGCTGGCCTGCCTTACCCAAAAGTGAAAGGAAAGAGAAAGAGAATGAAGAGATGCTGACAAGTACAGGTTATAGAAGCAAAGTTTAGTGCATTAAATATGAAGACTGCCTCATAACTTATGAGGGCACGCTAACCCGCACATGTACACCAATTGACCTCCTGAATGAGAATGCCTCACACGGGGCACTAGTCTTCTGGATTCCCGGAGCCCCACATTAGGCGCCAGAGGCCGGGCTCCTCCCTGGTGGGCAGGTAGTGCTGAGGAGGGACCAGGTCCGCCGGTTCCTCCCAAGGGGTTGAGGAAGAAGGAATGAACGTCGGCCAACTCAGAACCTCTCCTAACCTCTCCTAGTCACCAGAGAAAAACCACACTGAGTCGGGAGTCTTGTCGAAGCAGGAACTCGCTTTATTGTCACAAGCAGTTGCCTATATAATGTTGGGAACGAAGGCAGGGATTCTAGGATGGGGGGAGAGATAAGGGCCAATAGTAAACTGCGACGTTTGAGATGATTGGTCCCAAGCGCACGCGCGGGAATTCCAACTCCTACGTGGAAGTAGCAGGCCAGAAGCCATTAGGTGTAGCTGGCCCGAGGCAGATCACCAAGGCCCAACACAGGTTGGCCTCATACTTGTAACAATCCTCCTGCCTCAGCCTCCCCACTGCTGAGATTATAGGTGTGAGCCACCACAGCTGACTTGGCGGTAGGTTTTATTACTGGTTTTAAGTTGTCTGTAGGCAACAAACAAGGTATACTGCCTAGATCAAGTGTAGACTGGTTCCATTGCTCTGTCCTTAGTATACCAGGGATTGTTTCTGTATCACAGTTATTAAATTTCAGTCTGTTATTCAGGTTGGCATTTCATTTTATGAATAGTTTTAAGTACAATGATTCATTCATGTTTAAATTAAAAAATATAGAAGGGTAAAGTACCAGGGAAAATTGTTCATCTCCCCCTAGCCCCCAGCTACCTCATTCCTCTTCCCTGGCATTCATTGTGACTAACTTCCTATGCATCCTGCCAAGAAGCAGTTTGTATGCATAAAATGTATCTCCTCTCTGATCAAATTGAAGCATGCTACAGGTCCGCTCAGTACCTTGCTCTTTTCATCACTGGACATTCAATGTCAGAGAGCAGTACCTGAAACCTCTCCATTTTTTCTGAAGAAGACTCTAGTGCGTGCACGGACAACAGTGTATGTTAGCATTTCCATACTGATGGACATGAGTCAGCAGAGATGTAGGATAAACTCTAAGTGGTGGTATTTTTGCTTTAAGAGTCGTATCACACTGTTAAATTGCCTGTTCTACAGGCCTTATCCATTTGCACCCTTAATAACTGTGAACGAGCATCTGTTCACCACCACGGCCTGGCTCTTTGCAGACTCCTACTTAAGAAATAGGGTTGGATGAACCATCTGTAAGTTGCTGACACTACATGTTCTTCTCCAACATATTCTTCCTAAAAGTGAGAACATCCAGTACAGCCTTAATATCATTACCAACAAGCGATCCTTACCAGTGCTTTTACAATACGGTCTAGCCATTCGTCCTTATTCAAGTCCCCTATATGTGTTCCAAGTCTTTTCAGATATGTTACATTTTGGAACTGGAATCCATCAGCCTTCTTTGGTGTGTTTGATTGACAATGTGACCTTAGTTTCTTTATTATTATTATTTTTTTAATATTTGTTTAAGGGGGGGGGAGAATGGTCATGCCAGGCCACTGTAATGCATCTATCTGGCTTGCATGGGTACTGGGGAATTGAACCTGCATCCTTAGGCTTTTCAGGCAAGCACCTTAACCACAAAACCATCTTCCCAGCTTGCCCTTACTTTCTTAATCTGGTCACTTCTTAGGCTTCTTATTTATGGTGTGACACTTATGAAGAGGCCAGGTCCACCATCTTGTAGGAAGTCTACTACTCTCAATTCCTTGCCCTTTTCCTCTTGATATCACTATGACCATCAGGCCTGGGGAACCTTTTCTCCACATCTGTGTCCTTAGAACTCACAATTCAAAAGTGCACAGTCACAATAAGTCCAGTTGACTTTGACATTAACCCTCCTTTATATCTTATGGCCTATCTTGTTTTTTCTGTAATGGTTAATTATCTTTCTTGAGTCTTTCATTAATGATATATATTGTAAATATCCTTTGTGACATTTTGCTTTCTTTAAATATTTTTATTTATTTATTTATTGTTAAGTAGAGAGAGGGGAGAGAAAGAGAGAATGAATGGGCATGCAAAGAATGCTTGCCACTGCAAAACAAAACAAACAAACAAACAAAAAAAAACTCCAGAAGCATGTGCTACCTGTTTGTCTGGTTTTACATGGGTACTGGGGAATTGAACTGGGGCTGGTAGTCTTTGCAAGAAAGCATCTTTAACCACTGAAAATTCTTCCCAGCCCTACCTTCTTTATATCATTTGATGTGGCGATGCACAGAAGTAATTCCATATAGCTATTGTTTCTAAATTATGTCTTAAGACATTCTTTTCTTGCCTATTCTGACACTAAATTATATTTCACTGCATTGGCGTTTGGAGGTTTTATTTTGCCATGTGTGCTGCTCAAGCACTGCCACTAAAGTTTAGCTCTAGTCTGTTTTTATATTTTAATCTGGAATGTGCCAGAAATTGATTTTTATTATGACTTGAAATAGGAATCCATTTCCTTTTACTGAGGAATAATTTCCATCTGGTGAGAAATAATTCACCTGCCTAGAAATCATAGTCCTGCCTCAGGTTTCTGAGTATTGATATTACAGGAATGAGCCCTGCCAATGCACCCAGCTTCTACATGACTTTGTAGTCAGCCTCTTTTCCTGTCTCTGTCTCTGAAATTCCATAATCCCTTTTCATTTCTCCAGCATGAGACATATGTGACTTTTGGTTCTGGTTTCTTTTTTTTTTCTTGTTGTTGTTGTTCATTTTTACTTATTTATTTGAGAGCGACAGAGAGAGAAAGAGGCAGAGAGAGAGAGAGAGAGAGAGAGAGAATGGGCGTGCCAGGGCCTCCAGCCACTGCAGACCAACTCCAGACGTGTGCGCCCCCTTGTGCATCTGGATAACGTGGGTCCTGGAGAATCGAGCCTCGAACTGGGGTCCTTAGGCTTCACAGGCAAGTGTTTAACCGCTAAGCCACCTCTCCAGCCCTGGTTCTGGTTTCTTCATGCCCCTCCAGAGCCCCTGCAATGCAGTTGCGGTTAACCTGGTGCTGTGAGTTGGCAAATCATTCCTTCATTTTTTTTTTTCTTTTTCTGAGTCATGTTATAGTGCATGGTTGCAGAACAGGTTATCTCTACATCCACTGGAGAATGCTTAGTTCATGCTTAGTTTGTGGTCATTTTCACCAGCAATATAGAAGATTCACACAGCTCTGCATTCATGCCAGAATTTGGTATTGTCAGTTAATTTAAAAACTATTAAAATGGGTATGTAGGAATAGGGATTCAGTTTTAATTTTCTTTGGAATTAATCTTTCTGTGAATTTGTCATTTATAACTCGTTGATGAAGTATTTTTTAAAAGTTTTAATTAAAGCCGGGCGTGGTGGCGCACGCCTTTATCCCAGCACTCAGGAGGCAGAGGTAGGAGGATCGCCGTGAGTTCGAGGCCACCCTGAGACTACATAGTGAATTCCAGGTCAGCCTGAGCCAGAGTGAGACCCTACCTTGAAAAACCAGAAAAAAAAAAGTTTTAATTATTGGGTTGTAAAAGTTCTTTGTATATTTAAATTTTTATTTATTTATCTATGAGAGAGAGAAAGACAAAGGGAATACCAGATACTTTTGTCACTGCAAACAAACTCCGGACACATGTGCCACATTGTGCACATGGCTTTGTGATTACTGGGAAATTGAACCCAGGCTGGCAGGCTTTGCCAGCAAGCATCTTTACCTGCACAGACTTCCTTTTCCTCTCCTCCTCCTCCTCCTCCTCCTCTCCCACTTCCTCCTTCTCTTCTTTCTCCTCTTCCTCCTTGTCCTCCTCCTCCTCCTTCTTTTGAGGTAGGGTCTCACTTTAGCCCAGGATGACCTGGAATTCACTATGTAGTCTCACAGTGGCCTCGAACTCATGGCAATTCTCCATGCATTCTTTCAGATTTTATTTATTTGAGAGATAGATAGATAGATAGATAGAGAGAGAGAGAGAGATAGAGAGAGAGAGAGAAAGATATATAGAGAGAATGGGCACACTAGGGCCTCCAGCCACAGGGGGAAAAAAAAAAAAACAAAACCTCCAGATGCATATGCCACCTTCTGCATCTGGCTTATGTGGGTCCTGGAGAATCAAACTTGGATTGTTAGGCTTTGCAGGCAAGTGCCTTAACCACTAAGCAATCTCTCCAGCCCTTCCTCCATGCTTTCTACTTTGTTAGATACCACAAGCAAGTGAGATCATGCAGCCTTTGTCTTATTTCTATTATTTTAAAATATTTTATTTATTTATTTGAGAGAGAGACACAGAGAGAGAATATGAATATGAGCTCACCAGGGCCTCCTGTCACTGCAATCAAACTCCAGATACATGTGCCACCTTGTGCATTTGGCTTATGTAGGTATTGGGGGATCGAATCTGCATCCCTAGGCTTCACAGGCAAGTTCCCTAACTGGTCAACCATCTCTCCAGGCCCTTTGTCTTCTTAAATGAGAGAATGTGAACAGTTTTTCTTTAGTTTGTTTCTGTACCTTGCTTTTTAGCCAGAATCTATGCCCCAGTTCAAGTCAAGCAATTTGCCTATTACCCAAGTTCCTTGGTGGCATGGATACTAGATATTTCCAGGTGCACAGAAAATCTTCATTCTAAATAAAAAAAAACAATTAAAGTTGCTGAAGTGAAAATGTAGAACTCAAAAATATCTTACAAAACATACTTTATTTTTAAAATTTCAATGGAAATATTGTTTTAGTAATTTTCTTTCTTTTTTGTTTTTGAGGTAGGGTCTTGCTGATCTGGAATTCACTATGTAGTCTCAGGGTGGCCTTGAACTAACAGCAATCCACCTACCTTTGTCTCCCAAGGGCTGGGATTAAAGGTTTGTGCCACCACTCCTGGCTTAAAATGTTGATTAACCCTGAACAATGTTGAAGAAGCTCTATGCTCCACAGTATTTAAATGTTCAGCCAAGCTTTAATTCTTTTTGTAAAAATAAAGAAGTATACCCTTCTCATTAATACACAAATTTGTTTTCATATTTAGTAAAATTTAAAATGGTATATATAACAAATAATTACTTTCTAAAATTATTTATGATTTAGTCCCAATGAATGTTTGACTTTTATGCCTGTTTTATATACTAACCTACCTGGGGATGCATAGTAATTTCTCAGGTGAAAAGGAGTTTTCAGTGAAAAAAGTTTAAGAAGCCCTCAGTATGGTATGACTTGTAATTTCAAATAATCACCTTTGAAGGTGGTGAGGGACATGCTCACTGCAGGATCCTATGAGTCCAGATTCTGATGGAAAGATGACATTATTTACCCTTTGAATACTGGATTTAAAGAAAGAGGTTAGTGTGAAAGTCACACACAGAACAGATGAAAGGATGGTGTTGAATGCTCAGTATGGAATCTGTAGAAACTGCTTGCAAAGTGCAGAAATGATCTGTCTTCTCAGGCCTGATAAGTCAAATGGGCTGGAATGTTGATGAGAGGAGACAGTCTAATCACACCTTTGCTCTGGGCCTGGCTTTCTTTTTGAGAATCACAAAGGACAAGGACACAGATGAGATCATTGACATTGCTTACTTCTGCCCACATGGACTTGCTATGCCTGTGGGTGACTGGAAAGTCACAAGAGGATGAAATTCTTTTTCAGTATTGCCACTGTAAGAACAACTAGCACCTCATGTTCTTGAGAAATGAAACAGAAGGAGAATCTTCATGTTCAGCTCTGTGGATTACTCAAAAAATTAGTTAAGATACCAAAATCAAATGTCACTGAAAAAGCTAGATGAGAGTGAGGCGAGTTCCTCTCCTTTTCAATTTCCTGGTATGTGCTACTTCTGGGTATATATATGTATATAGGTGAAGTTATTTATTTTCTAGTTCCCCAATTAGGTTAGGCAAGTACAGGCTGTCCTTTTTGTAGCACTGTGAACATGAGGTCATCCAGGTAATTGGCATATAGGATTGGCTTTAAGTGGAAGAGGTTCAGAGTCCTAAAGAAGACTAACAGTTGTTAAGGAATTTTGTTTTCTTTCCCCCTTCCTTCCTTCCTTCCTTCCTTCCTTCCTTCCTTCCTTCCTTCCTTCCTTCCTCCCTCCCTCCCTCCCTCCCTCCCTCCCTCCCTTCCTTCCTTCCTTCCTTCCTGCTTCTTTTCGGTGTGGCTGTGTGTTTGTGTGTGTGTGTTCGAGTGTGTGAGTGTGGCTGTGTGTGTGTGCCTCAGTACATGTGTGGAGGTCAGAGGACAACCTTCTACCTTGTTTTAGACAAGGTTTCTCACTGTTAACCCTGAGGAACACTGGGCTAGCTGGCCTGCTTGCTTCTGGGTGATTTTCTGCCTCTCTTGTCACCCAAGGAGCTCTGGGGTGACAGATGCTAGAGCTACAACCCCTGGCTTACAAGTGGGTTCTGGAACCCCAAACTCAGGTGCAGGAGTGATTTTATTGTATTTAATAGCATGTTGGGGGAATTTTGCTATCTTTCTTTCTCTCTCAGGGCTCATTACACATAACATCTAGGTAAAAGAAGCTCTACTTCATCCTATATCTTTTTATACTGAGAATGTGTACATTGTAGGGCATGCATTCTCCAAATCACACTTTATAAAAATTACAATAACAGGGTTGGAGAGATGGCTTAGTGGTTAAGGTATTTGCTTGCAAAGCCAACAGATCCAGGTTTGATTTCCCAGGACCCACACAAGTCAGATGCACAATGTGGCACATGCATCTGGAGTTTATTTACGGTGGCTGAAGGCCCTGGTGTGCTCCCTCCCTCCCTTCCTCCCTTTCTCTCTCTCCCTCTTTCTCCTTCTCTTTCTGTCAAATAAGTAAAATAAAATAAAAAAATTATAACATAAAAATATGGCAGAAATTTACACATGGAACATCCTAAAAAGTTTTAGATTCTTGGAAAGAAGTTGTCTTACTTTGGCTTAATGCCAACTTTTTTTTTTTTTGCATACATGCATACTTTTAGTAGCATTGGACATCATAAGCTTATGTCTCCAAAAGTACATCTTTGTAATAGATATGTTATACTTCTAAGCAAGAAGTTACTATTGTTGACATTAATATTGTTGCAAAAATTTAAATTTATTTATTTATTTTTTAATTTAATTTTTTTGAGGTAGGGTCTTGCTGTAGCCAAAGCTGACCTGTAATTCACTGTGTAGTCTCAGGATAGCCTTGAACTCACAGTGTTCCTCCTACCTCTGCTTCCTAAGTGCTTGGATTAAAGGCATGTGCTACAATGCCTAGCTCTTACATTTTTAAATTTTTTAAAATTTGAGACAGAGAGAGGGATTGAGAGAGAGAAAGAGTGATTGGGAATAGGTGCACCAGGGACTCTACCCACTGCAAACAAACTCCAGATGCATGCACCACCCTGTGTATCTGGTTTATGTGGGAACTGGAGAATTGAACCCAGGTCTAGGCTTCAAAGGCAAGTGCCTTAAGTGCTAAGTCATCTCTCCAGCCCTTACATTGATTTTTGACAGGAAGCCTGATGTGAGAAAAATAACTTAGGTAAATGTAAACTTGCAGAGAAATTTCATGTAAGAACCTCTATCTTTTATAACAATGCAATCCAAAGCATGTATCTTCATTCATAAATGATAACTTTTGGCTTTGTAGCAAGAAAGGAGTCAATGTCATTCCTCTTACCTTTTAGCATGAATATTCATCATGTGTACATTGCTTCCAATTTGCAGACATCTGACTTACAAATGGCTCATCCAACAGCTAACTTTGTTCTTGCTCCTCACACTTCCATTACCAGAATCTTGTTCACTGGAGGGTTTTTTTTTTCTTTTTTTTTGAGTTTGAAGGGTTGGGGATGCAAAGCAAACAAACAAATCCACTTGGACCTTAGAGCAGGGACCTCAAACTGCAGACTGAGTCAGCATCACCTGAGGGCTTGAGTGTCCAGCAGGGGTTCTGACTCAGTGGGTCTAGAGTGGAGTATAGAAACAGACATTTACTACAGGTTTCCAGAGGTGTCCATGCTGCTGGTCTATGTACCCCACATCCACAACCACTACTTTGAGAATGCATGCCAGGAAAGAAGAAATAGAAGAACTGTGCCGGATGTATTCTACTGCTTTCCTCTGGAAACCTCAGAGAATAGCAGAGAGTACCTGGTAGAGTTGTAGAGAGAACCAAGTGAGAGGTGTATGCCAAGCACTAAGGAGACGTCTAATGAGGGGCAGTTATTGCTAATACTAGTATGTAGAGGCTTCTCTGTTTTCCATGTTCAATGATGAGTGAGAGGCAGCTAGGCACTAGGATATAAATAATGTCAAGGGAAAGCCAAGTTGGCTGCTGCCCTCAAAGTCTCTGCTCTGAAAACCTTCACTGTGATGGAGTTCAATGGTAGCATGCCAGCTTAGCATGTCTGAGGCCCTGCATTCAATTTCCAGCACTGAGGGGGAAAAGGCAAGGTGAAGGTTAAGGTTGTAAGAGAAGGTGAGAGAGAAAGAAAAGGACAGGAATGGAGAAGGAGATAGAAAAGAAAGGAAAAAAAATCAAAGAGAGAAAAAAAAAAGAAAGGACATTCAACTAATTCATTTTAATGGTTTGAATGAGCTTGGAATGGGCAGCCCTCAGAATCAAAATTCAGAGGATTCTTCCTCAAGGTGGGCAGATGTCTTTTGTAGAGAGCAAATGGAAAAAAGGCATACAAACAGCCTGGCTGGGTGCAGCTCACTGTTTGCCTTATTTGGACATGGTCTAACCAGCTAGCTACCTGTGATTGGCTGATCCCATACATATTCCTAATTTAGCCATTCAATTTATAGATGCACTTTGGTTGCAGTATGTAAGGTAGACAGAGTACAGAGGCAGCCTCAGGCCAAATTTGGTTTAATTTAATACACCAAAGCCAATGAACTGACAGCCAAAATAAAGTACTGGCAAAACAAGGTACAAGATGCCATGAGCACATGGAACATGGGGACCTGGCCAGGATTTCTCTCCGTCTGCTTTTCTCTATGAAATCCGACCAACCAAAATTTAGTCAACCATTGTCTGTTCTCTAGGACAAATAAGTTTCATAATGTGTCTTACTTGGTCAAGGACACTGAAAAACCATATAGACAATTTTTCTTATTCCTCTAGGTTTTCTTTTTAAAGTTGGATGCAGTACACTTCTTAATGATTTTAAAGTCTCTATACAGCTCAGTATTTTCACAGTGTTGTGAGTCTTCAAAATGCTTTTTCTAGGACAAAATACAAGCTATTACATCCATGAAGTAACTTCATAATTCTTCTTCCCCTCAGCTCAAACACACCATCATTCTACTTTGTCTCTGTGTCACTTACTACCCTAGATACTTCATATGAGTATATTTATATCCTATTTATCATTTCATACCTGGATCACTTAATTCCTCTTAATGTCCTCAAAATTCACCTATAGTGTACGTGGGTCAGAGTTTCTTTCATTTTTAAGGCTTAATGATACCATGTTGTACAGATCTATGACATTTGCTTATCTATTCATGCATTAATGGAGACTGGAGTGCTTCTATGTTTGAAGTATTAATAATAATGCTTCTATCAACATGGATCACAAGTATTTCATTCATATCCTGCTTATGATTCTTCTGAGTATAGACGCTAGAATTGCTGAATGCTGTGTTAATTCTAGTCTCAAATTTTTGAGAAATTGCCAACTGTTTCCACAGTGGCTTCCTTTCTTTTCTGAGAGTTTGACAGTACTCTTCCCAGGGGTATGAAGTGCTCCCACTGAAGCTTGCTTCACATTTCTCTAGTGATGTTACTGAACCCCTTTCCACCTTTACATGCTGACAGGATGTTTACAGAGCTTTGAGAAAAGTTCTTTTTAAGTTCTGGGTTAAAATTTAAAAATGGGGCTGGAGAGATGGCTTAGTAGTTGGGGCACTTGCCTGCAAAGCCTCATGACCTAGGTTTGATTCCCCAGCACCCATGTAAGCCAGATACATAAGGTGGTGCATGCATCTGGAGTTCATTTGCAGTGGTTGGAGGCCCTGGCATGCTCATTATCTCTCTCTCAAATAAATAAATAAATGGCTATTATAGACTTAGAAATGGTTTTAAACCAGGCTCTTTTTTTTTTTTTCTTTGCTATTTGTTTTGGGGGCTTGTTTGAAAGGAGTGGTTGAGTTGTAGGAGTTACACATCTACTCTTAATATCATTATCAGATATGCTATCTGCATATATTTTCTCTGTTGATTGTGTCCTTTGATGCAGTTTAAAAAATATTTTCCCTTTTCTTTCCTTCCTTTCTCCTTCTTTCTTTCTTTCTTTCTTTCTTTCTTTCTTTCTTTCTTTCTTTCTTTCTTTCTTTCTTTCTTTCTTTCTTTCAGGAGGTAGATATATAGAGAGAATGGGCATGCTAGGGCCTCTAGTCACTGTAAACAAATTCCAGACACAAAAGCCACCATGTGCATCTGGCTTACGTGGGTTCTGGGGAGTCAAACCTGGGTCTTTAATTTTCACAGGCAAGTGCCTTAAGCTAAGCTATCTCTCTAGGACAGATTTTTATTTTATTTATTTATTGAGGAGAGAAAGAAAGAAGGAGAGAGAGAGAGAGAAGAGAGAAGAGAGAAGAGAGAGAGACAATGGTCATGCCAGGGCCTCCAGCAAATGCAAATGAACTCCAAATGCATGCACCATCTTGTACATCTGGCTTATGTAGGTACTGGGGAATTGAACCTGGGTCCTTAACCTTTGCAGGCAAGCACTTTAATTGCTGAACTATCTCTTCAAAATTGATGCATTTTTTAATTAAAAATATTTCTTTTTGGTTTTATTTTTAAAAAAATTTATTTTTTTAATTGGCAACTTCCATAATTGTAAACAATATCCCATGGTAATTCCCTCCCTCCCTCCTCTTTCCCCTTTGAAACTCCACTCTCCATCATATCCCCGCCCCCTCTCAATCAGTCTCTCTTTTATTTTGATGTCATCATCTTTTCCTCTTATTATGATGCCCTTGTGTAGATAGTGTCAGGCACTGTGAGATCATGGATATCTAGGCCCTTTTGTGTTTAGAGGAGCACACTGTAAGGACTCCTACCCTTCCTTTGGCTCTTATATTCTTGCTGCCATCTTGTCCACAATGGATCCTGAGCCTTGGGAGGTGTGATAAAGATAGTTTTGTGCTGAACACTCCTCTGTCACTTCTTCCCAGCACCATGGTGCCTTCTGAGTCATCCCAAGGTCACTGCCATCTGAAAACAGAAGGTTCTCTAACCAAAAGTGAGAGTAGCATTAATATATGGGTATGAACTTTAAGAGAAGTGCTTACTGGGCAGTTTGGTGAGCATAGTATATACATTTAACCATACAGCAGCAGATGTTACACCCCTTGGGCTCATGACTACCCCTGTTGTAGGTTTTCAGTATCAGGGATGTATTCCCTCCTGTGGAGCAGGACTCCAGCCAAATTAGAGGGCAGTTGGTTTCCCCCATAATAGACATTCCACTATTGCACCCATTGGCTCATTTGGCCTGGCTGGCCAAATATAAGGCTTGCAGTGTTCACTGTTGAGTATCTTCACTGGTGATTTCTCTCTCTCCCATTGAACTGCATGCAGAATGGCTTCTACCAGCTTTCTGTCAGCTGGTCTACATGGACGCTCAGCTCCAACAGGATTTCTGAATGACCCTGTAGCCCAAGTATGTGGAGTCTCCAGCAATAGGGTCTTACCATTTATTCCTGGTGGAAAATAAGGGCTTTGACAATGGCCTGTAATGTTTTGAGCGCATCAGAGACTTCCTTGGCCAACAACTCACTGGAAGGTATCCCATCCCTGACACTGAAAATTATCTTCTGAGTGTTCCATTGTCCAAAAAAGTAGATTTCTATTTATATCTTCTTGAATTTTGATTAGCCCTCCCTCCACCTTTCCTTTACTCAATCTCTTCCCCTGACTTCACTTAGTACTTTTCATCCCTATTAATTAGTTCTACTTACATATATACAATACCATCCTATTAAGTCCCCTCTCCCTCCCTTTCTATTTATTTGGGAGAGAGAGAGAGAGAGAGAGGGAGGGAGGGAGAGAGAAAAGGAGGGAGAGAGTCAGAGAAAATGGTTACTTCAGAGCCTCTTACTACTGTAGATGAACATCGGACACATATACCACCTTACACATCTGGCTTTATGTAGTAGTAGGGAATTGAACCTGGGTCAGCAGGCTTTGCAAACAAGTACCTTTAAAGACTGAGTCATTTCTCAAGCCTTGTTTTTGATTTTTTATTGACAAATTTATATGTGTCTATAATGGAATTTTAATTATAATCCCTTCCCATCACTCTTTCTTGTCTCCACTCCTCCATGCCTCTACCACTCAACCCTTTCTTCCCTTCCCTCCAACCAGTCTCTTTTCTATTTTTATGTTTTTATTATTTTTTAATTTTGCCTTCCTTCCTCCTCCATGACATGTTAGTTACTTGGATCAATATTGCACAGGTAATGACCACTGTGAGGTCATGAAGGCTGTGGCTTGTGTCTGGAATATGATATTACAAGGCACTCTTTCCCCTCCATTGGCTCTAGCACTCACTCTGCCACATCTCTTGTTATGTTCCTGAAGCCTTTGTGGGTGTGAGAAT
The DNA here is from genome assembly GCF_020740685.1 of Jaculus jaculus. Lineage (NCBI taxonomy): Eukaryota > Metazoa > Chordata > Mammalia > Rodentia > Dipodidae > Jaculus > Jaculus jaculus. Next base: position 41,107,303 of record NC_059117.1, read on the forward strand.
TTTGTTTCATTTAATAATGAATGCTTAACTTTCACTTCTCAACACTTTGATGTGTTTTAAATTTCTCCTAGTAGTCACAGCCATCCGTGAGTTGAAGTGTCTCTGATTTGCTGCAGATTTTATGGAATTCAGTTTGCTCACTGTTTTTGTTCATTGCCTGTGCTTTGGTGAAATAGCCAAGAAATCATTGTGAATCTCATATCATGAAAATTTTCCTTCTCTATTTTTTTCTTGTGAGAAAGCATGTCATGAAATTTTTCCTCTTTCTGTTTTCTTGTGAGACATTTTTAGTTTTAGCATTGATGTGTTAGGTCTGGGATAGATTTTAAGTTAATGTTTATGAGGCTCCTGATGCTCTCCTCAGCTAGTTCCTATTTCTGCATAGCTCATCCACAGACTTTAAATTTCAATAGTTATATTTTGCTTACTAAAAATGAAACTAGATACTTTTCTAAATTTGCTGGTCATTTTGTTATATTTGCTATTTATAAATATTCTATTTTTAATATAAGAAACATTTCTATGTAGATATATTTTTCTGATAACTCTTTTGAGGAAAGATTTCTAATTCCCATCCCTTCCTCTGTGTGTATGTGTTTCTGTGGACTGCCACTCCAAGTGGCCTGGTTTGTTGTGTGTTTTCTGAGTTTTAATTAGGAATTTTTATTTTATTTATTCAGCCATTCAACAAATAGAAACTGGGTTTGTTCTCTAAGATTTGTTCATTTGTTGGGTATAAAAATCCCTTGTATGGAAAGAAAAAGATGTAAACAAAGTATATTTAATTTATAATCAATTAATATATTTAATATGTATATTTAATATTAATAATTTAATATATAATCAATAGATTATAAACATAAAGCAAGGAAATGGGACAGCAAGTATGAAGTGTGGTTTGGGTTTGCTTGTTGGGATACTGGATGGCTAGTAGAGGTGGTGGGCTTCATTTAAAAGATGATTTTGAATAAATGTCTCAAGTGAAGGATCAAGACAGATATCTGGAAGAACATTTTTGATGGAGAAAATAGTGAGTAGACCTCCAAGGTGAACTCTTGCTTCCTAAGTGGGGGAGAAGGAAGAGATCTACTCAGCAGAGCTGTGATGGAGAGCAGAACTGGAGACTGTCAGAGAGGTGTGGAGGACCAGATAACATGGCGCCTAGGAGTCACAGTCAGGACTTTGGCTTTTGAGGTTGAAGCAAGAGTTCAATCACTGAGCTGTATCCCTACCCCTTTAACTTACATTTTAATAGAAATGCTCTGGCTGCTGTGCTGAAGTTAGACCAACGAGCAGCTAACATGGAACAAGAGGCCAATTCAGCAGCTATTTCATTAATATGAGCAGGACATGAGTTGGCTTGGACCATAGTAGTGGCATTAGGGGTGATGAAGAATAATCAAAATTTAAATTTATGGTAGAACCACCTAAAAGGGCCATTTTGAAAGACCCTAGTCTTCTATCTTCCAAAAAATAAGCCACACTCAATTTTGTGAATTCTTATTTTATGTGTGCACAAAGTCTTTATAATAATCTTAATTAGGTTTCTGAAAGGGATTTTTTATAATTGGATACTTCTACCATATCAGAACTAGGGAGATTCGATAATTTTTCAGCACTGGATTAGCTAAATGGTGGGAACAACATGAATGTCTTTAATGGGTGAATGGGCATTCAAAATGTGGTATATATCTACATTGGTGTATACCTAAAGTTGAATTATTGTTCAACTTCAAAAAGAAAGAAATTCAGAATATTCTACCACATATATTAAATCTTGGCATTATGCTAAATGTCAAGCTAAAAACTGCAAGTTAAATATGATTTTAGTCATACAAATTATTTAGAGTAATCAGTTCAGAAAGACAAAAGAAGAATGCTGGGTTTTAGTGGCTGTAGGAGGGAATGAGTAGTAGTTGGTTAGTGAATATAGATGTGGTTTTGTAAGAGGAAAAGTCCTGCAGAAGTGCTGTGTTATAATATGAATATACTTGACACTGTGAAATGATATACTTAAAATGATCAGGAGGGAAACTCTTGTGTGTATTTATCACATATAAAATATATATAAAATATAAATGTTAAACAAGAATGAGGGAGAGACATTGGACATGAAAGTATGGAGCTTTCTAATATTCAGTGTTGTGTAAATTTTATGTATAATTATTTGGAAAGGGCAAAAGTTAAATTTTATATTACTTTTAAATATGAGGACTGCCTAGAAAATAATAATAGATGTTTTATTAGAAAGAATTATGTGGCTAAAGATGTTGATTTTTTTTGTCCATATCCCTATACATTTCCATTCAATTCCTGGGTCTTTCTGGAGAATGATAATAGTTTTCCCTTTCAGATTTGATTTGATTATGTTTTGCTATATATGAAAAAATGAAAATAACTATATATTTTAAAACAATAGTTGCTTTTGAGCTAGAAAAAAAAATCTTTCTGTTTGGGAGGTAAAATGTGTAATGTTTCCAGAGCTTTTACCTTGGACCATACAGGGAGGGAAAAGGGCCCTTTTGAAAGACCATAGTTATTTATCTTCCAAGAAAAAGCCACACTCAAATTATTATTTTATGTGAACATGAAGTCTTTATAATAACCTTAATTATGTTTCTGAAAGGGATTTATATAATTGGACAATTTACAAAATGTATGTTCTATGTCCCACCTAACAGCCTTTTCTTTGGATTTTGGGTTCTCTGCCCCCTTGTGGCCTTCTTTGGGGGTGTTTGGTTTTCTTTAATACTGTGTTGTGCATTTTGAGGCTGGTTTGAGAGTTGCAAGGTTGCCTGGATCACTGAAAACCAGACTGGCTTACTGATATTTGCTCAGATCTTTAATTTTTGGGAATAGGTGGTCCTTAGAGTATGAGACTTAGTTTGGAATTTTATTTTTAGAGTGAGTTGGGACAGAGAAAAGGGATTTCTGTCCAGAGTGCAGGGAATTATGTTACAGGCATTTAATCCTGTGAGAAGGCAGAACCCCAGCGCAGGAAGGAAGTTCTTGGAAATTATTTAATCCACTCTGGACATCAGGAGACTTCTCAGGCAGACAGTCCCAATCAGCACATCTTCTCTTCCTATCTATTTCCCCCAAAACAATGCAGTGATCCCTACAAAACAGTTGCTATCAGAAATATATGGAAATTGTAAAACATTTGGGATGTGTGAGAATAGAATGAAAGTAAAGCGTCATTTTGCACATGGTGGGCTAACTCCATGTACTCATTGATAGAGGGAACTTATGCATGCATGTTTGCATTGTATGCATAGTAAAATAAGGGTTTTCAGGTAGTAGACTTTGGTTTGGAAAGATATGGTTTATGGGCCTAATCCAGCTCCTAGCCTGCAGGCTAAAACTGGTTTCACATTTTCAATGGTGGGTGTGGTAGTTTGAATAGATGGCCCCCAATATATTCAGTTCTTCATTGTTTGTAGTTTGCATTCTGCAGCCACTTGGCTGGAGGCAATGTCTCTGGGTGGATCTTTAGGTGTGGTGGTGGGTTTCAGATTTCAATCTAAAGATAGGCAAAGTGTGCCTAGCTGGAGTTCCTGAAGTGTGCTTTGGCTTTTGGCTTTTGGCTTGTGCTTCTCTTTGTCTGCTTGGGCCTGTGAAGGCAGGCCAGCTTCTTCTGCCATTTATGGAACTTCCCCTAGATCTGTAAGCTCCAATAAATATCCCTTCCTCCATAATTGTGCCTGTTCTAGAAGTTCATCTCTGAACCTGAAGCTGTCTGCTACAGTGGGGAAGAAGGATTAGCATTTGGTGACATGTAAAAATCATATATAATTCAAATTCAGTTTTTTAGAAGTGAAGGTCTATTGAAACACAGTCACATTTATGTATTGATTTATGCAGTAGGCATGTGTATATTCTTGTGTACTCTGTGTTCATTACATACATGATACCTACTTGTAGAATCAAGGAGATGTGACAGAGGCCGTAGCACCATGAAGCCTAAAACATTTCCTGTTTCCCCTTTGTCAAAAAATATTATCAGGCTGGAGAAATGGCTCAGAAGTTAAAGGCACCTGCTTGCAAAGCCTGATGGCCCAGGTTAAATTCCCCAGAACCCATGTAATGCCAGGTGCATATATGTCTGGTGTTCATTTGTAGTGGCAGGGGGACCTGATGTGCCCATACTCTCTCTCTCAAATAAACAAATAAAATATGTTAAAATTTTTTGTCAACCCTTCACATAACAAAATGCCTTTAAATGTTTTACAAAAGTATGACTACAAAATTATTGCTCATATAGTTATGTGTGATAGGCTCTACTTTTTCTCCTATTATCTTTTCCAATAGTCATTTTAAAAAAGCCTTATAGGCTTGGAGGCATACCTCAATGGTAGAGTGCTTGCTTTCCATGCTAAATCTTCTGTACTACCAAAAATCAAATCAAAATGCTGAAACTTCAAATATATAGAAATGTAATTGTGCAAATATAGAAAGCACCATACTGCCATGTGTCCACCACCTAGAGTCTCTGACAGTCAATATTTTCTCCATTTGCTTGATTTTTCCTTTGTTTAGTTTTTGCTAAAGTATTTTACCTCAAGATATAACTGTGACCTTCCAAGTTCTTGGTCCGGGTGGAATTGGACCTTTTCAGATGACATCTAGCATCAAGAAACTCACTTTACCAAACAAGCATGAAAAGGCTGCGGTGTGGGGACACTTCATTTACTACCCTTTGCTACCATCCCAATTTATTTCTCACTTTCCAGTAAATAGTAAAACCAGGGATTTTTTTCACTAGGACCCTTCCAAGTGAGTCACTGTATTATTTCATTTTTTTTCTTTATAGCTTCCATGGATTTTAAAAAATTAATTTTTTAATTAATTTGATTTTTGTTTTTCAAGGTAGGGTCTCGCTCTAACCCAGGCTGACCTAGAATTCACTATGTAGAGGTGGCCTCGAACTCACAGTGATCCTCCTACCTCTGCCTCCCAAGTGCTGGGATTAAAGGCATGTGCCACCACCGCCTGGCTAGTTCCATGATTTTTTTCTTTTCTTTTCTTCTTCTTCTTCTTGTTTTATTTTTTATTAACACCTTCCATGATTGTAAACAATACCCCATGGTAATTTCTTCCCTCCCGCCACTTTCCCCTTTGAAACTCCACTCTCCATCATATCTCCTCCCCCTCTCAATCAGTCTCTCTTTTATTTTGATGTCATGATCTTTTCCTCCTATTATGATGGTCTTAAGTAGGTTGTGTCAGGCCCTTTTGTGGTATGGAGCCCTACCCTTCCTTTGGCCCTTAAATTCTTTCCGCCACCTCTTCTGCAATGGACCCTGAGCCTTGGGAGGTGTGCTAGAGATATTTCAGTGCTGAACACTCCTCTGTCACTTCTCAACACCATGGTGCCTTCTGAGTCATCCCAAGGTCACTGCCATCTGAAAAGAGAAGCTTCTCTAACCAAAACTGAGAGTTGCATTAATATACGGGTATGAACATTAAGAGAAGTGCTTACTGGGCAGTTTGGTGAGCATAGTATATACATTTAGCCAGACAGCAGCAGATGTTACACCCCTAGGGCTCATAACTACCCCTGTTTTAAGTTTTCAGTATTAGGGATGTATTCCCTCCCATGGAGCAGGCCTGCAGTCCAATTAGAGGGCAGTTGGTTTCCATCATGACAGATGTGCCACTATTGTACCTATTGGCTCATTTGGCCTGGCTGGCCAAATATAAGGCTTGTAGTGTCCACTGTTGAGTATCTCCATGACTTTTTTTTTATTTTTATTTTTACATGTAGGGTTTCACTCTAGCCCAGGCTGACCTGGAACTCACTATGTAGACTCAGGGTGGCCTCGAACTCATGGTGATCCTCCTACCTCTGCCTCCCAAGTGCTGGGATTAAAGGCGTGTGCCACCATGCCTGGCTTAATCTCCATGATTTTTAAGTGCAAGTGGAATATGCCATGTGAGCTGTCTACTGCTTCTCCAGGGAGCCAGGCCCATTGGGTTGGGCGACACTGATGGCCCACTGGGCTACTTGACCCATTCTTGGAAACATTAGGAGACAGTTAGCACAGGAAGAATCATGGCACATCAACGACATATCAGTTCTTTGATATTATAGGCCATGGCTTTCCAGAAACTGGGACGCAGCACAAGCTCTGCATTCTTGTTGCTCCCCTAACCAGACTTGGGCATCAAGACCTGGCCTTTGAATCTCCTTTGCACCTCACTGTCAATGTAATTAATTTGAGTCCCAGGACAGGGGCCGACAAAAGGCTGTCCAACAGGTCAGGCTCAGCCACTCACCCCAAAGAAGGAAAATGAAAGTAATGATGAAAAGACAAGAGAAGATATTAGCCAGCAGAGCTATGTTCTGAGGATGCATGATATCATGCACCTTCGTCCATCTTTGGGGCACTGTAGGTTTAAAGAGAGATAGAATTGGGGCTGGAGACAAACGGGATGAATAAATATGCTGGCTGGATCCAGGTCAGTTCTGGTTCTTTGAGGTGGTTGGAAGAAGCCACCAGTCCTGCTTGGGGGCTGATCTCACCATGGTTCCATCTCTCTGTGAAGCTTGCTGTTCCTGGAATAAAAGTGAATGCAGGCTGAAGACAATGGTTGGAGACCTCCAAGCACTTCTGAGGGGGCTAGAGCAGGTCATTATAAACAATGAGAGAAAGTTGGGGTCTTGGGTACTCTTATCTTTGTGTGAAATAGGTTGGCATCACTGGCTTCTACACAGATGCTGTGTGAGTGATTAATATGCCTATAGAGTCTGAGATGCCCAGTGAAGGCAGAGGAGCCAGGCTTTCATCCTGCTTTAGTTCCTGCCAGCCCACTGGAGGAGTCAGTGCTTCTTAGCAAGAGCAGTTTCTAAGTACCTGTCATACAAATATCACTAGGCTTTTGCAGGTTACACTGAAATTTTATGTGCTAGAAGAGCTTCTTGGCCATCTTTTTTTAAACTTATGATTTATTTCATTTTTGAGAGATACACACACACACACACAGAGAGAGAGAGAGAGAGAGAGAGAGAGAGAGAGAGAGAGAGAGGGGGGGGGGGGGGGGGGAGGGGAGAAATGGGCACTCCAGGGCCTTTCAGCCACTGTGGATGAACTCCAGACATTTGCACCCCCTTGTGGGCATGTGCAACATTGCATGCCTATGTCACTTTTGCATCTGGCTTACATGGGATCTAGAGATTAGAACAAGTCTTCTTAGGCTTTACAGGTAAGTTACTTAACCACTAAGCCATCTCTCCAGTCCTTGGCCATCTTTTCAGTAGTCTTGGATTTCATGAGAACCCCAAGGGTGAAGGTCACCAAGGAGGAGGTGGCTGCTGCCTCAACAGGTGACCCTGAGGAAGAGAGCTGGCTCACCTTCCCCCACCTTTTTATTTTTTTTTAGTTTTTTGAGGTAAGGTCTCACTCTAGTCCAGGCTTTCCTGGAATTTACTATGTAGTCTCAGGGTGGACTAGAACTCATGGTGATCCTCTTACCTCTGCCTCCCAAGTGCTGGGATTAAAGGCGTGCACCACCACACTTTGGAAAAAAGTACATAATAAAAATAAATAAGCCTTCTATCCAGTCCCTGTTAGAGTTTTTAATGGAGCCTCCTATAAGAACATTCAGGGTGTGCTTCCTGCCACATCATTTCCATGTAGAATTCATGTGAGTAGGTTGTTTGTGGAGCACCTTGCTTACAAATTTTGTTTCTGTCTTTTTTTCATTGTTCTGAAAGAGAACTGGTTATTATAGGATTTTTTTTAATGTTAGTGTTTGGAGATAAACATTTTCCAGTCCATTTTTTTCTGTCTCTGAACTAGACATACAAATTCTAAAATAGCAGGTTTGTTGAGAAATTTTTATCCACATAACATAAAATTCTTCTACTTAAAGTAGCTAATGCAGTGGTTTTTCATATAGTAATATGTTGTATACTTGTCAGCACTGAATTCCTTTTTTTTGGTGATGATGCTGGGGATGGCCTTGTGCATGCCAGGCTAGTGCTTTATCACACCACTGAATTACTGAGCATCTTCATTACACCGAAAGACTGTGCCCACTCATAGTAACCGCCATCTTTCCCTCTCTGTGGCATCCTCCTCTGCTTTCTGTCTCTAGATTATGGACTTGCCTATTTTGGATATTTCTTATACATGGAGTTATATGTGACTTTTTATATGTGCCTTCTTGAACTTACTTAATAAATGTTTATGAAATTATTTGTAGTATGTAGTAATGCTTCATTTTCATGGCCAAATAACATTCTAGTATACAGCTAAATAATATTTCATTTAAATTTCTTGGTTATACACATATGCATACAGAGCAGAACTAATTTCATGCAGTGACATGGTAACTTTATACTTAATGTTTTTTTTTTGGGGGGGTAGGGTCTCACTCTAGCTCAAGCTGACCTGGAATTCACTATGTAGTCTCAGGGTGGCCTTGAACTCACGGTGATCCTCCTACCTCTGCATCTGGGGTTAAAGGTGTGTGCCACCACGCCCGGCTTTTTTTTTTTTTTTTGACATAAACAGTCATAATTGGGCTAATACCAGGAGTCTGAGAGCCTTGAGGATCTATGTAAACTTTAGTTTCCCTATCTACGTTCTTTCTTTCATGCCCTTTCCCTGGCCTCGGGAGCTGCTTTCTTTAGCTGCTGGAACATGGCCTTATCCTCCATTGAGGCTGTCCTGTCTGCTGCTCCCAGCCCACCTCACACCAGATGCCCCATGTAGGCAAACTCCCCGATAGGCTCCAGCCCAACAATCCTGAGGGTGCCATAGGTGCCATAGGGCAGGATGTCCCACCCACTACCCTGAGGCAGTGTGGGGTGGCCTGGCATCTCTGCCTGGTGTGACACTGAGACTTGGCCTGCAGAAGTAGTGGGGACTTGAAAGAGTTGGTGTTTATACCCTTGTGGAGAAAGACCAGGTCACTGGTTTCTGTAGAAGCTGCCAGAAAAGCTGCTGCACTGACTGTGCAGTCTGCTCTGTACTGCCTGCCTGGCCATGGAAGCCCCAAGATAGACCTGCCCCTGCACCCTGTGCCCACTTCGAAACTGCATCCTCCTAAGTGCAGTGAGGTCATTAGTTTGGATCTGCATTTCCACAGTGACCCTAGTTAGAGCTTGGGGGGGGGGGCATTTGCATGTCTTCCATGGAGAGATAGTGTTTGTGCTGATTCATTGCTGGCTTTTGTTGTGGTTAGGCTACTTGACTTTATATTGTTGACTTCAAGTTCTTTATTTATTGTAGATAAAATTACTTTATCCAATATATGAGTTGAAATATTTCTCCATTCTGTTGATCATGAGATTTTAATTGTAATAAAGTCCAATTAATTTACATTTCTTTTATCACTTGTACTTTTGAGATTATATCTAAGAAACTATCACTTAATCTAGGATTGTGAATATTTATGCCTATGCTTTCTTCTAGGAAAGTTTTATAGTTTTAAGTTTTACATTTATGTCTACATTTCTTAAATTAGTTTTAGTATTTGGCATGAGATAGAGACATCAAATTAAAAAATTAAATTAGAAAAACATTTATAGAGGCTGTTATCCCATGACTCAATTTCTCTTCCTCTAGCTTAAAAAAACATTTTAATAATATAGTCACAATGAACTAATAGCTTTCGCATTTGTAAAATCTCTTGCTTTAAAATTTGTCATTAGGTTGGGAATTTAAATGGATCATGACTAGACTGAAATAAAAACAAAACAATTTAAAGTATGCTTTTTCTTTTCTAAGATCTGGTGATGGGATTGTCAGATGGCTGCTGCCCAAGGAAATCACATGAGCATTTCACTCTTGATTTTTTTAATATTTTGCCTCATTAAAGAAAAATCTCATTTAGGGCTGAGACATGGCTTAGTAATTAAGGTGTTTGCCTGCGAAGCCTAAGGACCCACGTTTGACTCTCCAGATTCCACCTAAGCCAGATGCACAAAGGTGAGGCAAACGCATGGTCACACATGCCCACGAGGTGGTGCAAGTGTCTGGAGTCTGGTTGCAGTGGCTGAAGCACACCAGTTCTCTCTTTCTCCCTCTGTCTGTCCCTCTAAAACATTCCTGAAAACATATGTGATGAACTTCAAATAAACATGTGACTTAAAATAGAATCAGAGCTGAGGAGATAGCTTTATGTAAAGTACTTGCAATTTAAACATGAGGGTCTGAATTCAAGCCCCCAGCATCAATGCAAAACTGGGTATGGTGGTGCACACCTGTCATCCCAGTACTGGGGAAGCAGACAGGAGGATCCTCCAGGCTTGCTAGTCTAGCTGAACTGGTGAGCTTTGGGTTCAGTGAGAGACCTTGCCTCAGAAAATAAGGTGGAGCTGGGCTTGGTGGCACACAACTTAAATCCCAGCATTCGGCGGGGGGGGCAGAGGTAGGAGGATCACTGTAAGTTTGAGGTCAGCCTGGGTTTTGAAAAACAAACAAACAAACAAATTAATAAATAAATAAGGCGGAGAGCAATTGAGGAAGACATTCAGCATAGACCTCTGACCTCCACATGCATGAATCACCATGAGCACATGTACATGTGTGTATGTGTGCACGTGCACAGACACACACACACACACAGGAGCAAGCATACAGCAAGCACTTATACCACGCACATACACATGAAACAAACCCCCAGAAATTTGATCTATCCCACTAAAAACATGTTCAAGATAGGTCAAGGCCTGGAGAGATTGCTTAGCAGTTAAGGCAGCTGCCTGTGGATTAGGATTAGCCTTAGGATTCAGGTTCAATTCTCCAGTATCCACATAACGTGGTGCATGTGTCTGGAGTTTGCTAGCAGTGGCTAGAGGCCCTGGTGCACCCATATTCTCTCTCTCTCATAAATAAGTAAGTAAGTAAATAAATAAATAAATAAGTAATATTAAAGAATAGTTCATGAATGGCAAGATAGCCTTCATGCTCATTATAAGATGAGTGGATTTTTAAAAATTTTTTCGTTTATTCATTAATTTGAGAGCGACAGAGAGAAGGAGGGAGAGAGAGAGAGAATGGGTGCACCAGAGCTTCCAGCCTCTGTAAACAAACTCCAGATGCGTGCGCCCCCTTGTGCATCTGGCTAACGTGGGTCCTGGGTAATTGAGCCTCGAACCAGGGTCCTTAGGCTTCACAGGCAAGCGCTTAACCGCTAAGCCATCTCTCCAGCTCAAGAAGATGAGTGGACTTTTAAAGTTTCTATTTCCCATATTCAGAGGTCATGAGAAATTTGTGTTTTCTGAAATGCATTTTCCTAGCTATTCATGGTAAAGTTCTTGATATAGGTACCTTATCTTAACCATCTCTGCTGTCTCCCCTATTTCCAGAGCAGTGGTATTCTCCTACATATGGTGTGCAGAGCCTAGCTGTGAAGAAGGGTCATGGAGAGGAGCATCTGCCCAACTTGTCCAGCGCACCCCTGATGAGCATAATAAAATTCAGGAAGCATGACTTGAACTTGATTTGTTGAATTGAAATCAATTCTCCTAAACTTCCTCTTAAATCATGGCAGAGTTTTGATAGGCTGGATACATACGAGGCAGGGGGTAGATGTTTACAATCAATAGCAATCCTGGTTATTTCTAAGCATGCAGTAAAATGGATTTACATAAGCTGTCAGATGAATTACCCTGGAGAGGCTATGCTGGCTGGTGGACCACATGCTGTAGCACCCCATCCACACTGCAATGTCTCCTAAGAAGCATTTTCTGTCTGAATATTTTTGTTTCTAGGTACATACCCTAGCTTACATTTTGTGTGTGCTTCCTTTTAGCCATGCCGAATTGAACTTGGTTTTGAAATTAACCAGGTTGTTTTTGAGTGAAAAAGCAGCCTGTATACTTTGGACAGAGTTCTCTTTCCCTTGCAGTTGTTGCTTCCTCTTCTTCTTCTTCTTTTTTTTTTTTTTTTGAGGTAGGGTCTCACTCTAGCCCAGACTGACCTGGAATTCACTATGGAGTCTCAGGGTGGCCTTGAACTCATGGCGATCCTCCTACCTCTGCCTCCCGAGTGCTGGGATTAAAGGTGTGTGCCACCACACCTGGCTAGTTCTTGCTTCTTATTTGTTGTCCCACTGACCCACCTCTTCCAGCTCACTGCACCCAATCACCACATTGGAAATGCACCCCATTTCCTTTCCCCAGGAGACACTTTCCTTTCCTCACTCAACTGCTTATGCAACAAGTAAAACAAGGCTTCCCTTTTCCCAACCACCTGCTCAGCATACGCAGGAGACCAATTCTAAAAGAGACAAATCCCCCTTGAACAGCTGATTCCGGCCATGAATTTGGAGGCTTATCTTTCACCTGAATCATGGGGCTATGCCAAGGTCATCCCTAGAGTAAATGTCCCTGTGGCTTCTGCTGAGCTTTTCCTGAAATGTGCAAATGGGTCTCTTTACCCCTGGATTATAAAGCTATTTGTGGAAGGCTGCTCATTTGATATACTAATCAATGTCTTGACATAACATACAACAAGAGTTTAAAAGTTTGCCTTTTAACCTGCAAGGCTCCTTGGATACTCTTTTCTTTTCTTTCTTTTTTTTTTTTTTTTTTTTTTGGAGGTAGGGCCTCACTGTAGCCCAGGCTGACTTGGAATTCACTATGTAGTCTCAGGATGGCCTCAGACCCACAGTGATCCTCCTACTTCTGCTTCCCAAGTGCTAAGATTAAAGGCATGCACCACCATGTCTGGCATGTTGGCTGGTTTCTAATTAAGCTCTCCAAACCACTGGCAGAGGCTGGAGCCTACAACCCTAAAAAAGGACTTCCAAGAACAGCTGAGCACTGCTCAGATACACAGAGCACCCTGGGATGTCACTGCAATGCAGACTGACTCAGTAGATCTTGGCAGGCCTCCACCTTATTTTCTTGAGATATGGTTTCTCACTGAACCCAGAATTCAGAGTCAGCTAGAGAAGCTAGTCAGCAAGCCCTGGGCAGTTTCCTGTCTCTGGGGTTATAGATGGCCCACCCTACATGGTAGATGATAGGAATTCAAACTCAGGTTCTCTGAGCCAACTCCCCAGTCCTTGAATTCTGTGTTTCTAGAAAATTCTCAGTTAGCCCTGATGGTGTGAACCATGGATACTCTTTGAGTAACCCCTTTGGACACAAACAGCCCAGAAACTTCCGACTGTATGTATACTTAATTAAATTTGGATTTTCTTACCAACTGCCCATATATGTGTAGCTGTCCAGCTTAGCTGAGCATGTCCTCACTTGCTGTCCCTGCTGCATAGTGCAAATCTTTACCCTGGCACTTACCACGATGAACAATACTCTTGTTTCTATCTGTCTCCTAGATCCTGAACACATGGAGAGGAGAGATCAAACTCTCATTTGTCTTTAGATGCACAAAGCTGGATTGCATCTGGAGAAAAACCAAGAGGCACTTGACAAATATTTAGTGAATAGGTGAGAAATTAAATTCACAAAATCAAAACCTTCTCTCCCAAACATTGTAATGAGGATTAAAAGGTCAGTGACAAAAAGAAATATTTGTGACACACTAAGTTTCCTTTTGAGTGATGAAGGGTTGGATTGTATCCCTCTAAATATATCTTTGAAGACCTAGATCATAAGACCTTAGAATGTGACCTTATGTGGCAATAGGGATATTGCAGACCTCATCAAATAAGATGAGGCCGTATGAAGTAGGGTGGGCCCTTCATCCACTATAACAGCTGTCATTGTTTGTTTGATGTTTTGGTATTTTACAAAAATAGGGCCGCATATAGCTCTGACAGTTTCAAGCTCATTCTGTAGTTGAGAATGACCTTGACCTCCTGATGCCCCTGCCTCCACCTCCTGAGTGCTGGGATTAATGGAATGCAACACCATCCTGCTTGTGTATTTCTAAGAAGAGAAGACATGGACACACGGGGAGAGCCTGGGGCAGATGGAGCAGGGATAGAGTGAGGCATCTGCAGCTGAGAATAGCTGGGCTGCCAGAAGCTGAAAGAGGAGAGGGAGCCTCCTCCCTGGAAATTAGAAGGAATGCGGCTGTGCCAACCTTGGCTTTGAACTTCTAACCTCAGATGTGTGAGATGCATTTCTGTGATTTTATTTTATGTATTTATTTAATTATTTGTATTCATTTATTTGAGAGATAGTGAGGGAGAGAGAGTATAGGTGCACCAGGGCCTCCTGCCACTGCAAGCTTCAGATACATGTGCCACTTTGTGCATCTGCCTTTACCAGGGTCCTGGGGAATCAAACCCGGGCCTTCAGACTTTGAAAGCAAATGTATTTAGCTGCTGAGCAATCTCTATAGGCCCTCTTCTGTGATATTAACCCACCAATTTTGTGGCACTTTGTTCCAGCTGACCTGGGTGACCTAGACACCAGCTAAAAAAAAAAAAAACAAAACTGTTTAGCAGCATAGGGGCAAAGCAACCAAAAGGAAGAGAAGACAGAAGAAATACATGTTGCTTATAAGCAAGGAATTCAAGGTTAGTAATCAAAGCAATGCAAACAGAGGCAGCCTAAAATGCTATTTTATTACTTCATTTATTATTTGAATTAGAAAGAGCCAAAGGAAGGATACCACTCCTTACGTACTACTGTCCAGACAGAAATTGGCCTCAATATCCAAGACTTCACAGTGCCTAGCAATACCTGCACAAGACCCTCATAAAAGGAGAAAAAGATGATGACATCAAATTATAAGAAAGACTAAAGGAGAGAGGGAGGGGATATGACAGAGAACAGAGTTATGAAGAGAAAAGCAGGGAGGGGAGGAGAGGGAAATACCATGGTTTGTTGTCTGTACGTATAGAAGATTTTTCTCTCTCTATTTTTTTTTTCAAAGATAGATTGTGAGAGCTCATCCAAACTGGCCGTCTCCTATGCTTGATCCATCATCAGCTGTTCATTTGGTTCTCAAATAGATCATCAGTTCTTCTCATTCTCTTCATGTGTTCTTCTACCACCTTCTTCCAAGCTACTGTTATTGAGCTTTGGGACAATGGACTTAATGTATATAGCCTTGTTACTTATCATCTGTAGTAGCCACAGGGAATCCTTATAAAAATCAGAACATGTGGTAGCTCTGCTAATAATCTCCTGATGCTTACCTCTAATCCC
The DNA here is from genome assembly GCF_020740685.1 of Jaculus jaculus. Taxonomy (NCBI): domain Eukaryota; kingdom Metazoa; phylum Chordata; class Mammalia; order Rodentia; family Dipodidae; genus Jaculus; species Jaculus jaculus. The sequence continues at coordinate 41,122,382 of NC_059117.1, forward strand.
AACAATTGGCAGGCTGAGACAGGAGGATTGCCATGAGTTCAAGACAGTCTAGGTTATATCATGAGTTGAAGGCCAGGAATCTAACCAACCAACCAGCCAACCAGCTAACCCACCAAACAACAACCAAAAACCCAAACAGAGGGAACTCTTCAGTGGTCGTTTTCACTACAGTTTGATGGCCCTGTGAGCTTCCTCCTTTCCTGTCATCAAGTCTGAGCTCCAGCCCTACTGCCTCCTGCCAGTCCTTTGTGGAACTATTGTCCTGGGGCTACCATGACGTGCCAGTCCCTCTCTCAGATTGCTTGTCCCTTCCCTCTCCACTTTTTGGCCCAGCTTCAATGTCAAAGGTAAGCAAATCCCTTGCCTTGGACCTCTTCTGCCTGGATCAGGCCCCTGCATGGTGTTTCCTACTCTGTTCCTTTCCTTAGGATTTATTATGGGGTGGGGGAGGGTTAATGTTCTTTCTCTGTCTACATTGTAAATGCTACAACCTCAAGAACTATATCTACTTTACTTCCCACTGTAACTCAGACTTGGATATGGGTCTAGCACAGCAGCTAATCAGTGTATACCTACTGGCTGAATAAATGGAGACTTGATTGGGAAAATACAAGGCCTAGGAAATGTGTGTATCCTTTCATCAGAGATCCCACTTCCAGGAACATGTAAAAATATAATTGCAGATGTATGTCAAGACGCTGTAACTTTAAAACATATAAAAGTAAGGGGCTAAGAAGATGACTCAGTAGTTAAAAGAACTTGCTTGCAGAGCCTCATGCCCTAGGTTCAATTTCTCAGTGCCATGTAAAGCCAGACACAAAAAGTGGCCCATGCATCTGGTGCCCATTTGAAGTAGTGTGTGTGCAAGACTGTGCACACATGTACACTCACATAATTAAGTCAGTAAATAAAATTGAAAAACAGGAAAATAAGCAATAGTAATGTGTTTGGAACAAAAGAAGAAACACATAAAATGACTAGTATAATAAATTATAGTTTGTGCATTCAAAATGATAATATGTATGTATTCAAAATGATTTTGGAGGGCTGGAGAGATGGCTTAGTGGTTAAGGCATTGCCTGCAAAGCCAAAGGACCCAGGTTCAATTCCCTAGGACCCACATAAGCTGGATGTACTGGAGTTTCTATCTCCCTCTCTCTATCTCTCTACCTATCTTTCAAATAAATAAATAAATAAATAAATAAATAAATAAATAAATAAATAAATATGTGTTTAAAAATGGTTTTGGAAAAACATATTCAGATATATAGTGTCAGTGATCATATATTTGTTGTATGTTAAACTGAAATGTATCTTATCTATTTTTATAATGTTCTGTAATACATAGAATACTTGAAAAACCAAAATGTTAATTGTTCTCTTTTTTGGTTCCCTTTTAAATTTATTTAAAATTTTCTTCTGTATATTTTATTTAATGTAGTTTATGTAGCCATGGGGATACAACCCAGGGCCTTGCACATGCTGGGCAGGTGTTATCCCACTGGTCTGCAACCCTATCCTTTCTTAAATTTATTTATAAGAGATTCTGTAGGAAGGCTGTTTCTTATACAATTAGAATAATAAAAGTAATCCAAATATTTATTGAGTAAACGAGTGAGAGCTAGAATGTTTGGTTTGCATTTCCAACTTTAGCTCCTACCCAAAAGAAAATGCCAGGCACAATCAGGACAGTATTAGATACCACTGAGATCTCAGACACTGTTTGGCCTTCCACACAAGAAGTCCTGCCTGTGATTAGGTCCTGGCCATTCACTATTTTCCATGGTTTAAAAGGTTATTCTTTATCTTTTGTTGGATGTATTCTTTCATAGTATATGAGAGGTGTTTTTATTTTCATCTTTGGTTTTGAGTAAGAATGGCAGCAGGGATTGGCAATTTCCCCTGTCAAAGGAAGTCCCATATTATATTTTGGTAGTTATCCAAACAACATACTTTACTGTGTAGATCAAATTATGTGTATGAAAATGGGATCTGGGCCAAAGTTATGCAAACATGAATGAGTTTTATCATCTGAGAAATTTCACATGCAAGAATTACATCTAACCTTAGTTCTTATTCCTGAACTGCCATTACACCAGGACCTTGATGGCCAGCCCTTAGTTTCTTTAAAGACTTGTGCTAACCTGGACAAGGTGAGCAGTGTCCCTTCCTGATTTTCCTACTTCTGCTGTGCTCCTGTGTTAGGTCCAGATGGACCCTTGTTCATTATCTTGCACAAGCACAATATTGTTGTATTTCTTTTCTTTTCTTTTCTTTTTTTTTTTTTTTTTTTTGAGGTAGAGTCTCACTCTAGCTCAGGCTGACCTGGAAATCACTATGTAGTCTCAGGGTGGCCTTGAACTCATGGCAGTCCTCCTACCTCTACCTCCCAAGTGCTGGGATTAAAGGCATGCGCCACCACACCTGGCTGATGTTTTTTTAATCTCCAGATTTGACTGGGTAATGGCTAGGTAATTTCGCCACAAAGAACAAGTTAAAGGAAACATCGATACATTATATATTTACTTAATTATACACATGTACATATTAAGTATATATGAATTCACAAAATTTATGTATTTTAAAATAGAATTAATAACATGATAGTATTTGGAAAAATTTTAAGTTCTGTCCCTAAGATAGTAAAACATAAAAAACAAATATAAACATAGGGCTGGAGAGATGGCTCAGAGATTAAGGCACTTGCCTGCAAAGCCTAACAACCTGCATTTGATTCCCCAGTACCCACACAAAGCCCAATGCTCAAGGTGACACAGGTATCTAGAGTTCACTTGCAGTGGCTAGAGGCCCTAGAATGCCCATTCTCTCTCTCCTCCTCTTTCTCTCTCTCTCATAATAAATAAATAAATAAAATATTAAAAAAAATAATAAACATGTTTATTTAGAAACTAAATCTATACTCAATCAGTTCCAGGGAGCTAAGTGTCTCCTTTCTCAGTGTCTGAATGCTATTGTTTTTGGGGAAATGAGAAATGTATCATAGTGAGTGAGTAGAGGCATAATTCTTACAGATACCCTCTTGTTTAAGTTAACCAACCAACGAAATAAAATCACGGCCTTGGATGAGATGGGCCATCCTCTGTGTTCTCACTGGTCTTACTCTGCTGGAGACTTATCCCTGCCATCCTACCTGTTGTGATTCCTTCTACCTCTAACACTCACTAACCTCGTACCTCGGTATCTCCAGACAATTCTGGGAGAGTTGAGTGGGGCAGGGCCTTGCATACTCAGCATGGCGGCTGCTAGGAAAGAGTAACTGTTGTTATGTGGTGAAATGTTTCTGTCTTTGTTGGGGTTGTGTGTCTCTTCCTCTACATCCTTGAAGGCACTAACAAAGTCATTAGAATTCAATAAATATTTGTATTGTGTAAAAAAGACTGTCAGGCTGGAGAGATGGCTCAGCATTTAAGGTACTTGCATGCAAAGTTAAAGGACCCAGGTTCCAGTTCCCCAGGACCCATGTATGCAAGATGTAGAAGGTGACAACATACATCTGGAGTTCATTTACAGTTATTGGAGGCGTTGGTATGTTTATATCCCCCCCATCAAATAAATAAATAAAATAAAATATTTTAAAAATTTTATAAAAAGGATCCATCAAGGTAGGCTGGGGAGATGACTCAGTGGTTAAAAGTGCATGGTTGCTGGGCAAGTTTGATGACTGCAGTTTGGATCCACAGGACTCACGTGGAGAAGCTGGCTTCACAGTAGCAAACAATAAGAGGTTCTATCTCAAGCAAGGTGGGAGGCAAGGGCAGGTTGTCTTCTGACCTCCACATTTCGTGACACACACACACGGAATAGGCACCAAATGCTCATCTTATTAAAATGTGTTCTAAACCCAGTGTGGTGGTTCACGCCTTTAATGCCAGTGCTGGGAGGCCAATGTAGGAGGATCACCATGAGTTTGAGGCCACCCTGAAAGTACATAGTGAATTTCAGGTCAGCCTGAACTAGAGCAAGACCTTACCTCAAAAAAAGCAACAAAAATGTGTTCTAATTCAGACTTCTTAATTTCTAACTCACACTTTTGGGAGAGAGTGAATGTGGAAAAAATATCTATTAATACATTTTATCTTAATTTTTAATATTTTATTTATTTATGAGAGAGAGAGAGGGAGAAAGAGAGAGAATGGGCACACTGGGGCCTCTAGCCACTGCAAACAAACTCCAGTTACACGTGCCACCTTGTGCCTCTGGCTTTATGTGGGTCCTGATGTTCTTAGGCTTTGCAGGCATTTTCCTTAACTACTGAGTCATCTCTCCAGCCCTATCTTTATTTCCTTATTTAAGGCCTTTTTATGTAACCTAGCTAGCATGAAACTCCTGGGCCCATATGATTCTCCTGCCTTTTTCTCCAAAGTAGCTGAGACAACAGGCACATGCCAGACCCTCTGTATCTCTCTCTCTCTCTCTCTCTCTCTCTCTCTCTCTGTGTGTGTGTGTGTGTGTGTGTGTGTGTGTGTTTCATTTAAAATATTTTTCCACTTCAATAAAGGAACACATGGGCCAGAGAGTTAGTTTAGTGGTTAAGGCACTTGCCAGAAAAGCCAAAGAACCCAGGTTTGATTCTCCATGCCCACATAAAGCCGGATGCCCCAGGTGGCACATGTATCTGGAGTTCATTCGCAGTGGCTAGGAGACCCTGGCACACCCATTCTCTCCCTCAGCCTCCTCTCTCTGCCACTGCTTCTTTCTCTCTCAATTAAATAAATAAATAAAATATAAAAAAAATCTAAAGGAAAACAATTACATTTTGTGCATTTTTTACTTCCATCCTTCATTACTGAGGCATCATTTTAGCTATTGGCTGCAGATTCTACACACTACTATATCCCAGATTTTCTGCTTTACATTCTTAGTTTCTATTTTATTTTGATATGTTCTTTCTTTTCTCTTAAACGAAGATACTCTAAATATTACCTCAGGGGATTCTCAAGAGATAGATGAGACATTCAGATCAGGGGTTGGAAGAAGGAATCCACTTCTTCCTGCAGTCCTCACTTTGCTTGCTTTGAGAATGTTTACCCTTAGTCTAACATAAAACCTCCTGTCTCTACACGTCAGTTCAGTACCTCATACCTCGGTGCTTCAAGCACACACTCCAAATATTTTCAAAAACATTGGGAGGGCACATTGTTTACTGCATCGGCTTCCTGAGAATGGCCAAGTTTGAAAACCTTCTTTACCACTAGATTATTCCTGATATCAGACACTATGGCAGTTTTGCCCTTCTTCTTTAGTCCTTATTAAGAGCCTAATTTGAGCCTGGATACGTGCTCTGGTCCTCTGTTGTGGACTATCTATGCCCTTTTCTAGGACTGAATAGAGCTTCCTGTGTGGAAGAGAGGAGCCTTCATCAAATCAGTTCACTAAAATTCAAATTTGAGCCAGGTGTGTTGATGCACACCTTTAATGCCAGGACTTGGGAGGCAGGATTGCTGTGAGTTTGAGGTCAACCTGAGACTACAGAGTGAATTCCAGGTCAGGCTGTGCTACAATGAGAAAAACCAGCAGAAAAAAATTCAACTTTGGGGGGCTGGGGAGATGGTCCAGTCATTGCTGCACAAGCATGAGGGCCTGATTTGCCCTGAGCTCACATATAAACAGTTAAGCATGTAAACAATGTGCCTTCCCAATGGCTGAATGGTAGCTCAGGTGTCAGTACACCTGTAGCTCCAGTCCTGTGGGGAGCAGAAGCCAGAGACTCACTGGTCAGCCACTGTGACTGAAAAACATTAGCTCTGGTTTCAATGCAAGACTCTGTCTCAAGGAAACATGGGGAAGAGCAACAGGGACGTACAGCATACATTCTCCTTTGGCCTTTGCATGCCTGCCCATGGAACGCACACATATGCACATGCATGTGCACACACATACTTTATACACACATGCGCAAAAACAAAAATAGAAATCAAATATCTAAGAAAGACAAATCATGGATAGCTTACATTATTCTAAGATACTTGTGGAAGTCCAATCACATCTAAAGATAAAAAGGGGGCTGGAGAGATGGCTTGGTGGTTAAGCGCTTGCCTGTGAAGCCTAAGAACACCGGTTCGAGGCTCGATTCCCCAGGACCCACGTTAGCCAGATGCACAAGGGGCGCATGTGTCTGGAGTTCGTTTGCAGTTGCTGGAGGCCCTGGCGCGCCCGTTCTCTCTCTCTCTCTCTGCCTCCTTCTCTCTTTCTGTCACTCTCAAATAAATAAATAAAAAATAAACCAAAAAAAGTTTAAAAAAAGATAAAAAGGCAAAAACATTCCATTGAAAGAAATATCAAACATTAAAGAAAACTAATATAAAATTAAGTAAAGTCCATTGAGAGTGAATTTATTAGGCACTATTCTCTGTCCAGGACCAGGAATATAACATCTAGGCAAAAGGCAAAATAAAACTGCAGTCTCTCTTGTTCTGACCAAGAATTTCAGGCAGGCATTCTAGTGCTCGCCTGTGATCCATGCACTCAGAAGGCAGAGGCAGGAAGATTGCCTAGGAGTTTGAGGCCAAACTGGTTTACATAGTGAGTTCCAAGGCATAGTTTACATAGTGCATATATATATATGTGTGTGTGTGTGTGTGATGTGTGTGTGTGTGTATATATATATATATATATATATATATATATATATATATATATATGTGTGTGTGTATGAATTTTGTATATAATATATATGAGGTCCATATTATATGATATTTATTGGGTTTATATATATGTGTGTATATATATATATACATGTTGAATTAATATATGCATATTTGTATATATTTATACACATAATTTATGTTAATTTCAAGACAGTAGCAATCAAGCACTGATCAGAGGAGATGTTCCCAAACTCAGGGCCATGCGAACTGTTCTAGCCACATAGCCTTGAAGTGAATTCTGTTCTTAGCAAGGGTCTTTGTATATCATTGCAGTTAGGAGGCCAACTTCTAGAGCCAGGAATTCTGGATTTAAGTCCTTGTCTTGCTACCCACTAGCTAAGAGATGATGTATAGACAAGTTAGTTATTTTTCTCTGCGTATCAATTTCTTCACTTGTGTTATGGAGACAACAGTATTACCATTATCAAACTCACAGGCCATGATGAGCATGAAGTGAGCTAACACAGAGAAAGTGCTTTGAACAGTGCCCAACAGAATATGTACTCATTAAAAGTTCAGCTGGGCATGGTGGTGCATGCCTTTAATCCCAGTAATAGGGAGGCTGAGGTGGGAGGATTTGCTGTGAGTTTAAGGCCAGCCTGGGAGAGACAACACAGTGAATTCCAGGTCAGCCTGGCCTAGAGTGAGACCTTATGTCAAAGAAACAAAAAAAAGTTAGTTCAGACAGAATGTGTGTGTGTGTGTGTGTGTGTGTGTGTGTGCATGAGATAGAGGGGGGGCGACAAAGAGAGATATGTGCATATATATGAATGTTCATCTGTGTATTTGCCCCACATTGCTTTGTTGACTATAGAAATAGCATTCCTGTCTTTGAGATTCAAAGATTCACCATTTCCCTTTTATCAGCAGTTTCTATATATACTACAGTTTTGCTGAGTTATTCCACTCCTTCTGAGTCCCTTGCATTTGATAGTAAATTATTAGTAAAATCTTCACCATTTGTAACCTCAGGCAGAAGTCAAATGGCTTCTGTGGCCTGCATCTTGCAATTAGAGTCCTCTTGGCTGGAGCAGCCAGGCTCAAAGCAACAGAGCAGATTGACCTGTGTTTTGTTTCTCGCCCCATTACCTGCTCTGTGCAGCCTCAGACAAAGCACTTCTTTATGCTTTCTTTCCATTGCACAATCAGTGCTATTAGTGGAGAGCAAAGCCAAAACCAAACATGTATACACCCTGTTCTACTGTGATATGATATTTATTTAGTTTTAGGTGCCATAGAAACAAGTAGATCAAAGTGGTAACATGTCTCCAGACACCAGGCCAGTGGCAAAGAGGAGGTCCAGAAAAATTGCAAATTAAGCCCATTTTGGAAAGGGATAATCCCAAAGGGACAAATGACCTGGGAGAACACATAGTGATCTTGAAGATGGCTTGGGAGCATCTTCTGCTAGGCTGACAGGCAGAGGTGGGGGACAGAGGTCAAGCCATGGCCCACCAACCCAATTCTTTCCTTAAGCCTTTTTATAATACTTAAACTAAAAAGTTTATTTAAAAGATTCAAATTAGCTATATGTCAAATTGATTGTGCTCCAAAGTATCTCTTCTAATTTTCTTGGACCATGGATTATGAAGCATAATCATGATTGTGAAATTGAACCCTCCTAAGAGTTTATTCTGCAGACAGTCACATCCAGTCTTTATGAGCATGGCCTTGGAACAGACAGAGCTCTTCTCTTTGGATAGTAGATGCTATAGTGTTTTGCTTATATTGAGTTTCTCTTGGGAAAGGCCTACATGGAAGGTCACACCCTGTTCAGTGACCAAGAAGGAGGAGGGCTCTGCCACTTGCTGGTGGTAGATAGGAGATCTGGCCAACTTGCACATGGAGTCCATTTGGACATGGACAAGCTTGAATGGCTGTATGTAGTCAGCAGATTTGTGGACAGATACCTTTATTGCTGTGAGTCTGTCCAACTTCTACCTTTGCCCAGCTTGTGTTCTTTCTTTAGACCTACTATACAAGGAACTAACCACTACATGTCTCCCAAGGTGACTGTCTTCTGCGAGTCCCAGGCTCTGCAGAGCAGGGGTGTGACCTAAGAAGATTTTGTACCCCATGGGATATTTGGTAATAGCTGGAAACATTTTTGACTGTGACAAATAGGATGGTTGCAGGGGAAGGATGTCACTAGTATCTCCTGGGTGGAAGCTAGGGATGCTGTTCAGGCCAGGGCAGCCCCACTGCGGAGGAGAATCTGGTCCTTAGTGTAAGGTGCCGAGGTCAACACACATGAATTAGGCAGATTTTCAACAGGGTTGCTTCCAAGCATAAACATGAGAAATGTTGTAATTCAGATCAGCCGATTATGTTGAAGGTGAGCAAAACCCTGTGGCCATGAGCCCCACCATGTCTCCCCCACATTGCTTTTTCTTCCTGTGTCCCCACTGATACAATTTTGTTCTGTTGATGGCCCTAGCACTGGCCCATTGATTCTGTTGACATTCTGGAAAACATGGAGCAGCATCTCTCGTTGATAGTGTTTCTTCGGTGAGGCTTTTGCCTCTGCTCCTGGTTTCCACTAAGTACTCTCCTAGTAGTTTGGGGGCAGGAGTCTTTCATGAATGAAGAAATAGCTTTTCCTTTTCAGTGCAAGCAATACTATGTGCTCAAGATCTGGGCTTTCTTGACCAACACACATCAGACCAATATGGGGGCATGTTATAAGTGTCACAACTAGTAGTTGACACTGTGGAATATGCATGCTTTTGACAGCCAATATTGACTCTCTGTAGAATCAAACCCTACATATTTCCTACCCCTCCCATTTCTTTAGAAATGAGAGACATTCAAGGGTTCCCATTAGGTAGGATTGTGTGGATGAAATCTACAGTTAAAGAAACTAAGAGTCTTTTCTGGGGCATGTTAGCTATAAGATGCTTCTTAACTGGTAATTGGAGAAGCAGGTAAGAGGAAACAAGACATATTAGAGGATAAATATGGCTAAGAGTGAGCTACTTAAGAGGTCACAGGAAATCCAGCAGACGACCAGGAGAAATTAGGATGTACTTTGAGATGGAGAAGCTGGTCAGCCATGTCTGATATGGTAGCAAGGTCTTTGTAAAGTGAAACCAGGGAAGCAGGTTGCATTCCAATTCTCAGAAAGTTTAAATGAGGCCTGAGTCTGGTAGCTCAGGCCTGTAATCCCAGATAGTTAGCAGACTTGAGGCAGAAAGGTTTCAAGTTCAAGCTTTGACTGGCTTTCAGAGTAAATTCAAGGCTAGCTTGCACAACTTGATGAGACCTTGTCTCAAAATAAAAGGTAAACAGCAGGATGGAGCAGGGATGAGAGAAAAGAGGGTACCAACACATGATGTATCCATATAATATATGTTGTTAATAATAATACTAATAATGAAAAGAAAAAAAGCTAGGGATATAGTTCAATGGGAGATTGCTTACCTAGAATGGGTGAGACTCTAGGTTCAATCCACAGTACTGCACATGAATAAACAGGAAGCAAAAGAAGGAAGGAGGGAAGCAAGTAGAGAGGAAAGGAAATTTAAATGAGAGAGGAACAGGAAGCTATGACACTAGCTCAGCAATGGTCAAGGTTTATAGGCTTGGCTACTGCATATCGATTAATCACAGTCTCTTCCAATGACTCTTAAAGGTCCATTTGATCACTAACATGCATTTTCCTTCATTTTCATCCATAGCTTACTACGAATTTCAGTGCCCCCAGATGTCACTGAAAGAGTCTGGGAGGATCATGCCAGTCAAAAGGAATGGAAAAGCTGGTGGGAATGGTCCTACACTGTGCTCATGGTCCTTGGAAGCCTCTCCTTTCTCCATGTGCTCTCATCACCATGGGCATGAGCTGTTAAACATGGTAGAAGGACGAGCCTGACTATGGTGTGCCCTCCCCTAGGTGAGCCTCAGTTTGTATTCAGTTAGAGGTTGGCACTGGAGGCTCTTAAGTCTTTTTCTAATTCCAATATCATGTACTTAACTGGTTCCATTTCACATGCCAGCGGGCAGAAGTAGCAAGCCAACCAGTTCTTCAATCAATGTTGTCAAAGCAACCCATATCCTTCCTGAACTCACCTGTAGCAAAGGGAAGCATGTCATGTGCCATTCCCTGTATGGAGAGCACAGTCTGAGATCCTCAGCCTTACAGTGTACATTTATTTATTTATTTGTTTATTTTTGCTAATGACCCCTAAAGCTCACTTTGCTTTTAATTGTGTCAGCACAGCAAAGCAGACACTTAGATTTGTTATACTGACTGTGAAATCAATACAAAAAATCCTTGGGTTATATGAGCCTGTTACCACTCAGTGAATCACACCATGCAATATTTCCTAAAGATAATGGCTTTCCAAACCAAACATAAATCTTCAGTGATATGTTGGCTATTTGTCATATTTTCTGATAGTGGAATTACAGCAACATCAATAAAATCCATTTGGTGGTTGGGACATAGATTCGTATCTGATACACAGGTGGTCTTAGGACCCCCAAGAAGTGAAATGCAGAGGGGGGAAGCAGGTTCACGATTATTCTAGGTGGCCCTAATACCAAATATTAGCCCAGAAGTTTCTCGGAAAGTAAAGAAAAAAGCATCATAATGTGGGACTTGAGCATTAAACATTGTGCTATATTCTTGAAGTAGTAAACATGGCCTTTGTGTGTGGGCAAGTATGCCTCATGCTGCCAACCGTAACACAGAACAAGTTGATCTCAATCTGTCTGCCCACACCATTGTAACTCCTGGCTTTCCACTCCAACCCTGGATGCAAAGTGATTACCTCTGTACTTTTCTTGACTTAGTAGAAATATTTTTCACATGACAAGTAAGATGAAATTGATTTTCTGATTAAATGATGTGGGTGAGTCCTTCAGAGTTAATACTTTTTTGTGATGGAAGAGTCAGCAATGTTTATCGAGCCCCCACTAGGCATGAAGTTATTTACAAGGTGTTGCATGAACCTGTAAGAATAGTAACTTTATGGCCTTCCTGACCCGTCACATTTGGAATTCTGCAGCTCTTTCTGTCTCCATGCCAGGCTGACACCTAATTCTCTCAGTGTTATGGAGAAAGGGAAGGTTGTCTTGACAACAGTTGGGAAAAAGTCAACTAGAGGAATATACTTAATCTAAAAGTACAGTTTGAGCAAATAACTATGGTATAAGTTCTCTGTATAATTTAGTCAGTATCTGGATGGAAGCCTCTTTTTTAAGCCAATGAGTTTCAAAACAGAAGTTAAAAGTAGGAAAACTGTGTACATTTTGCAAAACCTAGAAAGGTGGGTAAGAGTGGTTTAGTAAACTACCTTTTTCCTACACCAGTATCTGTTTCCTGTATACATATAATTTTTTATTTTTTAGGAAAGAGAGAGAGAGAGAGAATGGGCACACCAAGGCCTCCAGCTACTGCAAACAAACTCCAGGTACATGTGCCACCTTGTGCATCTGGCTTACGTGGGTCCTGGGGAATTGAGCCTTGAACTGAGGTCCTTAGGCTTCATAGATAAGCACTTAATCACTAAGCCATCTCTCCAGCCCCTGTTTCCTATATATTTTTACAGAGGTATGAAATGCATGTGGAAGCATTTATTATTTTTTCTCTCCCTTAAAACACAAATGGTAGTATACTATCATAAACATTAATCTGAAAAAATGTAAATAATATTTATAGGAGATCAAGACAAAAAGAAATGCCCATCTTCTTTTTAATGACCCCTTAGTAGTAAATTGTATCGATGTATCATAATTTATTTAACCAGTTTCTTATTGATGTATTGATTTTTTTTAACCCTGGCTTTTACAATGTACAATGAATGACTTTGCAAAGATTTCATCTTTTAAAATTTTATTATTATTAACAAAGTATTTTGTATGAATACATCATTTGTTGGAACCCTCTTTTCCCTTGTATCTGCCCCCATTCTCCTGGGGATCCTTCTCAGTGAGGTTGCAGGTATTCCCCACAGGATTTTGGGTTATGTATTGTGGGAGCAGTAGTCAGTTTTGAGGGGAGGCACTGCTTCTGGGCATGATATTTAAACTTGTGGTTCTTACAACCTTTCTACCCCTTTTTCCCTAGGGTGTGGTTGGGTGAGTTTTAAGAACACTTCAGTGGTGAGTTCTTAGGAGCCTCTGAATCTCTGCTTTAGTAGGTGTTGTGTATCCTCAGGGTCTGTTTCCTTCACCCTGGTGCTGATTATCAGGTTCATCATGGAAGCAGCACTCTTGCTTGTCTCCCCAATTCCTCTGTGGTTTCAGCTGTGGCTTGGCTGAAGTGTGAGGGGTAGTTTATGTCCTTGGGTTTCTCTACATTCGAAAAAAGAATAGCAAATTCTCCAACAGACAGTGAAGTCAGCATAATTTAAATGGGATAAGCATTATTAATTTAGGGAGAATTTGATATATGTAGCTCCTCTTTTAGCCAGACTAGTGTATGCTTGACAGCATAATTTTTGTCTCCATAGGATTCTGACCTGGTTCCCCATTCCAGATCTGGGCTCCTTTACGCTGAGCTGATCTCTTAGCCAATCAGAAAGCTATTGGTTAGACAACAAGGCTGAGTGCCACTATTGCACTGCATGTACATCCTGTCAGGGGGTTTGTTTCCAAGTATCTTAGACCTCTGGTTGCTCAGAATGTTGGCTACTTTCCCCCAGTAACTCATGTAGCAGTTTTCAGCACTAGATGGTCAAACTACCTGGGGACTGGCTTTCTTCCAGATTCCAGCCAAGTCTCTCCATGCTCTGTGTTACAGCATATGGTATCTTTAGCAGTAGGGTCTTACCTTTTTCCTCAGGTGGGTAATCAAGTGCCTGTCTTGTTTTGGGGACCTCATAGGACTCTCTGATCAATAACTCATTGTGGGTAGCAACTGATTTCTAGTGCTGGGAGTTACAGGCCAGAGACAATTTTTTTAATTTTTTATTTATTTTTTAAGATTTGGCTTCATCTCACCCTATCCGGGGCTCTTCTTTTATTTTTTTTAAATTTATTATTACTTTTATTATTATTATTATTTTTTTTTACTAGCTTTGTACTCAGTTACTACAGTCAAGTTGGTACCATTGTTAGCCTCCTCCTCTTTGCTCCACAGGGACTCTCGTAGTTGGGGAATATGGGTCATGCATTGTGGGGCTAGGTTATGGGTAGGAGGCAATTTCTCGGTGTATCATAACCCGTTCTTTCCACCCCCTCTTCTGCAAATTTCCCAGGGCCCTTCTTTTCAGGTGTTCATTCTTATACCTCTTTTAGTCCATCTTCAAGGATAAAGGTTTCTATGGTACCAGTTCATTTTGGATTTTTAGATTTAGTTTTTTGTTTGTTCCCCCCTTCCTTCTCCTTTCCCCAAACCTTTCTATCCCTATTGTCTAGGCTTTAAGTTGCCTATCAGATATGTCAGCAAATTAAGCTAGTCCAGATAAGGAACCACAGATGAGTGAGACCATGTGGCATTTGTCTTTCTGTGATTGTGTGAGTTCACTAAGTATGATCTGTTCCAAGTTTGTCCATTTTCCTACAAATTTCATTGTATTTTTTTTTTCTTACTGCTGATTAGAATTCCATTGTGTAAATGTACCATGATGGGCACCTGGGTTGATCCCAGTTCTTAGCTATTATGAATTGAGCAGCTATGGAAATGGTTGAGCAAATATCTCTGTAGTGAAGCATGGAGCATTTATCATAAAAGTCCAGTGAGGGAATAACTGGGTCTGTTGGTAGCTCTATATTCATCCTTTTCAGGAATCTCCATATTGATTTCCATAGTGGTTGTACAAGTTGACATTCCCACCCAGAGTGAATGAGGGCTCCTCTTTCCCCACATCCTCAGCAACATTTGCTGTCATTTGATTTTTTTTTTTTTTAATGAGTGCCATCTTCTTACTGGAGTAAGGTGGAATCTCATAGTTGTAATTTGCATTTCCCCAAGGGTTGGGGATGTTCAACATTTCCTTAAGTGTGTGTTAGCCATTTGTATTTCTTCCTCTGAGACCTCTCTATTCAGTTCCTGTCCCATTTTTTTGAAGGTTTTTTTTTTCTGATTATTTGTGTTTAGTTTTTTGAGTTCTTTATAGATTTTAGATATTAGGCCTCTTTCAGTGGTATAGCTGGTGAAAATTTTCTCCCATTCTGTGGATAATCTATTGGCTGTGATTATGGTATATTTGTTTGTGCAAAAGCTTTTTAGCTTCATGAGATCCCATTGGTTGAGTGATTGCTTAATATCCTGGGCTACTGGGGTTTTATTTAGGAAGTCTATCCCCATTGCTATATTGTGGAGACTTACTCTTATTTTTTCTTCCAGTAGGAGAAGTTTCATGTCTTATATTGAGGTCTTTAATCCATTTGGAGTTGATTTTTGTATATGGTGAGATAAGTGGAACATTTCATTTTTATACATATGATTAGACCTACATATGATAGATCCAGTTTGTATAGCAACATTTATTGAAGATGCTGTCTTTTCTCCAGTACACATGATTGCCACCTTTGTCAAAGATCAAGTAGCTATAGTTACTTGACCTAAGGTCTGGGTCTTCAGTTCTGTTCCATTGTTCTACATTTCTGTTTTTATGTTTTATTCATTGCTGTTTTTGTTACTATGTCTTCGTAATATAGCTTTAGATCAGATATGGTGATACTGTCAGAGGTGTTTCTTTTGCCAAGGATATGTTCAGATATCTGAGGCCTGCTGCCATTTCATATTAATTTTGAGATAATTTTTCTATCTCTGTGAATAATGATGTGAGAATTTTTATTGGTATTGCATTAAATCTATATTGATTTTGGTAAAATTGCCATTTTCACAATATTAATTCTACCTATCTAGGAGCACAGCAGGTCTTTCCATCTCCTCAATTTCTTTCTTGAGGTTTTTCTTTAAAAATTTGTTCATTAAATAGTTTTTTTTTTTCACATTCTTGTTTAGTGTCATTCCAAATCACTCAGCTTTTTTGTTGTTGTTGTAGCTAGTAAAAATGGGACAGCCTTGCTGATTTCTTTCTCTGTATATTTGTCCTTTGCATATATAAAGGCTACTGATTTTTGTGTGTGTTGTTTTGTATCCTGCCACTTTACTGAAGGATTAATCACCTTTAGAAGTTTTGAGATGCAGAGTTTCAGGTCACTTATATATAGTATCACATTTCATCTGCAAATAGAGCTAATTAACCCTTTTATTTCTTTCTCCTGTATTAGTGCTTGAGCTAGGATTTCTAGTACTATGTTGGAGAACAGTGGAGACAGGGGGCACCCCTGTCTTGCTCATGGTCTCAATGGGAACTCCTTTGGTCTCTCTCCATTAAGTATGATTTGGGCTGTAGGAGCTTTATATAAAGCCTTTATTGCGTTGAGATATAAACCCTCCATGCCTATTATCTCAGTGTTTTGATCAAGAAGTGCTGTATTTTGTCAAAGGTCTTCTCTGCATCTATTGAGAGGATCATGTGGTTCTTATGATTGTTTATTTCTGTGGTGTATTACGTTGACCAATTTTCATATGTTGAACCATCACTACATCCCTGGGATAAATCCTCCTCGATCAAGGTGAATAATGCTTTTGATGTGTTGTTGAATTTGATTTGTGAGGATTTTGTTCAGGATCTTTGTATCTAAATTCATTAGGGATATAGGGCTATAGTTTTCTTGTTGGATCTCTGTCTAGTTATTGTATTAGAAGGAGTTGAGGAGCATTCTTTGCTTTCTGATTATGGGAAATAGCTTGAGTAAAAATTTTCAGTTTTTCAATGAAGGTTTGATAGAATCTGGCTGAGAAGGCATCTGGTCATAGACTTTTCTTTCTGGGGAGGATTTGGATTGCCTTTTCAATCTCAATAGGTATGATAGGTTTGTTTAGAAGATTAATATGCTCTGAGTTTAGTTTTGGTAGGTGGCATGTGTCTAGGAACACATCCATGTCTTCCAGATTATCCAATTTTGTGGAGTAGAGGGTTTGGAAATATGTCCTGATAATTTTTCCAATTTCATTGATATATGTGTGACCTCTTCTTTTTCATTTCTAATTTTGTTGATTTGAGACTTCTCGTTTTTTTACTTGATCACATTGGCTTATAAATCTTTTTTTTTTCAAAGAACCAACTCTTCATTTCATTGATTTCCTTAATTATTTTCTTAGTTTACAATTCATTAATTTCTTCTCTGATCTTGATTATTCCTTTCCAGCTTGAGCTCTTAGGGTTGTTCTTGTTTTTCCAATGTCTTAAGTAGACAGCTAGGTTATTAATTTGGGATCTGTCTGTCTTTGTTATGAAGGAATTTAGTGCTATATATTTCCTCTTAAGACTGATTTTATTGTGTCCCATAAGTTTTAGTAAGTTGTGTTTTCATTATCATTCAATTCTAGAAATTTTTAAATTTCTCTTTTGATCTTTTTCCACAGCCCATTTGTGGTGGTTTGATTCAGGTGTCCTCCATAAACTTTGGTGTCCTGAATGCTAGATTCCCAGCTGATGGAGATTTGGGAATTAACACCTTATGGAGGCAGTGTATTGTTGAGGGTGGGCTTATAGATATTATAGCCAGTTTCTCCTTGCCAGTGTTTGGCACACTCTCCTGCTGTTGTCCATCTGATGATGGCCAGGAGGTGATGTCTACCTTCTCCTCATGCTGTCATTTTCCCCTGCTATTGTGGAGCTTCCATTCAAGTCTGTAAGCCAAAATAAGGAAAGAAAGAAAGGAAGAAAGCAAGCAAGCAAGCAAGCAAGCAAGCTGCTCTTGGTTGGGTGATTTCTGCCAGCAATGCAAAGCAAAGTTGGTACAGAGGAGTAGTGTCATTTACTGTTAGACACCTGACTGTATGGCTTTGGACTTTTGGAGCAGATTCTAAAGAGGGATATGGAAGGATTTGAAACCTTGGCCTAAGAGGCACCTTGCAGTGCTGTAACTACAGCTGGATGGAATATTTTGGCCAAAGTTGAAAGACCTGAATGCAGTAAGAACTAAGGACTGTGAGGTAAGGCTTGTGAGGGTGAGAAAGAGCTTTACTTGAAGTGGGATAGAATTAGTTTGTGTGAGAGGCTTGTTGTCATACCCATGTCCTGAGAACTTATGCAGGGTTGCTTTGCATATTTGGGTCAAAACCTCTGCCTGTTCATCTGCAGTTGTATGGGAGATTACAATCATTGAGATTGGGCCAGCTGACCTGCATTGGGACATCAGAGAAAATGCAACATCTTTTGAAGGGGCCTGAATGCTGAAGAAGTGTCCTGTACTTCAAAGTATGCTTTATTCTTCCCTCGATTAACAAATTGCCACCCTATCTGGTATTATGGAGTATAAGATATGTGGAAAAGAGTCATTGAATTTGCAACATGGTCTTGTGCTTTGGGAACATCCATGGGCAGTATGAAGCAGGTTTACTGGATGCCTGTATGGAGACCTGATGGAGCCATGGGATGGACCATGAGTTGCAGTGGAGATGCCAGGACCACAACATGGCTGCTAAGGAGATCTGCTAGCCCTGGATGAAGTTTTCCAGGACTATGAGTGGCCTAGCTGGAGGGGCAGATTTGGAACTCCAGAGACATGGTGATGGTTAGAATTATCAGATTTGGAGACTTGTCACTGGCTAGAGTTGGACTTGGAGCTACAGTTTGGTGTTTTCACTATTTAAGTCTTGTATTGCTTGAGTGTTCTTTGCTATGCTCAATGCCATATTTTGCAGTGTGAATGTTTATGCTGTGCCATTATGGGACTTTTTGGTATTATGACTCAGTTAAAAGGTTTTGAACCATGGGGATGTTTGAATATCATTGGAATTGATAAGACTATGGGGACCTTTAAAGTTGGATGAATGCATTGAATTTTACATCATAGATGGCTATCAGTTTATGGCGGTCAGGGGCAGAATGTAGTGGTTTGATTCAGGCATCTCCCATAAACTGTCATGTTGGATTGTTCCCTTGATGAGTAAGAAGTGGCCTTCCTTGTTCTTTTTGGTTACTTTTGTTTTGAAGTCTATTTTATCAGATATTAATATAGCAACACCTGCTAGTTTCATATTTCCATTTTCTTGGAATATCATTTTCTACCTTTTCACCCTGAGGAGGTGTCTGTCTTTAGTGGTGAGGTGGGTTTCTTGAAGACAACAGATAGAAGGGTCCATTTTTCTGATCCACTCTGTTCACTTGTGTCTTTTGATAGTTAAGTTAAGACCATTTATGTTTAAGGTTGTATCTGAGGTTTGATTTAATCCCTGCCATGGTGGGGTGCTTTATGGGGTTTGGTGCTCTCCTGTACTTTGTACATTTTAAAGCCTGCATTAGTTTTAGGTATTGTGATCTTCTTTTTATTGACTCTTGAGATTGGTTGTTTGACTCTTCTGTGTGGATTATTCCCTGAAGTCTTCTCTTTAGGCTTGGATTTGTGTTCATATAATCATAGAATTATTATTTTTTTCCCTTTAACCATTTAATTGGGTATAGTAGTTTGGGTTGGAAGCCATAGTTTTTTAGACTTTGAAGTGTTCCAGGCCCTTTTGGCTTTCAGGGTTTTCATTGAGAAATCTGAGGTAATTCTGATGGGATTGTGTTTGGATGTAGTGAGTAGTTTCTCTCTTGATGCTTTTAACACTCTCTCTTTATTTTCAATATTAAGAATTTTAACTATGATGTACCTTGGAGAGTTTCTTCTTTGATCCTGTCTGTTTTGTGTTCTGTGAGCTTCTTGTATCTGGATAAGACTCTCTTTTGTGATACTGGGAAATTTTTCTTCAATAATTTTGTTGAATATGTTCTCTATGACTCTGGCCTGGATTTCACATTATCCAGAGTTTTGGTTGTTTTAGGGTATGCTATAGTTCCCACATATTCTGTTCACATTAATTTTTGAACTTAGCAAAGTTTTTGGACTCCTGATCAATTTCTTCTGTCTTATCTTTAAACTCAGAAGTTCTGTCTTCCACATGAATGACTGTCAGTGAGGGGTTTTAGAGAGGTTTTTTAAAGTTCTATTTGAGTTTTGTTTTCTGTTGTATTATTTTGTATCATGATCATCTATTTTCTAAGGTGAGATTTAAGATCAAGGACTGGTTTTCTTAATGCTTCCTAGAATTATTTCTTGCATTTGATCATGTCTCCATTAAGCTTAGTCAGCTATATATATATTTTTTGAGATCCTCTTTGTTAACTCACCTTCAATTTGTTTTTATCTCTTTTGAGGCTTCTCTGGTTTTCTTCAATTAAGTTATGACTAGTTACAAAATCTGAGTGCTCTAAGAGATGATTCTGCTCAATTTCATTAATGCAATTGTTGGTTTTTTGATGGCTTGCTTTCAGATCAGCAATTCTTTTGATCAGGGTCACATAGCTTGTTGTGTTTTCATTTGGAGATTCAATTTATATTGTTTTTTATATGATTTCATTGGACATTTCCATTGTGGGACTAGGAGTCCTTAGTGGAGATCTCTCAGTTTTTTCTGGCTTTCATTGGATTTTTGCATTATTGTCTACCTATCTGAACCATCTTTCCAGACCTATGTTATGTTTTGGTAAGCACAGATAAGGTGCTCTCTACAAAGTCTATGTAAATTTACCTCTTTTGTAAACCACAAATGTATGAGAATGACTGCTAGTTCTTATCCACCTAAATAACATGCTACAGTAGCATTAAAAAATTTTTTTTTTGACACTACCTATCTCAATGATTTCTGGTGAATGAAGGAACAAGCAGATTAAAAGCTGAATTACTTATAATCCAGGTATGTCTTATAGTCTAAACTTTGTTCCAGAGCCTCAGCTGGGATTTAAAAACATAATAAACATGCCACATGTTTATTGGATAACTGGAGAGATGCATGTTTCGTAATATGAATGGATGGAGGACAACTTGATGTAGATGGAGTGATTAGTGTCCCCCCCCCCTCAGTGCTGGGGATTAAACTCAGAGCCTATGCATGAAGCTCTCTAGCACTGAGCTGCATCCCCAAAAATGTTTCAATTAGGATCTTTATTTAGTACGCTTGAGCATTGTTAAGAGTTTCAGGTTTTCTTTCTCTTTATATCCTGTGCACATATATTTCTAACCCATGGCTATTTTTTGTTAAGGTTTCTCATTCTTTTATTGTTGGTGATAGTTCTTTTCTAATTCTTTTGGGTTCCTCTGACACAAACCATGTCATATTATTCATGACAACATGATCTCCCTTCAAATGCTTCCTTATCCGTTGTTTTCTTATGTAATTATTTTGAATGGTACTTCTGAAATCATAATAATTGTCATTGATTTAGCAGTATCATCATCTTTGTGTTGGTGTTGATACAAACAATTTTTATTTATCCATGAAGCATAATACTTTTGAGTTGAAAGAATTATTTTTATTATACCAGAAAAGCATCTATCCTCTTTCATTTTAATTCATATGGATTTAAAAATAAAATCAGGGGCTGGAGAGATGGCTTAGTGGTTAAGTGCTTGCCTGTGAAGCCTAAGGACCCTGGTTCAAGGCTCGATTCCCCAGGACCCACGTTAGCCAGATGCACAAGGGGGCGCACGCATCTGGAGTTCGTTTGCAGTGGCTGGAGGCCCTGGCGCGCCCATTCTCTCTGTTTCTCTGCCTCTTCCTCTCTCTGTCTGTTGCTCTCAAATAAATAAATAAACATAAAATATATTTAAAAATAAAATCAGGAGTGAATACTGATTCTTATTAAAAATGAATCAAGGACCTAAATGTAACACTTGAAACTGTGAAATTGCTAGAGGAAAACATTGACAAAATATTATGAATAGGTATGGGCTTTCTTAAAAGGACTCTTATAGCTTAGAAAATAATTACAAGAGTTGACAAGTTGCAGGAAATTAAAATTCTGCACAGTAAAGAATCATCAGAGTGAAGTGACAAGTCTACAGAATTGAGAAAATCTTCACTAACTCTCCGCCTGCCAGAGGATTCATATTTAGAATCTATAAAGACCTCAAAAATTAAATGCCACTCCCTCCATCATCCAGTCAATAAATGTTCAGAATGAACTGAACAGAGAGTTCTCAAAAGAAGAAATACGAATAGTCAATTATATATACAAGAAACAATGTTTAGCATTCTTAACAATTAGGTAAATAAAAATAAAAATTAAATTGAGATTCCATTTCACCCTGGTTAGAATGGCTATCAAGAAAGCAGTTGAGAACAAATGCTGGTGAGGATGTGAGGAGACAAGATCCCTTACATATTGCTGGTAGGAGTGTAGTATACCTACTGTAGAAATCCGTATGGAGAGGTACTTCAAAAACAACTGAAAAGTGGGCTGGAGAGACGGCTTAGTGGATAAGGCACTTGTCTGAAAAGCCAAAGGACCCAGGTTCAGTTCTCTAGGACCCACATGAGCAGATATACAAGGTGGCTCATGTGTCTGAAATTCATTAACAGTGCCTGGAGGCCCTGGTATGCCCATTCTCTCCCCTCACTCTCTCTATACCTCTGCCTCTTTCTCTCTCTCTAATAAAAAAATATTTTAAAAAACTGAAAAGAGAGCTACAGTGTGACCTAGTTGTATCACTTCTGGCTAGGTACCTGAAGGAAGCTGAGTCAGCATGCCACAGAGATACCTGCACAGCCATGCTTCTTTTAGCACGTTCCACAATGACCAGGATATGAAACCAGCCTAGATGCCTAGTAACAGATGAGTGGATGAAGAAATTGAATCATGCATACATAATGGAATTTTAGTTAGCTACAAAGAAAAATGAAATTGTATCATTTGCAAGAAAATAGCTAGAACTGGAGATCATCATGTTAAGTGAAATAGGAGGACTAGTTACTACTTAAGGGAGAGGAAGGGGACCAGCAGGGTGGCGAAGGATGTCTCTCTCTCTCTCTCTCCATATATATATATATATATATATATATATATATATATATATATATATATATGTATGTATATGTCATAATGAAATCCATTATTTTGTATTCCAATCAAAAACAGTTATTGGTGCTTAAAAATAAATACAGAATTACCATATGTTACCATATGTCCATATGTTCTGGCATTGCATTTTTGAGTATATACTGAAAAGAACTAAAAACAAGAATTTAGCAGTTCTCTTAGGAGCATTATTCCAATACTTAAAGAAAGACAGAATCACCTAACGGCCTACAAATGGGTGAATATATGCACAGAACATCATCTGTACCTATGAGGGGTGTCATTCAACCTTAACCAGAAAGGCCACTTTGATGCATTCTACAATGTGGATAGACCTAAAGACATACATATAGCATGAAAAGGATGCGTATTACAGGCTGCCTTTTACGTAAGGTATGTAGAGTTGTCAAATTAACAGTGGTGAAAGGTAATTCTCTGGTTGTCAGGGAGTTGGAATTGTTGGGATGGGATGTGGAGTTATTGCTTAGTGAGTACAGAGGTTCAGTTTGGGAAGCTGAAACATTCTGGAAATGGTTGGTGGTGATGGCCATACAAAATGAATATACTGAAGCCCACTGAACTTTATGCCTTAAAATGGCTACATTGGTAAATGTTATGTATATTTTAAGCATAGTAAAAAAGATGGATATTAAGTTTCATCAAACATATCTCCAGTGTGTAAAAAGGATAGCATGAATTTTTCTTTTGGCCCCAAACTATGGTAAATTAAATTAATAGAACATCTAACATTCATGTGCATTTTGAAGCACCTCTCCATACTGGTTTCCATAGTAGCTAAGTAAAGCTCCATTGAACTGCAAATGAACTGTTACTAGATTTGTTTTTTAAAATATTTTAAATATTTTATGTATTAATTAATTAATTAATTTATTTATTTGAGGCAGAGAGAAAAAGAGAGAGAGTGGCAGGTAGATACAAAGAGAATGGATGTGCCAGGGCCTCCAGCAACTGCAAGTGAACTCCAGATGCATGTGCCCCCTTGTTCCTCTGGGTTATGTGGGTCCTGAAAAGTGAACCTGGGTCCTTAGGCTTTGCAGGCAAACTTCTAAATGCTAAGCTATCTCTCCAGCCTTAGATTTGTTTTAATTGTTTAAAATGTCACTGTTTGCTGTATGTGGTACACCTCAAGAAGTGGAGGCAGGAGGATTAAGGGCTGGATGCTCACCTGAAATAGAGAATGAGATCCTATCTCAAAAGGCACCCTTTCCATATTAAAAAATAAGCAAAATCAAACTATTGTTTGTTACTATTATATTCAGGATGGAAAACTTGAGGTTTCTGTCTTAATTTCCTCTCCCTCCTCTTTCTCCTTTTCCTTGTCCCTTGCTTCCTTTTGTACTAGTTTGCATGTTCTTCCTATGATTGGCCTAAAGAACTTTTTCCCTTAATACTCCTAATGTGTTATTTTTTGATTCAACTACATCAATATTTCAAGACTATTTAAACACATTTCTACTTAGTTGCAAACTTTTCAAGGTTTTATCTTATTGATAAATTCTTCCCAAAATATAATAGAGCTTTTCAATGATGACAGGGCCGCTTTTCGTGGTCATGTTTCAGAAGCCTCCGCGGATCCCCTTCTAGTGAGGTATGTGCTTGGCATGTGAAGAAAGCTGGGACAGTATGTGTTTGCTGGAGACAAAGGAGTCAACAAGCAACCTCTGGACATTAAGGTAAATGCTATGCAAATATGCACATGGTCCACAGAGGGGCTGCTTGGGTGCCTTGGGGTCTGTAGTGATCAGATCAGTTCCAGGATCCCCCTGAGGATGGTGAGACCCACACATGCTCAAGTCCATGATATAAGATGGTATAGTGCGTGCATAACCTCCACACATTCCCTTGTATACCTCAAATAATCTCCATGGCTTATGCCTGATACAATCTAAGTGCTGTGAAAATAGTTATATTCTTCAGGAATCATAAAAAGAAAAACATGTACTTATCTAGTACATAGGCAATATGTTTCTAAATACTTTCAATCTCAAATTGGCTTCATCCACAAATGTGGAATCCAAAGCTATAGACTTATGATAAAGCCTGGCCTCTACCTGACTTCAGACTGGTACCCAGATTCACATGAATCATCTTCCTCTTCTACCTCCCTTCTTGTCTTAGGATCCACAGAACTTCAGGTGATGGTTTGCTCCCTTGCTGGGGTACAGGATTCCCACATCATCTGCCTAGAGTGTAAGTCATCTTCCCAGGGCTTTAGGGAAGTAAGTGGTTGGTGTCAAAGAATAGCTGAGCCACAGGGTCAACCTAGAATGTTCTGAGAACAGCCTCTGGGTATGACACCAGAGAAGCTGGAACAGAATCCTTCATAGGAGGGCTTGGATATCCTGAGGAGGTGACACATGGCTTTGCTTTACTCATCTAGTGCACATCTGCACGCACGCAATGCTGCTGGCAGAGTCTCTTTTAAGACTCCTCTTTCTCTAGGCTTTGTCTTTCTTCTAGAACTGTCAACAAATGTGTCAACTACTGCCAATTTGGCCATTGTCAAGAGTCATGCTGGTTCCTGATGCTCAGGCATACGCCCTCTGCATTAGTCTCAGGGGAGATGTCAGTTTCTGACGCTTTCACATGTCCCCCTTGAGTTACATTTCCTGAGATCTTGAGTTCCTGGAGGATTCTCCACCAGGCATACACTTGGCTGTTCTTGGGCGGTCATCTGCCTTCATCCATGTGAAAGTGGATGCAAAGTGCAAAATGGCACCAAGGATTTTCAGCAACCATTGCTTCTTGGAAAATATTTTATTTATCTGAGAGAGACAGTGAGAAAGAACGGGTGCAATGAGGCCTCTAACTACGGCGAATAAACTCCAGATTCATGAGTCACCTTGTGCATCTGGCTGACCTGAGTCTTGGGGAATCAAACCTGGGTCCTTAGGCTTCACAGGCAAGCACTTTAACTGCTAAACCAGCTCTCCTGCCCCAACCATTGCTTTTCGTTCTTTCATTTGCTTGCTGGAATCTATAACTAGGAGGCACTTACCTGCATTTTATATTCAGCCAATTTTCCCTGTGAGAGGAAATCCTAAACTGGAAACTAAAACCAACCAATTTTACACACAGTTCTGCAATACCATATATTTTAAGTAAAATGCAATACAATATCTTGGGTTCCACCCCTACAGATCAGTCAAATGCACATGGAGAATCTTTAGTGGGGGGGGGGAACTACATTGGTACTGAATGCATATAGACTTGCATCCTAAACAATGCAGTATAAGAACTATTTGCATAGAATTTACATTGTATTTTATGTTGCTAGAGATGATTTAAATAAACTGTATCAAAGGATGAAGGACATACATAGGTTAAATGCAAATATGTCTCCATTTTATCTAAGAGATTAGAGCATCCTTCAGTCTCCCTGTGGATACTGAGCATGGCTATCCTAGAAGACCTTTCAAATTCTTTTCCAGAGAATTAGCTACAATAGCCAGGCACTAATGTGACTTTTGGAATGTGTCGGTTTAGTGAAATTATAAGTGCACATAAACTGATGATTCATGAATTCTCAAATTAAACATCTGTGTTTAATTTTATATTGAAGTGTTTTTAAATCCTCAGAAAATGATGTTACCAAATGTTTCTGGCTCACCAAATGTCCTATTTTTAAAAGTCTTAATCAAAGGCAATGATTCATCTAACACCTTCATATAAAGTTTGATGAGTGGGATATATATATCTTATGATATAAGTATACTTGGCTGAAGGAATTCAAAGAACAAATTCTGGAATTTTTTTTTTTTTAAATATGGAACGCTTCACGAATTTGCGTGTCATCCTTGTGCAGGGGCCATCCTAATCTTCTCTGTATCGTTCCAATTTTAGTATATGTGCTGCCGAAGCGAGCACAAAATTCTGGAATTTTTAACACAATTAATAACCTACCCAGGTGATTGTTGCTGTTTTGGATTCCTTCTAAGAAATGCTATAAGAAAAAGAAAGGAATGACAACAGGGAAGTACATGTAACAAGATCACAAGTACACAGGTTAGGTCACCCATCCCATCATCAATTTCTCACTGTCACACTGCTTAGCAACTTGGTGTTGGAGTCTATGCTGGCAGAAAAGATCTGGTTGCAGTAAGAAATTCAATCAAGCATGTTGCCACTGGGTGGCACAATTGGAAGTCTGGAGAGAAGTCTGGTCTTTCCAAGAGCGCTGCTTTTGCTCCTCAAAGGACTGGAATTTATAAACAGAAAGCTGCTGCCCCTCGTGATCCGTTTCTCTGACTGTTCATAAAACTGAGGAAGTCTGTGGCTTTCCAAGAGTGTAGATTTCACTTTGTATTGATTCTACGTGAAATTAACTTGAACTTTTTTTTTTTTTTTTTTTTTTTTTTTTTTTTTTTTTAGATTTAACTTCTTGTTGATAGTGGAAATGCAAATAATGGAGTCTGAGGCAGGTTTTGGTGATGAACTTTTGGACAGAAAAAATGGTAAAATATGTGCCATGTTTCTCCTCATTCTTGTAGGTCCAGTATGGTAGGCGTTGGCCACATATATCTATTTTCTGTTAGTTAACATTGATCTTTAGTCCCATTTTGACCCTATAGCCTAAAGTAACTAATAAATAACACCCATATTGTACAATGCAGATAGATGATCTTTATTTTTTTTCCCTCAAAAGGATAGAGAAATACTAGGCATTTCTGCTCATGTTACCTAAACACCTGGGGAAGCCATGCCTGGTGGTACAGTCCTGTAATTCCAGCCACTGGGCACACTAAGGCAAGAGGATCACAAGTACTGGACTTAGAGTCACCATGGAAGCTTATCTCCAAGTTTTTCCATGAGGGTACTTCCAGGACTAACTGGAGAAGGAAAGACTCTCTGTGGATGTAGATGGCAGTGTTGATAGGGCCTGGCCCCTGGTTCAATAAGGGATGAGCAGGCTGAGCACCAGCATTCCTCTGTCTGTTTCATGACTGAGATACAATATGACCAGTCACCTCATGCTTTTGCTGCCATGACTTCCCCATTATGATGGACTTTACTCTCTTTGAACCAGAATAAACCTTCCTTCCAGTGTTAGTTATCTTTCTTGC
Source organism: Jaculus jaculus (assembly GCF_020740685.1). NCBI lineage: Eukaryota > Metazoa > Chordata > Mammalia > Rodentia > Dipodidae > Jaculus > Jaculus jaculus. The sequence goes on from NC_059117.1 coordinate 41,149,997, forward strand.
TACACGGACAGATATCTGATAAAAGCAATTTGGGGGTGCTTGCTTTGGAAGCACATAGATTAAAATTGAATGATACAGAGATACATAGCCCTGCACAAGGATGACACACAAACTCGTGAAGTGATAGATATAATATATAATGTGACATATATAAATAAATGTATATATATAAAGTGATATATATAATATATGTTATATATAAAGTGATATATATATAATATATGTTATATATATGTGTATATATATATGTGTATACATATACATATACATACATATATATACACACATATATATATTGCATATATATGTATTACACTGGTTAGCGGCCCTAGCATGCCCATTCTCTCTCCTCTCTGTTTCTGTCTGCTTGCAAATAAATAAATAAATGCAAATTTGGAAATGGAGAGTTTATTTTATCTTACAGATCAGGTTAGAGTCCATTGCTTAGAAGGCCCAGTGGCAAGTACATGAAGCAGCTGGTCACATTTCACCCACAGTGAGGAATTCGAGTGATAAATGTTGCTGCTCAGTTAGCCTTCTCTTATTCATTTAATCTAACCCATGGAATAATGTCACCCACAGTTAGAGACAGGTCCTCTCACCTCAACCTTGGCTAGAAAATCTCTCACTGGCATGCCCAGAGATTCAGTTTCTATGGTGACTTTAAATTGTGACTGGTTGATAAAATCAGAGATTAACCATTACATGTACTTAACTAGTTTTTTGTCACAATGAGAAAAGTAACTAAGACATTGGGTTACAGAGTAAATTCCAGACCAGTCAGAGAAACTTAGTGAGTCCCTGCCTAAAAATAAAAAATGGATGGATATATATAGCTTGGAAGTCAGACACTTGTCTAGCATTCATGAGTCCTTTGGTTCAAACATACACAATACAACAAAACAAACAAAAATGATAGCTTTGTTAAGTTACTTATTGTTCCATTTAACCCCAATATAGCTTTACTTAACATTTAAACTATGTGAAATAAATTTTCACTCCTATCATATTGTGCTTCTAAGACATCAGGGATAGGGTAGGCTAAAGCTACACACACACACACACACACACACACACACACACATACACACACACACAAACATATTTGACATCAAAATTATCTTAGTCTATAGTCAACTGTGCATATTGTATATTACAAGATAGTTCAGAATTGGTATCACCAGGATTTTGGTAGTTAAATGCAGTTATTCAGTCATTCCTAATCCTTCTAGATCTGTGTTTATGTCACATGCTGTCTTTTCAATCCCTGTCAAATCTGCCATCCATTTTATTCTTTATACTCCTTTTTTTTTTTGTTATTTTGTTTTGAACCTTCGATGTTTCATTTCAGTCATGAGGTGGGGTGAGGAGGGTCACCTTTCTCATCCTTTGGCTCTTGGGAATTGTTTGATGGGTGTGTTCTCCTATGATACTCCCATTGAGAATATCGTATTTGCATACTGACTGAATGGATTGTGAGAAGATACTTTACTTGTCTAATATTTGTAGCCATGTTCAGAGGTTCAATTACATTTATATTTTGCTGAGGCAGCTTGGTGAAAAATGACTTTTTCAGGTATTTGGGTTCCTTTTTCAAAAGATAATATGGCTGGTGTTGGGTGTATAGTGGATAGGTTTGATTGTATACATACTGAGCACGTCTCATGTGATTCTTACTTTGGTATACAATGGTATTCAAGATATGGGCTGGGCATGGTGGTGCATGCCTTTAATCCCAGTACTAAAAAACAAAAATGGGGGCATCTGCTGAGATTGCTTAGTGGTTAAGGTGCTTGTCTGCAAAGCCAAAGGACCCAGGTTCGATTCCATAGGACCCATGTAAGCCACATGCACAAGGTGGTGCATGTGTGTGGAGCTTGTGTACAACAGCCATAGGCCCTGGCGTGCCCATTCTCTCTCTCTCTCTCTGCCTCTTCTTTTCTCAAATAAAAAGATAAACAAAAAATGAAAAAAGAGACACGGCTCTTGCTTATAATGGATCTGTGTATTAGTTATGAATGCTTGTACCTTTGAACAAAACCCTATTACATATTTCATTTTGCCAAGAGGCTTTGGAACTGTGGATAGCCTGTGCTAAAATTGATTGAGTGTTGGTGGTGTGATTTACTGTGTTGATAAAGTTTACAAGATGATGAGAACCAATGCAATTATTTTGTTTTATCTTATTTTATATTTTGGTTTTTTGAGGTAGGGTCTCATTCCAGCCCAGACTGACCTGGAATTCACTCTATAGTTCCAGGCTGGCCTTGAACTTACACAGAGCTCCTCCCATCTCTGCCGCCCCAGTGCTGGGATTAAAGGTGTGTGTCACCATGCCTGGCCAATTCAATTATTTTAAAGACTTATCTCCTGTCTCTAGAACAGTAATTATCAAACTGGACTGCACATGAAATTATCTTGATGAGTTTCTTAATCATGCACAGTTCTTTAAATAGTTGTTCTCAAAAAGTGGTCCACAAGCAAGCACCATTAAACATAACCTGGAAATGTGTTAAAAATGCAGGTTTTGGGCTGGAGAGATGACTTAGTGGTTAAGGGGCTTGCCTGCAAAGCCAAAGAACCCAGGTTTGACTCCCCAGGACCCATGTATGCCAGATGTACAAGGAGGTACAAGCATCTGGAGTTCATTTGCAGTGGCTGGAGTCCCTTGTGTGCCCATTTTCTCTCTTTCTATCTGACCATTTCTGTATCTCTCTCTCTCCCTCAAATAAATAAAAATAAAGTATTTAAAAATGCAGGTTTTGGGGCTGGAGAGATGGTTTAATGGTTAAGGCACTTGACTGCAAAGCTAAAGAACCTTGGTTTGATTCCCCAGGACCCACATAAGCCTGATGCACAAGGGGGTGCATGCATCTGGAGTTCGTTTGCACTGGCTGGAGGCCCTGGCACACCCATTCCCTCTCACTCTCAAATAAATAAATAATATATATTTTTTTAAATGAAGGTTTTTAGGCCCTACCCTAGTCCCACTGACAGACTAGATTTGAGGATTAGTTTAGCAAGCTCTTCAGGGACTCAGATATATGCAAATTTCAATGACCACTGCTTGGGAGATCCGATTTCACTGGTCTACAGAGTAGTAAGTGTGTGTGTGTGTGTGTGTGTGTGTGTGTGTGTGTGTGTGTGTGTGTTGTATGCACTTGTATGTGCTCTTGCAGTGTTCCACGTTAGCCTGCGGTGGGGTGTGCTTGCCGACAGTGGGCAGATACAGGGTGTCCAGCAACACTGAGCTGGAGTCTGTCTCTTACTGATCCCAGACCTTGCAGCATACAAGTAAGTCTTCCCAAGTCTCAGAGGACCACCTGTGAGAGTAGGGTTACACCCAGTTATTTAACATGAGTTTGTGAGTTCTTAGGAGTCCAGCGTGGGTGGTGTCAGTAGGGAATCTCCAGGTCCACCTGCTCGAGCAAGAAGTACAGGGAGCCACTGAGCTATCTCTCCAGTTCTAAGTTTTGTTCTTTTAAGAAGGCTTTCCAGGTAATTCTAATATAGAGATAGATTTGAGAACCACTATTCTGGGGGAAGCATTGCTCCAGCTTCTCTTCTGACTGGGTGCTGTTCATGTTGGTAGGACATCAGAGAAGTAGTTGTTTCAGATGTCATTAGATTGTGGTCACACTATCTGGGAGGGACTTTTATGTATATGAGGATTCACTAATTTTGACCAAAGTGTTGGATCAAAACTTAAAAAATGACCCAAGTCCTGTGGGAAATAATTTCCACACAGAGGCAGATCAGTGCTACCCAAGAACTAATGCTCAAGGGCATCATCTTGGGGAGTTTGTCAAATGCAAATTGCTGGTTAGTAGGTCAGGGGTGGGATGGAGGCGCTGCATTTCTCACAGGCTCTCAGGTGATGCTGATTCTGGGTCCAGGAAGATGTGGTAGAGGTGGCATTTCTCCTGCTGGGCAGTTGTCTATCTTTTTTTTTTTTTACATTTCTTTTTAAATTTTCCTTTATTAGTTGTATACATACTCAGTGTGTGAACAGCCATGTTGGTACCATTGTTAGGTTCCTCCTGTCCTCCCCCCTCCAAAGGGACACTCTTTGTTGGGGATTATGGGTTGTGCATTGTGGGGGTAGCTATCAGTTATGGGGAAGAGGCAATGTCTCTGCATAATGTCCCAACCATCTATTTTTGTCTTATTGATGGATCTTGTTTTTCCTCCATTTTCTCTGCCTTCCCTCATCTTCCCTTCTCTCCCAGTCAGCCATGTAGAATGGTGTTTAAACCTGGCTCTCAACCCACATTTTGAGCTCTGTCTCAGGACCTACATTTTAGCAGGGTTCCCGTTGTCTGTCTCTATGCTCTAGAATAAAGAAAGCAGTCAAGTCTCTAGATGATATAGTTGATATGAATTCTGATTGTCCACAGGTTAGTTTTTTAAAGCCCATATGTGGCAGGAACAAAAGGCACAGTGAGGAGATTGGAGTTACTACCCAAGGCAACAGAACAAGTGTTCAGACATGATTTCTTTAATCTTTAAAAATTTGACCTTGAGACAAAAATCCTTAGTGGTTTCTTAAATAGGTAAAGTGTGTGAAGTGAGAGCTTTAGTTACTTGCTGGGAGTTTTACATTGGAGCTACCTCAGAAAATACTGAGTGACTGAGTTGGAAACAATTTTAAATTGATGAGTTTAGAAAACATTTAAGTGATCTATGTATCATTAGAAAATGTAGTTTCTGTTGTAATTGATGTGGTATATTATTTAAGCTAAAAATAACGAAGCGTGAAATTTCAGTATCTCGGTCAGCATTAAAATGTTAGTCCTCATTTTGAAGCAGAAAATAAAAACGTTGCTATTTCATATTACAACAACTATTTTACCAATAACTTGAGGATTGAAGGGGTTGCTCTTTAGTTTCTATTCAGAAGAAATACTAATTTCACATTATTAAAAAAGATAACATTTATAAAATCCTCTTTAGTGACTTTTACACATTAAAAACTGTCCACGTTTGAATAAGTCATACATGTTAAGCAAAACCCTCAATAAGTGCAAATGTGTTTGGTTGAATTTATTTAAAAAAATCAAAATACAGAATATGATTATTTAAACTGTGATTTTAATATAATGGATTCATAGAAGTTAAAACTAAGAAAGATTGTACATCTTAAATACAATCCTTTCATTTTATAGATGAAATGGCCAGAAAAACTTCGGGCCTCTTCCAAAGCCCCAGAGAGCAGAGCAGGCCTTAGCCTTTGACAGGCTGAGGCCAAGAGGAGCAGACAGGACCTTGGAAGTTCTGCTTGCAAGCCTTTAGGGCCCATGGTCACCGCTTCTCACCTTCCTCAGAGGGCCAGCCCTCTCTTCAGTACAGACTAACCCTTGAAAGCACCATTTTTAATGACCAGTGTGGAAAATCACTTTAAGAGAACTGAAAACCACATCTGTTTGGCTTCGGACCCACAAGAATTACAGAAATCACCTCTTCTTTGCCCACCAATTATAGTGATTAAATTACTATAAAAATCAAACTTGAAAGAGAATGCTGTTTCCCCAGATGATGGTAGAATATAGAGCTGGCCCCCAGCTTCCCCTCCAAGTTTTTTTTTCCTTAATTCAGAGCACAAGTCTAAATTGCAAGTCCTAATCTTAGAATTAATCATAGCTTGTTTAATTCCAAATGTTTCCACAATATATGTTTAGTAAGCAGACCTGTGGCAAACCTTATTTATTTATTTCAGTAAGTACAACTGGCTTTTCAAACAATAGCTGTCCTGCTTGATTTATAAGCCTAACTTCTGAGGCCAGGTGAAATTTAGGCCCTCACTTACATTTGGCACAGTCAACTAAAATGCAATAGAAAAACAAAGTAACATGCGATTATAATTTCATTTTACTACAAGAAAGAATCCATAAAACATTCTTCTAAAATACTGCAACAATAAATCAAGAGAGGGGAATTATCCAGCCTTTATCTAGTTAATACTTGAGCACTTTAATGGAGAGGATGGCTCTCTTTGGTTTTCTAACTTTGCTGAATGTAAAACGTATTCCAACACCTAGTTAAAGGTCTTCTGATTAGGTTATTTGACATAAATATTTGCATGGTTGTTGGATATGGAATATGGAATGGAATGGAATTGTATATTGTGTTGGAACGTCCATGAGTCTGTAAAAGAGGAGCACTAGAATAAATACCCAATTTTGCCTCTCTGTGGCTGATTTCTCACTTTCTGAAACCCTATGGACATGATCCAAAACATGCACATATGTGTATATATTTAACTTAATGTTATTGCAAATAAGAACTTGAGAAATGTGGACCTGATTAATGTTAGCTAGATTTTATAATATTTTTGCACAAGTGTTCAAAAATAAAATTTAAATATATGCAAAGAAAATACCCATTTAATTTATATTGGCAATGAAAGTAAAATTAAACAAATATAGTTTTAGAATAAAAATTAGACAATGTTGTTAAGAGAATAGCTCAAAAGAGCAGCTGCTCTTTGATAATTCCTATATTGGCATTCAACATGGTGTAATGTACCTTAAATGTATAAACAGTGTTATTATACTAATTAATGAAAGCAAGAGCAGACATAGGTTCCATCCTGTTTTCTTTATATAAAGATCTTCCATTCATGATGTGAGCAAGTCTTAGGGGGATAATGACTAACAGTCCTGATAATTTTTTGTATGACCAGAACATAGACATGGTTTATGATTTTAAACATGCATCCACCTCTTATTTTGATAAAGGCTTATGAGTAAAGGAAACACATTGATGTATTTGGACCTTTTCTAGTCATAGTCACAGCTTAACAGAATATGTGAAATAGACATCAAATGACAAGTATGTAAAACTACTCAACTTGGCAAATAAAGAATATGTTATTTAAAAAACAAATTTTTAGGGGGCTGGAAAGATTGTTCATTGGGAAAGGCACTTGCCTGCAATGCCTAATGACCCAGGTTCAATTTCCCAGTACCCATGTAAAGTAAGATGCACAAAGTGGTGCATACATCTTAAATTCATTTATAGTGGCTAGAGGCTGTGGCACATCCATTTTTTCTCTCTCTGTCCTTGAAAATAAATACACTATTTTTTAAAAAAGATCTTTTCTTTTTCTTTTTTTAAATTATTTATTATTTATTTATTTGAGAGCGACAGAGAGAAAGAGGCAGAGAGCGAGAGAGAGAGAGAGAGAGAGAGAGAGAGAGAAAATGGGTACACCAGGGCCTCCAGCCACTGCAAATGAACTCCAGATGCATGTGCCCCCTTGTGCATCTGGCTTATGTGGGTCCTGGGGAATCAAGCCTCGAACTGGGGTCCTTAGGCTTCACAGGCAAGTGCTTAACGGCTAAGCCATCTCTCCAGCCCCATACAAAAATCTTTTCTTTAATCCCTATCAAATTTCTTCTTTCTACCTCTCCCACCAATGCTAATACACAATTGCAGAGAGTCTTTCCAGAATACAAAGAAAAGTAGATTAGTACACTTGGTAGGAGTGTTGGCGGACTCTTTTGGAGACAGCTGGGCCCTAGTTATGGAAAACTGTATACCTCTCTTTCACCTAGAAAATCTCTAAGAAAACAATGAAATGGATGTGTCAAATTCATGTTCTTATTACTTTAAAAAGAACCTAATATCCAATAATTGAGAACTAATAAATTATAGTACCCTTATGACAGGACATATGATCTCGTTATTATAACTCATATTGTAAAATATTTACCACCCTTCTTCTGTGATTCACCTCCACAGCACCTCCTCCTCTTCCGGGTAGGTAGGCTTTGTCGTGACCTTCATGCTGGGGTGCAGTGCAGAACACATACCCTGGCCTTCTCATCGCTAGTGTTTTTGGCTTCTTGTTTCTAATCTCTCGCCCTTTTCTTCTTTCTCCCTCTCTGCTCTCCCTGCCTCCTCTCCTCTCCTTTCCTTCTTTTCTCCTTCTCCACCTCTTCTTCCTCTCCTTTTCCTTCTCTTCCTCCTCCTCCTTCTTCTTGTTCTCCTTCTTCTTCCCCTCTTCCCCTCCCCTCTTTCTCCTCCACTGCTCTATGCCCCATCCTGATTTTCACAGACCATCTCAGGAAACTCACTGTCTAGTATTGAACAAGGTCTGGAGGACACCCGTTCACTTTCTCAATATCAGGACAGAGGTCGGAATACCCAGCCTTGCTTAGGACCTCTCAATTTGGGGGTCAGTAACGCAGACCCAGCACATCTGAGTAGTACCCACTTTCCCCCCCATCTGTGGCCTTCCCTGTGAGCACTCTGGGTCAGACAGGGAAGAGTGTGACTACAGACGGAGCTAGCTGGCACATGGTGATTTTGAGTCAATGGTGACTCACCTATTCCTATGTCCCAGCAACCATCGTTTCCCACCCTTTCCTGGACCATTTTATATTTGACTCCATGGTGAATAGGGTTGGCTTGATTGATTTTAAGATATCATTTTTATGTTAATCATTTAACTCAATGCATTCTTTTACTAATTACTTAACTCGACTAACATGTTTTCCTTGTTGGCTCATACAAACAATATAGCAGTGTATAAGGTTTTCTCAGAGGTAACAGCTAGGGTTATGGTATGGGTGAGTCCATCCAGATGTGTCTTCACTTCTAAAATAGTACATGTACATTTATGTATGGTCACATATTTTTATTAAAATTCCTATTTTCTAGAACTAGATTATTGTTTGTTATCTTATACTTTTATGAGATAATCTGCGGCTAATAGCACTTAGGTTAATTTCAGTTTTTCTTTTACATCCCATGATTCGGAGGTGTTCCTGTGTGATTCTGTTTGTGCTGCCAGTTTGAAACTCTTTCTGGGGCTCTTGCTGCAGCCAGACAATTGCCATTAAGTGTAACATCACTACTGTTCATGCCCATAGAGGCAGAAACCCACAAACTTCTAAAATGGATTAAGAGTTAGCCTAGCTATGGCTTACTGAGTCCCTCTGTCCTACAACTCATTTCACACAGGAGGCTCTGAAGTTCTGAAGGGATTATAACCCATGGGCCATCACACATCTCTGAACAGGCCAGTCTTCATTCGGCCAAGTGTTCAGTTCACTACCCAGCTGCCCTCTGTGGCTATAGGCCATGACTCAGAAGGTTGTTGTCCTCCAGAGCAGAATCCCAGATCACAAAGGTCTTTACTGTTCATGACAACACAAGAGTCAAACAGGGAGAAGGGGAATGGTGACTGTGCACATGGATCCAGTCCTAGACAGCGAAAGACTTTCAGGGAAGCACAGAAAGCAAGGGGAGAGTAACTGGAGGGCATGTCTAACAGACACCACACTTTGGCTTTCTTGTTTTTGCAGGATAACTGTAGCTACAGTAGCTTTTGGCTGTTTGGATAAAAGTCACCATCATATTTTTTTTATATAACTTTATAGTTTGCTTCTAACCTTGACACAGGTTTGCATGAAAGACTACCTCTCGGCAGGCCAAGAGAGGGAGCCCAGTGCCTTTGTTCCTCCCAAGCACCCCACAGCTTAGGCAGGCATGCTCCTGACATGACACGGGCACTCACCCAGGGCTGGCATTTGATTGTATCCTGCCAAAATTCATGCTGATACCTACTCCCAATTGTAGTCGTAGGAAAGGGCCTTTAGCAGATGATTCAGCCCCTTTTTCATGAACCCACTACCACATTACTGGAGATGGTAGTTTTGCCCCTTCTGTCTCTCCCACCATAAGAAGACACAACAGCTATCATTTTTTTTTTTTTTGAATGCAACCACTGGACTCCTCACCAGACATCAAACATATGGAATTTTGATATTGGGCTTGCCTGTCTCCTGTGCTGTTAGAAATAACTTTGGGAGCCGGGCGTGGTGGCGCACGCCTTTAATCCCAGCACTCGGGAGGCAGAGGTAGGAGGATCGCTGTGAGTTCAAGGCCACCCTGAGACTACATAGTGAATTCCAGGTCAGCCTGGGCTAGAGTGAGACCCTACCTCAAAAAATCAAAAAAAAAAAAAGAAATAACTTTGGTTCTTTATTAAAGCAGTGCAAAGCGGCTGGGTCAGCTTCTGAACTTCAGGATCCCCACCACCTTAGCAGTTCATGTGGCTGCTAGGAACCAGTGGGACCTGCCTGAGGGCTAAAAATCTGTCATCTCTAGATTTATTAGTTCTTTCAACAAATACTGCGTAAGCTATACATGGCTGGCGCTGTGCTGGGTCCCAGAGGCCCAGCTGTGAACACTGGAAACTTGTTCCTGATCTGCGGTGCTATGCAAGGATGAAGACAGATGGTCACGGGGTGTCTCATTCCAGCTCTGTCGACTAGTTCACCGAAGAGAACATGGACACAGGAGCAGGTGTTAGAGGGAACTTTCTATTTTCAGTGCTGAGATGGGACCGTGGACTTTGTACATCCTAGGAAAGTGGTCTACCACTGAGCCCAAGGACAGCTGCTCTTGTAACAGCCCTGCAGAGACTCCATGTTCTGGAAATGAGAAAGCTGGCCGGACCTGGGAGAGAGGTGAGAGGAGGTGAGTCTATGCTGAAACCCATCCAGAACAAATTAGGATATCTTAGTAAGGATTTGGGTTTGTTTCCTATGGCAACAGGAAACCTTAAGTGAGTTTTAATTAGTCAACCTAAATAGATTTATTTTTTTAAAAACATGGGCCTAAAGTGTAAAACAGAATTTTATGTGTCTGAGTCCCTTCTCAATTTGTGGTATTTGAAGAAAAAAAATCCAGGTTGAGCTCTCCAGAGTGCCAAGAGCACAATACACAAGCTTCTCTATTGCTCAGGTAAAACCAGCACGAAGTTCTGGAGCTGAAATGGTACCAGGCTTGCCACAGCTGCACTGTGTGGCCCATACTTAGCTTGTGGACTTGAGATATTACATGTGATGTAGGTATTGCTACTCGCTTCATCTTACAGCAGAGGAAAGTGAGGTGCCAAGAAGCAAGGTGGCTTATCCAAGATCGTAAGTGGTGGGCCTGGACTCCAACCTAGATGGCCTGGCTGCAGGGTCTGTGTCCTGGTGATGGACATGAGAGACCACTCCTCTCCAAGAGCTGACAAAGTAGTAAGTCTCTAGCCAGCCCCCAGCACAGCCTATCTTGTCAGCCCCACCAGCTCCTGGGGCCACTTTGATCCTGCCCATTGTGGGAATCCCATCAGAACATGTCTTTCACCCGCTGTAAGGTACATCAGGACTCTGCAGCTACTTGAGACCCTTTGGATGTGCCAACCTGGTTGGGCTGTGGGGTTAAGCATTATCCTATGGGTTTGGTTTGGTTTGTCTTTATAAGGCAGTGTCTCTCTTATCACGTTTTTGAAAGAGAGTTGATGGATTTTGAATAAAGCAAATTGCCCTCCACAGTGTGGGTGGGTCTCATCCCATTAGTGGAGAATTGGCTGGAACAAAAGGACTGGCTTCTCCTGGAACAAGAGCAAAATCTGTGGTAGGTTGCCTTAGGACTCCAACGGGGACATCAGCTTTCCCGAATGTCCAGTCCGACAGCCTGCCCTGTGGATTCTGGATTCTTACTGCTCTGTGTAACCTACATGTGCCCTACACTCTTAGCACTTGGTTTACAGCATGTGTTTAAGAAGCACGGGCGGAATTAGCGAGGCTGGAGCACCTGTCACACATCACTAGCCTGAGGATTTTCTCTTTCCCCCGATCCCGTGATGCGTGCCTGGTGTCACATAGCCCTTTCCTCCAAGACGAATCGGTATCTCCTGGAGGGAGAAAGGACGTTCTTAAGACTCAAGAAGAGACTGACAAGACTAGGAAGCTCAGGAATGCCCAAGGCTGACAAGGGCCTCTCGGACTCATAAACACAGCAGGGGAGGAGGCTCTTCCACACAGAGGACTACATGCTGTGCAGTGGAGCACCAAGGGTGCACTTTTCATGAGGCACCACTTATGTTGGGGTGAGCTTTGTGAAGCGGCTGCCTCTGAGTCCCTCATGCTCCTCCTGTAAGTGACCCAGTGAACTTGCCGATTCTCCAAGCCAGACTCGGGCGGAATCATTTTTTTTTTTTTTTTTAAATTTCAAGATATTTGATCACATCTCAAGAGAAGTCACACACACCTGGCTTTCTGGTTGTGCACCTGATGTGAAATCTCTTTCCTCTGCTGGGGTAAGAGTTATCAGCTTTCAAGTTTGAAGGCCTCCTTAGTGGTACTATTTCCCCACCACTAAGCTACCTGGCTTGATTTTGCTCATGCCAAATAAGCCCACCTAACACCCTTCCACTCCCAGGCTGGCTCCTTTCAGCTCCTGATGCTCCCAGTTAGGAAAGGTCAAGTTTATTTTGTACACTTGTAAAGCCCAGTTGGCTGTTAGCCCAGAGCTCTAGCTTCCTCCCTTGCCATTTTCAGAGCCAACTACCTCCATCCTTGGTGGTAGCTCCTGGCCCTGCATGCGCTTCTTTGGTCCCAATGTCTTCCTTTTCACCTGTTACTCTTGCTCAATGTCTTAACATGGCTGCCTGTGCCATTTATATTTTTTACTCTCTGTTAGGTTCTTGTCTTGCCATCATGAGGAACGGAGTGGGTGGACAATGAGGGTGAGGGCGACCCAGAGGGTTTTGTCTTTGTGAACTGGCAGTCTGCAGGCTGAAGTGAAGCTCTCAGCAGTCATTCTCTCAGCTGAGAGAGAACAAAAGTGACAGCTCTGGGCTCTTAGTAGTCATGGATGCCAATCAAGAGGACATGGAGGTAGAAGTGAAAGCATGGTGATAACCAAGAGTAGATTGCTGTCTGGAAGGAAGTCTTCCAGGAAAGGGGGTTTGTGCAGGGGTTTAGATAGGCCCAGATTGGGTGTACACAAATCAGCTGAATCAGAGAGAGCCTGCTAAAGAGCTTGTACAGGGAAAGGAGAGAGAGAAAATGTTACTTTCATTGTCCCATTTCCCTTAGTGTTACAGCAGCCATAGGAAGTGACTCTCTGGATGAAGGGCTGGATGCAGAATCTGTACTCAGCGGGTTCTGAGCCCTGCCTATTATCTGCTTCCATCACAGTAGGGATTGGGGGAGTCTCCGCTATGAGGTGCCTAGCTGTAATGAAGGGGGAGGTAAACCTTAACCATAATTGGCTCAAAACATGGACCAGGGGCATCTAGACAGGGGTGAAATACTGATGAACTGATGAAGGGGGAGACCGCATCATTCACTGTGCTCTGTGCTCAACTTTGAAGCTAAGGGACATTTCAACACGTGGGACCTGACATGACCTCAAAGTGTGGTGGGGTCAAGAGTGGTGAAGGATGCCAGGAGTCTATAGGATGGGGTGTCTTACGGGGCATGGTGGAGCACACCTTTAATCCCAGCACTAAGGAGGCAGAGGTAGGAAGATCACTGAGTTCAAAGCTTGCCTGAAACTACATAGTGAATTCCAGGTCAGCCTGGGCTACAATGAGACCCTACTTCAAAAAAACAAAACAAAACAAAACAATAGGAGACCCCTGGGGATGGAGAAAGCATGGGAAAGAGAGTGGGCAGGGGTAAAGGTGGAGCAAATGGGCAGAATCATTTAATACTGACATCTTTCCAGGATGAGTTTATGAGCAAATGTGGCATTCCTTTGGTCCTTGCCCAGTTTACTTCTATAAGATAAACACACTGAGGTGTCTAAGAGCTTGTAACACTAGAGTTAGCAAGCAATATTTTTATAGCTTTTTGAAGGCTTTTGGTGTAGGAGCTCTGTCTGGAGACCAAGGTTCTAGTCCTGGCTCAGCCACTTAAAAGAACTTCGAGGTGGGTGTCAGAGCCCTCAATCTGGGAGACAGAGATGGGTGGAGTATATTGGGTAACACTTAACATTATTTCCAGCTATGCTACTTTAAGAGTTTGCCATACATGTTGCTCTCAGGAGTAATTACAAGAGTAATATGCTTATAGATATATATGCTTAATTAAAACATTATTATTGGGCTGGAGAGATGGCTTAGCGGTTAAGTGCTTGCCTGTGAAGCCTAAGGACCCCGGTTCGAGGCTCGATTCCCCAGGTCCCACGTTAGCCAGATGCACAAGGGGGCGCACGCATCTGGAGTTCGTTTGCAGAGGCTGGAAGCCCTGGCGCGCCCATTCTCTCTCTCTCCCTCTATCTGTCTTTCTCTCTGTGTCTGTCGCTCTCAAATAAATAAATAAAAATTAAAACAAAACAAAACAAAACATTATTATTTATTTATTTGAGAGAGAGAAAAAGAGAGAGAGAATGGGTGCACCAGAATGTCCAACCACTGCAAACAAACTCCAGAACCATGAGCCACCTTCTGCATCTGGCTTACATAGGTCCTGGGGAATTGAACCTGGGTCCCTTGGCTTTACAAGAAAGTGCCTTAACCACTAAGCCATCTCTCCAGCCTCATAAAAAATTTTAATGGTAAAATTTAAAGCACATTTCACATATATTTACTCCAGTTTTTAAGATCTTGCTACATTTGCTTAGCATGTCTGTTCTCTTTTCTTCCTTTTGGTTGAGTTATTTTCAAATACTGATTTGTCATTTTACTTCTATATCCTCCAGTGTTCTAAAATGCGCAGATATTATCTAATTTGCAAATCATTAAATAACTTTGTATCATCCACTATGTGGATGAGCATCATATTTTTCTGGTTGTCTTAGGGTGTCTGTTGATAGTTTCTTTGGGTCTAGATACAGTCCATAGGTGACATTTTGTTATGCTTTCTTAATTTCTTTTCAAAGAACAGCTATTTTTAAGTGTGTAAGTGTATGTGTGTGTGTGTGTGTGTTTGTGTCCAAACAGGATCAGCCCAAGGAACATTGAAGCAGATGAGACAGATGGCCTAGTGACCAGGTTCCTCTTGGTTGGCTTCCCTTCAGAGGGAGGAAGGTACTTTTTCTATCAGCTTCTATTTTGTGGACTCTTGAACCCTTATGACCTATTTTCAAGGAAATATGCAGAGCTTAAGATGTAGCTGTTTCATTAAAACCAACGGAAACTGAGTAGTCGGAACCCTGTGTAGCGCCTTGAAAACATCTCTGTTGTAACCTTTGTTCACCTCTCAAGGAACAGTGAGCAGAAACAGACCTTTGGAGCTGTTCTTTTTTTTTTTTTTTTTTTTTTTACAGATGCATAAAATGTCTTGATCCTATAGGAAGTACTTGATATTCTCCCCCAGCAAATTAGTGTAGCCACTGATGTGCTTGGTCTCTTCTCTTTAATTTTCATCAGTTTCCTGCTGACTTTGATTCAATTCCAAATTGAGGCACAATGCTTTGGAAAACAGGAAAACAAGTCATGGGAGTCAGCTGTAGCTCTGCCAGTGTCTGGCCAAGGTATGCCACTTCTCTGGACTTCTGCTTATAATTGAAGACCCTTACCAAACCATCCAGTGTGTGGAGCAACTGAACAGAACCCTCCCTCAAACAAAATTTCCACATGACAGGCTTTATTTCTGCTGTCCCCATTTTCTTTTCCATGGACACTTCTGCTTGGGCACTTCCCATGGGCCCTGTGTACCTTCCAATAAGCGCTGGGTTGGTAGGAACACTTCTTTCATGGCTTTCTCCCCTTCTCCCTTTCTCCCCATGCAAAGCTTGTTCTCCTAGCAAGGGCCTGAGTCTTCTACCTCTGTATTCCTCTACCTCACATACAAACTCTTTTGCAGGTTGGAAAACATTAAGTGGTGAATTCTAATTAGTGCATTCACACAGTAAGATACAATTGACTACTGTCAATTTAATGTGCTCCTGCTTTGGGCTCACTTAACTTTGGTGGAGGAAAATACTCAACTAACTGATAGAAGACAGAATTTTAGCTTTGAGTGCCCATATGGCATATAAGGGCCTTCCTGGCTCTCCTCATATCCCATCCCAAAGGCAGTTTCTTACTCTCCTCATGGACAGTGAGGTGTGAGGGCAGTCACTGAAAGCACCTCTGTGAGAGAATGAGGTTATCACTATACCCACTAGACTCCATAGCAGAGAAGGCCTGGAGTGGCGGAGAGTTGCAGGAAGTGCTGGGCATTTCCCAACATTCATACAAAACTATGTTGGACAAGTTCCATGCAGCCAGAGGGCTGGGGGGCACATGTATCCAGAAAGTGCCTGGCAATGAATCGGAGGATGGGACAGAATATGGGTGTTGAATCTGTATAGACTCAAGGTAGAAAGACTGTGTTAGACATTAAATGGCTTTGGGAACTTGGGCAAGTCACTCAACAATTTTAAAGTCTTTTTTCTTATTACATGAAGGTAATAATGTCTATCTCGTAGGATTATTGCAGAGACTAAATGTGATAATGAATATAAAATATATGGTAATAAATTGGTCCAGGCTATATTTCCAGAAATCTTGATTCAGTTCCAGGTATTGGGTATTTTTTTTAAAGCTCCTTGGGCCTTTGTAATGCCAAAGTTTCTAACAGTTGTGATAATACAAACTTCATAGTGTTGCCCTGGGGTCAGGATCAAGTGTTGGTAGAGCTTTTCCAAAACAGAAATAATGTAGAACAAAAAAACCTTACCAGGTTGGTGGAATTCCAGGGCTGAAAAGCCATCCAGTCCAATCACTCATTTGTTGGTTGAATCCTATTTGCAAGATTCTTGCCAAGGTGTAGTTTAGGCCAGTGGTTCTCAAAGTTTAGTAGGCATGAGAATCACCTGGGAGTTGTTTAAACCCAGACTGCTAAGCCCCAGCTCCAGACTTTTTGTATCAGAGGACTGGATGGGGTCCTGAGAATTTTCATTTCTAATATGTCCCCAGGTATGGGTGATAGGGTTTGGGGGCCTTACTTGGAGAACCATTGATCTAGATAGGGCTGAGTAACCCCAGAGAACTCCCTGCCTCCCAAGCCTCACTCAGCTCCTAAGAGCCTAAAGCACTAACACACTGAATTTGGGGAAAGGTTCTCTGTCATATTAATCTGAACTCTGCCTCTCTACCCCTTGTACCTATAGAATCTTCTCTTGGCCTTCTGACAGCAGAGTTAAAAATCATTCATCATAGCTTTAACAGAAAGTATTTTTATTAGGTTTGGTTTGTGACTCACTGTTCTCATGGTAAAAGGGAAATGGACTGTAATTGGTATTCTGAAAATACGGCAAAAACCTTGAGCCATGATGTACCCTTTGGAAAGCAATTTCAATCAAACAAATGTATTTGAAGTGTCTAGTAAGTTTTGAAGTTGGTGGTTACACCATGGTGAACGACCCCTTCAGAAATCTCTGAGTAAAGTTAGGACCCACCACTCTCAGCTTGCTGAATAGAGATCTCTGACAATGGACAACCCAGTCCTCCTCTGTGGTTTTGCCATAGCCTTGTGAACACGTGACCATTCCAGCAATGAAACGCATATTTTGGCTCACAAGTCACTTGCTGAAGAAATAAAAATTTAATGGACATATATCTGAAAGTTTCTAGCACTTTGGGGAGATTTTGAGATTTATTCTAGCATACCATACAATGAGTTTTATTGGGAACTGCTAAAATACATAATTTTAATAGGAAAAGGTAAGCACAAAACGTTGACACCACTGAAAAAATATTGGGCATGCCAAAGCAACCCCTGTAAAAGTTTGCAGAATGTTCCAGCAACAAGTCAGAGAATTCATAGGGTCAGCTTTCTGGTGGAGCTTCAGCCGTGGTCTCAGTTTTAAAGAAACAAATCTAGGTTTTCAAGGAAAAACCAGGCAGTTGCTGCCTTGGTGAGAAGATATCCTGATTATTCTTATAGCTACATGAGGGCAGAGCATGAATGCAGTTAGTAAAACCCACTGTGTTAAAAGGCTAAAAACTTAAGTCAGTTACCAGTGGAGATGTTTCAGGAGATACAACCACTGTTATGTGACTCTGTCATTGTATTAGAAGAACCAAGGAAGTTACACTGGTAGGCGATATGGTCTCATGCGACCTCCAATATGTGCAGTCCATCGATAACTGAAACATCATTATGACATATTGGACAACTCAGCATTTTCCCCTTAGTGATGGTACCATCTCTGTTACCCATCATTACCACATATTCTAAGCTAAGATACTTGATTTATTGCTATTGATTGTGGAGTGCTAGTTTTAATTTTATAGTGCTTTAAAACCCTTAGCTTTTTAAAAAGTATTTTATTTACTTGCAAGGAGAGAGAGGGTAGAGAAAGAGAGAGAGAGAGAGAGAGAGAGAGAGAGAGAGAGAGAGAGAGAGAGAGAGAGAAAGAGACTCCAACTGCTGCAAATGAACTCCAGATGTATGCACCACTCTGTGCATTGTCTTTATGTGGGTGCTGGGGAATTAAGCCTTTAGGCTTTGCCAAAGTGACTTAATCACTGAGCCGTTTCTCTAGCTCTGCTTTTGCTTCATTTTGGTTTTTTGAAGCAGGGTCTCACTCTAGCCCAGCCTGACCTGGAATTTACTATGAAGTCTCAGGCTGGCCTCTATGCCATAGTGATCCTCCTATCTCTGCTTCCTGAGTTCTGGGATTAAAGGCATGCTCCACCATGCCCAGATCTTGCTTTTTGACTTTAGCATTTTAAAAATATTTATTTATTTACTTACTTATAGATAAGCAAACAGAGAGAATAGGTGAGCTAGGGCCTTCAGCCACTGCATACAAACTCCAGACACATATGTCACCTTGTGCATCTGGCTTACATGGGCCCTGGGGAGTTGAACATGGGTCATTAGGCTTTGCAGACAAGTGACTTACCTTCTAATCCATCTTTCTAGCCCTTGACCTTAGTATTTTTGAACTTCATTTTAATTGTCTAATCAAAAAGAGAAGAGTAATACAGATGGCTTTGCAATGCAGTGTGACATTGTACACAGCCCTCACCCTGGAGCTGGGAAGAGCTCATGGATTTGGGGGTGGGGGCCAGTGAGCATCAACCGCCACTCCTCACACCTACCATAGGGAAAGACGAGCACTTCCTGAAGGCACTGTTCCAGCTCACCACTGCCTCTTCACTAAGAACCCATGACAGATCTCAAATTGTGTGCCCTGAATCACTGATGTGCCTACAGGTCTTAGGAAGGTCACTGTGTGAAGGGACTGTGCTATGGACATTTAAATCTTTGAAGTGCCCAACAATTAAGGAAATCTGTTCAATTTCATCTATTGGAATGGAATGTTTACTAACCTTGGTCCAAGGAAAGAGACTTATTGCCCTGACCAGACTCTCAGCACCCTGTGGTGGATCCTGTTAATGCCTCAAGGTGCCATTTTAGAATTGCTGAAATCCTGGGAGATAGATGCTTGATGTGGTTACAGCCTATAGGAAGTAAAGAGACAGACACTGGTCAGATAAATGGTTCTGGGTGATTCTTTCCAAACAATGACTTTCTGTAGTCACAGTTTGTTTGCATTGTCACCATAAACAAGAACTACATAAGTATTTCCCTCATAAACTTCTGTTTCTAAGTATTTTGTCAGTTTAATGAGAATTTTTTTTGCTTGTACGTGTGTATAATGTGGTATGCATGCGTTCTTTGGTGTGTGTGTGTGTGTGTGTGTGTGCATGTATGTGCCCTTGTGGTACCCACCCATGTGCCCACCTGCAGTGGGGTATACTCACCTGTGGTGGCCTGAGTGGAAACTAAGGTGTCCTACTTCACTGTTTAGTCACCTGTTCTTATTTGAGCTGGAGTTTCTTACTATTCTTGGAGGTTGCCATCTTTTCTTTTTTTTTTTTTTTTTGACCATTTGTATATTTTATTTTAACATTCAGAAGATGATTTTCTAAAAGAAGTTCTTGTTTTACTACATGAAATAAAGATATATTTAAATTATTGACTTTTTAATAAAAATGTTGTAAACATAGACCCTCTCTCTCCACCCCAATTCTGTAGAGAAAACCTCCACTGCTCTCTAAGAAAAATGGATATGCACATCAATATATCTGTCTAATGACTGGGCTTATCCCCATTTATTCAAACTGTTCTCACTTTTGGATGGAGAATCTATTCTATTTTGCAGATGGAGGAGAATGCAGGGGAGAACAAGGACACATAAATACA
This sequence comes from Jaculus jaculus, assembly GCF_020740685.1. NCBI lineage: Eukaryota > Metazoa > Chordata > Mammalia > Rodentia > Dipodidae > Jaculus > Jaculus jaculus. The sequence continues at coordinate 41,169,931 of NC_059117.1, forward strand.
TCAAGAAGAGGGAGAGTTGACTATCTACCAGGAGATGGGTCACCTCCACCTCATCTGCCTAGAATCAGAAGTCATTATAGTAGAAATGGTGACACGAATACTGCTCTCACGGCTGGCCTGAAAACCAGTTCCATCTACCTATCTTCCTTCCTTTCCTCCTCCCTCCCTCCCTCCCCCTTTCTTCCTTCCTTCCTTCCTTCCTTCCTTTCTTTCTTTCTTCCTTCCTTCCTTCCTTCCTTCCTTCCTTCCTTTCTTTCTTTCTTTCTTTCTTTCTTTCTTTCTTTCTTTCTTTCTTTCTTTCTTTCTTTCTTTCTTTCTTTCTTCAATCTCCAGCAGTTCTCAGGGCTCTGCTTTCCTACAGGACTCGGATTACAGACAGGTATGTTCACACCTAGCTGTGTATGCGGTTCTTGGGTATTGAACTCCAGTACTCCTAGGCCTCATTAGGCCTTCATGCTTGCACAGGAAATACTCTTTACCATGGAACCATTCTCCCCAGTGTTACATGTTTTAAAGACTTTTTTTAAAAATTAATTATTTATTTATTTGAGAGTGACAGACACAGAGAGAAAGACAGTTAGAGGGAGAGAGAGAGAATGGGCACGCCAGGGCTTCCAGCCTCTGCAAACGAACTCCAGATGCGTGCGCCCCCTTGTGCATCTGGCTAACGTGGGACCTGGGGAACTGAGCCTTGAACCGGGGTCCTTAGGCTTCACAGGCAAGCGCTTAACTGCTAAGCCATCTCTCCAGCCCTTTTAAAGACTTTTGACCAGCCAACAGCTCCATCTGACTGTTGTTTCTGAAGATACCACAGCACTGCCTGTTGGCAGCAGTTGTCCAAAGCTCGTGAGGCTGCCTTCTGTTCACCTCTTCCATTGGTCAGACCTGATCACTGGGTAGCAGCCAAGGGCCTTGGGGAAGATGCTGCCAGCCAGGCTCTGCTAAGAGCTTGTTCTGCAGAGACTGACTGGAGACACTGAATAGAGGACTCTGTTCTTCACAGCTGATTTCATCACTGCCAGGTTCACACGGGTGTTTTCACTTTGTTTTCTCCTGCAGTTTCGACTCTCTTTCCTTTCAGAAAAGGATCTTTTGTATTTGGCCTCTTCCCAATACTTTGGTAAGTTCCTGCCACACTAGCTCTGAATTCACCTCCCTGTGCCGACTTGCCTAGGGAGCTGAGCCACACTCCTGTGCAAATTTTCCCTCCCTTCTCTACATATGGCTGGCTATGCATCTCCAAACATATTCCCTTCTGTGAAATGAGCTCTCTCCAGAGCTAGGCTCCAGGACACAATGGACTGGCTCCTTGGCTCGCTGCCCCAGTGATAATCTGGAAGCAATCAGTGGAATAGAAAGATAACACAGCTGCGATTTTCAATGAGACAGGTCCTGGTTTTTCTACCTGCCAACCACGTTTCCTCTGAGGAGTTTTTCAGCAAGTGCTGTAAAAGAGACCTTTTAATCTTGTTTCAAAAACCTGGAGTCCCAAATTGTTCCAGATCTCAAGCAGAAAACAGGCCAGGAAGAGGTGGTTGCTGAGGAGGCTGGGGTCTGCAGGGAAATGATGGGGGAGCGGGAGTGGGCAGAATGCCACTGCAAGTTCTTCTTAGCTCTGTTGTACTTGAGAGGACTTGGTGAACTTGGCCTTTAAGTGCTATTGCCAACTATGATATGGTTTGGGGTGGGGGCCGAGGGTGTTGCAGAGGTTGACGAGCATAAATCTGTCAGTGGGTGATTTTCAGACATCTGCCCGGAGCCCTTGTAGACATACACTGGAACTCTTGAAGCCAGGGAAGTTACCTGCCCATGCCTGGGAAAAGCAGAGCTGACCCATCCCATCTCCTCCCTGACAGCATTTGTCTAGAAGAATTCTAGGCCAGGGAAAAGGATGCGTCAGTAATCTCTAAATAATTAGTTTATCTTTTCAATTTGGAGCTAAGAGGAAAGGAGAATAAAAGAGAGGAGAGGAGGTGGGGAGGAAAAAGAAAGGACATAGTAGGATCTGGAAAGCTAGGAACTAAAATCATATTGGTTGGGAGCAAATGACAGCTATAGAAACCTATCCCCAGATCCTAGAAGCATCTACTGTCCACTGGGTACCCCTGATTGCTTTTGCCTCCAGCTTAGCTGTAGCTGAGTGACAAAGTTTGCGAAGTCCCCAGTGGCTTATTTTATCTTTTTATCTTTCTTCATGCATTACTAGTACTTACCTCCTAGTTTAGAGCAGGCATATTTTGCTGCCCAGATAATAACTGGTTACATTAAAACATACTTCCAAAATTCATTTGCTGACTAAGGGCAGAAGGTCTGGGGTTGACAATAACTTGGTGTCATGGGTCTCTCTGCAACTAAAATGCCTCAAAAGCCTGGCCTTTAAAATGGGGCTCCTCACTGCTACTCATTTTACAAGGTTGTTGCAAACGTGGGTGCCCAGGTGGGCCAACTTAGGAAGCTTGACTTTGCGTCCTGTTAATGCTAGTTCCTCAGTTTGAAGACCTAACTGAAGAGCTGTCTCTGCTTGCTGGCATCCCGAGGGACTTGACCTCCACACAGATAGGGCAGGAATACACAAGGGCCCGGTGTTCAGTGAGACCCATCACGTCTCCTCCTCTGACAGCGTCTAATGATCTCTTCCTGATCCCTGGCTTCTGTGTCTCACTGTGACTGTGCAAATGGGTATCTGATGCAGAAAAGCTTGAGAGATGCTATCCTAGGGCTCAGATGACCCCTAAATAGTGTCATGTGGAAAAGAATCAATTTGCATCAATCCAAAGTGGACATAAACCATGGCCATCTTTGACTCAGATGGACATATGGCTGAGGTTTCTCACGTGCCAAGGAACAAATACCTGGGTTTTCTTTATTCTGCCTCATGCATCCCTCAAACTTCAAAACACAAGAAGTGAAGCTTCAGGATATACTCTGAGTGGGGATGGGAAGAGGCTCCATCCTGAATCCTAATCCTTGGACTTCCTGTCACTGGAAACCCCTCAGGCAGCAGAGCTGGGCCCTTATTTGCAGTAGGGGAAAAGCACAGGAGCTAGACACAGTGGCCTCCGGGTCACTGAAAAGAACGCTTGAAGCTTAGGTCCAGTCCACCAGCCACAACTACACCATCTGGAGCATGTTGCTTGTCTAGTTCTCTTCTCTCTTTTTCCTTTTTCAGTGTTGGGGAATGAATTTAGCTCATTCAGGGAAGGGGTTTCTTTTCTGATTCCTGGCTTATCTTTCTCCATTGGGTTGTTGTAAGGATTAAATAAAGTATGTAAATTACTTAGCATAATGCAATGTGTTGGTAAGCATCAATAAATGTTTGTTAGTCCCACATGGAGTATTTTGTATGTTTGTTTAGTAAACATCAGCCAGACTTTACTTCAGCTCCCAATTCCATCAGAAGGCAGACACCTCTATTTCCTCCCATTTGTTTCCTGTGGCTCTGACTGAACACACACTGCTGATGGCCATCCAGTATTTGAAACATTGTACTCTGATGGCAAGGCAAAGCCAGCCATTATAGAAGAAGAATGGACAGAGAATCTATTTAAGCTTCCTTAGGTCATTTTTTAAAGTTCCAAATGCATTTCTAGAATTTTTCAGTAATGCCATAAGAGTATTTCAAAGTTTCCAATAAATCCTTATATTTCTAGTCAACTGCTTTCTAAACATCTGGAGCTATCTAGTTTAAAAAAATTACCAGTCTTAGTATTTATCCTTGGAAGTTTTAAAATTTTTATTTATTTATTTATTTTTTGGTTTATCGAGGTAGGGTCTCACTCTAGCCCAGGCTGACCTGGAATTCACTATGGAGTCTCAGGATGGCCTCAAACTCATGGCAATCCTCCTACCTCTGCCTCCCAAGTGCTGGGATTAAAGGCGTGCACCACCACGCCCGGCAGAATTTTTTTTAAAGTAGGAATGATTCTGAAATTCCAAACTACCACAACCTATGTTTCTCTTTTTAAAAATTTATTTATTTATTTATTTGAGAGGGGGGGGCGGGGGAGAGAATGGGTACACCAGTGCCTCCATCATTGCAAATGAACTCCAGATGCATGCACCCCCTTTTGCATCTGGCTTACATGGGTCCTGGGAAATGGAACTGGGATCCTTTGGCTTTTCAGGCAAATGTCTTAACTGCTAAGCCATCCCTCCAGCCTCTGTGTTTCTTTTCTATAAGTCCTCTGATATGAAGTCCATTCCCTAGTTCAGATTGCTACAGAGGGATTTTTGAGTCCATACATGAATGCTGTATTGTTGATGTAGCTAACATGCAGTGTATTGGTCCAAGAATAGGCAGCAATAATAATGCTCAACAACAGAATGCAGATGTGCTAACAATACTATGCCAGACAAAAGTGTGTTTCAAAGTGAATAGGTAGGTGCCATTTTTGAGTATATGAACTTTTTTCAAAGAATCAAAATATAGTTGCTATTATCCTTTGAGGCCTTATAGTAAATTAAACTGAAAATATAGGTATTGTTTATTTTAAAGAAATGTATGGCTAATAATACATGTTCTTAGCTTCATTGATTCTGGGTCCTCATGCTGCAAGTTGCCCAGAAGAGAAGCTGGACTCCATGGCGAGATTGCAGTAGCCCTTCAGCCTCGAAGAGATTGAGAGCACAGTCCTCTGATCTAGGACTGTGCTGACAGTGTCCTGTGCCTGGTCACCCAGAGGTAAATCCTGGATTCTTAAGCTGGGGCACAGGACGCCTTCCTAAATTCTAAGCTGCTATATCGAGGGAAGAAATCTCAAGGTTCATTGAAATCCATTTGCTTGTTTTTACAGACTGATAACACCTTGAAACAATTATGTGGGGAAGAAAAATGAAAAGTACCAGACATGTCTTCCCAAACATCCTCCACTCAACAGATTCTGACTCTTCCTGATGTTCTAATCTGTGGGATTTACATCAATGTATCTAAAGGAAGTCAGCACATCTGCATGTGAAATATGCTAATTCAGCTAGAGAAATCACACATGATGGCATTCCAACCCTCTCTTCTAGTTTCTGTGGCCATGGAGAACATCCTTCGGGCCCTGATTCAGGCTTAGGAAGGATAGGAAGCCTTAGGGGAAAGTTTTAGGAGACAGAAAGGAAGTGGCATTCTCATTAGTTCTTTCGTATTACACAGCAACGCATAAGGCCAAAGGGCAACTGAGCAACTCACTAGTAGAATGAAAGGCTTGTTTTCTAGAGTATGTACTGCATATCTTATTTGTTTTTCCTGTAAAGCTCATGCACAGAGGATACACTAACTCATAAGTCAGTCTATCTTCAACCTTTCATGTTTGTGAGTTGCAATGTTGCTTAGGGTGAGAGAGAGCAGAGATGTGTTATCATGTGGCTCCCACATTTCTGATGGAAGACTCCCTTGGCGCTCCTCTGAATGAATGATAAGAGAGGGTTGACTTTCCAACATTCATGGAGATGGCATTTTTCTGTAGCCACTTGGAATTGATGAAGTAAGATGTAGTTGAACCCTCCATTCCACTCTCTTCCTCAAGTCCAAAGTCAGCACCATAAAAGTAGCAAAGATCAGCCCTAGTGTTTACCTAGTCATTATTTCCATAGTCTCTTCCAATTGCTATTCCATGTGTTTGGAGATACAGTTAATATACAAAAGTCTTTCTTCTTTTGAATATTTCCATTTATTTGAGAGAGACAGAGAGAGAGAGGGGAGAGATTGCCACTGCAAATGAACTCTAGACACAAGCATCTGGCCTTATGTGGGAATCAAATCTGGGCCCTTGGGCCTTGCAAGCAAGGGCCTGTAACTGCTGATCCATCTCTCCAGCTCTATGAACATCTTTGGATGGCAGAGGGCTGGGAAGGTAGCTAAACTACTTAAATATTTATTCTCATTGAAATAACTGTTTATAATATTTTAGCAAAAATTACTTTTTTCCTTTTATGTATTCTCAATACAACTTCAATCCCATGTGTTTAGTACAGATTATACAGGGTATAGGTGGGTAATGAAGAAGCAATTTCCTTGCTAAAGTTGAGAAAATGAGGTTGAGGAGATAGCTTAGTTGGGAATATGCTTACCTTACCAGCATGAAGACTTGAATTTGATCCTCAGTAGTCACATATAATTCTGGGCGTGGAAGCCTATGCCTGTAATTCCAGTGCTGGAGAGGCAGAGATGGGAACACCATGGAGAATAGTCTAGAGAAGCAGAGATGGGAACACCATGGTGAATAGTCCAAAGTGGCAGAGATAGGAACACCATGACGAACAGTCTAGAGAGGCAGAGATGGGAACACCATGGTGGACAGTCTAGAGAGGCAGAGATGGGAGCACCATGGCGAACAGTCTAGAGAGGCAGAGATGGGAACCCCATGATGAATAGTCTAGCTTTCTTGGTGAGCTCCAGGCCAGTGAGAGACCCTATCTTTAAAATAAGTGCATAGTGTACCTGAAGAATGACACCCAAGTTTGTCCTCTGGACATGAATGTGCACACCTCTGTGCCTGCACACGTATCAACATGTCTGTACATGCATGCCACATACACATGCAAAAAGAAAAAGAGAAAAAAAAGAAGATTTGATAATGGACTTAATTGGCCCTTCACTATCACAAGTTCCCATCCAGTGAGGCTGGTGGCTGTGAGGATGAATACCAGCAGTTTGGAAACATGCTCATTTGAGACTACTGACTGCCTAGGATCCTGGCTCCATCTTCCTCTTTAGCAGGCTTCCCATCCCCCTATGCTGAATTATGGCTCCCAATCCTGTCTGCTTCCAAACAGCCTGCCTACAATGAAGACCTAGTTCCAGACCATGGGAAATACGGTGAAGAATGTTCTACCTTAAGGTTTCAGTCCAAGTGCAGGCTCAGAGTTTCAGCCAATATAATTGGTGGTGGTGAATAAATTATGCTTGCCCACACTTGTCTCCCACAGCAAAGACGCTGGAGACAGCAGTACTCAGTTCCCTCCACAGTCAGGATGACTCAGCACTCCCGTTACTCCTGCTTCACTGAAGCAGAAACAATCCTTAAATGGGGGGGGGGGGGCGGTGTGGGTGTCTTATGAGTGGGAAGGCAAGTGTAAGCAAAGTGAATTCATATTCTGAAGGTTCCACATGAAAATAAAGATGCAAGTAGCAGCCATGTAGCTGATACGGAGACGTGAACTGACAGCAGTGGTGGCCACAGACGGCAGTGACATGGATCCTGGCACTGCCATTTATCAGCTGAGCAGGTCACCCACTTCTGTGGGACTTGCTCCCTCCTCTGTGTAGTGGATTGGACAATAGCAGCACTGACGTGATGGGACTGTGGACAGATTACATACAGCTCAGAAAGTGCTTTCAGCATCGCTTGACTGTGCTGAACAGGGTTCTGTTTTTACTATAAGCATTCTTTTTGCCTTTTTAATCATCTTTTTAAAAAGTTGTTTCTTCCTCTTTTCATCTATTCTTTTCCTTCCTTTTCTTGACATTATTAGACATACTACAAGACCAGGACTGATCATATAATTTGCGGAGCCCAGGACAAAATAAAACTTCAAGGCTAATTATCTGAAAATCAGGAAACATATTTTTCCTTTCTCTATCCCTTCTCTTTCCCTCACTGTTTCCTCCCCATCATCTCTCCCTCCTTTCCTCCTTCTCTCCCTCCCCTTTCTTCTTCTCTTTCCCCATCATGGTGTTAGATGTTTGTTATTTCCTGATGTACCTCCTCTAAGGCACAAGGCTGTATCTGGACAGTATAGACTCAAAAGTGCCTGGGCCCTTCTCAGCAACTTTGTGCACTGTATGAATGTACCGCCATCCAACCCTTACTGTGTTTTTGTCTAATCTTCCACCACTGATGAGGGATAACAGAGTCAGAGAGCAGGAAGCAGAGAACCCACCCCAGTGAGGAACTACATGTGCAGAGGCCCCAAACCCCAGTCCATGTTTCACTGTTCTGTTGGACTTCACCTACAAAAAGCACACTCAAAGAAAAATTATCAACAACTTGGCAGATTGTGTTCACAAAGCACTATGACCCTCAGGGTGGGCTTTCTTTTGAGTGTGGAACATACTCATGAACCTGGAAATGAAAAGATGGGATAGTAGTCAAAGTCCCATTTTGATTATGAAATAATTCTCTACATGTGGAAGTTGGATTTCATTCTGTTTTAGTGGAACTAATACTAATTGGGAACATCTACTTACTAGGCTGTTTATTTGCGAAAATCTAGGGGCGGTGTTGGTAAGGTGTGCTTCAATCAACTAGTCAACTGCAGACGTGTTATAAGGCAGCTTTTATAGTAGATCTGTGTGCTTATCAGACCAAAAGCATTGGATCAACATTTTTTTTAAAAAATATTTTATTTATTAGAGAGAGAAAGAAAAAGAGGAGAGAATGGGCACTCCAGGGCATCCAGCCACTTCAAACAAACCCCAAAAGCATGTGCCATGTGCATCGGGCTTAATGTGGGTCTTGGAGAAATGAACCTGGGTCCTTTGGCTTTGCAGACAAGTGCCTTAACTGCTAAGCCATCTCTCCAGTCCCAGATCAACATTCTTAAAAGTGTATTACATTCTTTGCTGAATTGAAGTTTGTAAGTAAACGGGTTTAATTAAAAAAAAAATGTGTGTGTATGTGTGTGTGTGTGTGTGTGTGTGTGTGTGTGTGTGTGTGTGAGTTACTTGAGGAAAGAATTCATTGTAAGGAAAAATTGGGGCACTGAGCCAAAGAAAATTAACAGATTCTTGAAATTCAGGTCTACCCACTTAATAGGACCAACTTCACTCTGACCATTTATCTTATGTCTTACCATTTACAATTGCTGGGTCTTCTGAGGCTTTGGAAGGAATAGAGAACTATGGAAGAAGACATACAAAATTGAGACATTTTCTGCAGACAGAAATGACCAAATTTCAACATGAATTTACAACTTTATAGTTAAATTTGGTTTCTCCATTCTTCCTAGTGTTTCCCCAAGAATCTGCTCATCCACTCACTCCCCAGGCTTTTCTACTCTTAATGGTCGCCAGCAAGTCAGCTGCCTTGCCCATGTGTACAGACCGTCAACATTATCACTTTCAGTCACCTTTCCTGGTGCTTCTCTTCACTCTGTATCTACTTTAAGTGCCATTATCCTTTCCTACAGACAGTTTCAACCTTGTTTATTTTCTACCTTCCTTCCCCAGTGATCTTGGCTGGCAGACGTCCAGTCCTGTAAAACCCACAGCTGCCTACTCTACTTGGCTGTGGAAACCTGCAGTGGTTCTCACTGCTGTCACTCTAAACTGTTATTTTCTAATCTCACATGGACATTCAATACAGCAGCCTGGTCTACTTGTCTACTCTTCAAAAGTGCTATATTGTTTCTTCTTCTCCTCACCTCCCTTTTATCTTGTGATCCTTCTTTGTTCTTCCTTAGGAAAATAGATCAGGGCTGCAGAGATGGCTTAACAGTTAAGGTGCTTGCCTGTGAAGCCTAAGGATCCATGTTTGACTCTCCAGGGCCCATGTAAGCCAGACATACAAGGTGATGCAAGCACACAAGGTTGTACATGTGTTGATTGCAGTGGATGAAGACCCTGGCCTCCCAAGTTCTCTCTCTCTCTCTTTCTCTCTCTCTCTCTCTCTCTCTCATACACACATACACATACACACATAAATAAAGGTCAATCTATTGGGCTTGCCTCAAAAGATTTTAAAAATTAAAAGAGGGGCTGGAGAGATGGCTTAGCAGTTAAGTGCTTGCCTGTGAAGTCTAAGAATCCTGGTTCGAGGCTTGATTCCCCAGGACCCACGTTAGCCAGATGCACAAGGGGGCACATGCGTCTGGAGTTCATTTGCAGTGGCTGGAGGCCCTGGCGTGCCCATTCTCTCTATCTCCCTCTTTCTCTCTGTCTGTCGCTCTCAAATAAATAAATAAAAACAATTGAAAAAAGAGGAAACAGATCAATTGGTAGTAATTCTCTGCTTAATTCACAAGTCTCTCCCCCTATACTTTCATTTTCCTTGCTATATCATAAAGTGTACCTGCCTCATTTTATCAAAGAGTTATTTGTACTTTTCAGTTTGTGATTTTTTTTTAGTTTTAAAAAATATTTTATTTATTTGTAACGACAGAGAAAGAATGGGTATGCCAGGGCCAGCCACTGAAAATGAACTCCAGGTACATGTACCACTTTCTGCATCTGGCTTTACGTGCATACTGGGAAATTAAGCATATGTTGTTAGCATTTTCAGGCAATCACCTTAACTACTGAACAATCTTTCCAGCCCTAGTTTATGAACTCTTGTAAATATCCCCCCTCACAGCATCTTTGATGGTCCTGATCTGTCTAGGGGACACCCGACTACACTATTAGATATGCTGCTGGTAAGTGCTGTCTAAAACACAAAGTACAAAACTTTACTTGACCCTATTTCTTTTTTTGGCACCTGTTCCACTTCCTTGCTCCCCTGCACAGAAAAGCTTACAACTCTTCATTGGGAGCTCACCCTTCATTGTATTCCTAATTCACTCTAGCTAGGTGTCTGTTCCCACTGCTCATAGTAAGACCGATCAAGTGCAAGGTTGCTGTTATCTCCATGCTACCAAGCTCAGTGGTTTGATCTGCTATGGCACTTTCTCACTTTTGATATGCCTTAACACATTACAAAATGGAATTGTATACCACCACAGTCTTGGTTTTCCTCCTTTGTCCCTCTACTGGCTTCTTCTTGCAAAATGATGTCTATATAGCAGAGGTGTCTGGAACACATTCCCAAGTTATCTTTAAGGAGCTTTGATTCATTTCAGTCGAGTATAGGTTTAGTCACCAAGATATGGGCCCTAGATGGGCTCATTGTTACTGAGGCATTGTTGATTTTTGGCATTCTCAGTCAGAACTTGAACATATGCACTCCTCTTCCTGTGACCAAAATACCTAATAGAAATGATGGAAGTGAGGAAAGATTCATTTTGGCTCATGGTTTCAGAGAGTTGCAGTCCATCATGGTGGGGAAGACACAGCTCGGTCTGTGGTAGGGGGAGTGTGAGGCAGCGGCTCTTCACATGGCAGAGACCAGGAGGCACAGAGAAGGGCGAAATCAAGGGCTGGCCTGTAACCTTCAAAGATCTACTCCAGTGACTCACCTCTGTAAGCCTGGCCTCCTCTCTTAAATGTTCCATAACCTGCCACCCGACATAGCACCATTATCTGGAGGTCAATTGTTAAGAACATTAACTATCAGGGATGTTTCAAACTAAAGCATAGCATCTGTCTGATGATCTTCTGCCTTTATTCTATCATACAAATAATGGAATTCACATTGATGCAATTTAAATCTTATACTACGTACTTTATTCTAACTATTCTCTTTTTATATTTATGACATTTTTTTCCCAGATGGTGGTAATCATGTCTCCCTTTACCCTCCTTACATGTATTTATTTGCTCAGTCACTGTGTACATAGACTGTTACTGGCCGCATGGACCTTCCTTCTCCTTGGTGCTAGCGTAGCTGACTCACATAAGCCCAAGCCTGTTGAGAACTGATGTTTCCAGCCCTACTGTTGTTCAGTATTAATCACTTATAACTTTCCAGTAGGTGTTAATTAATTCATGTATCAAATATTTGCTGGGGAGCTGTCTATGAGGCACAGGGTCTCATGTAGCCAAGGCTGGCCTCAGTGTTAAATGGCACAATGTAAAATGCTGTGGACATATCAATGAACGCAGGAGCCCAAGTATTAGTTGTCATGTTTTTACTCTAAAGTAGAGCTTCTTAAATTTTTTCCACGTGTGGGTCTTTTTGCTCAAGAAATTTTTATGTGATCCCAGCTATATAAGTATGTAAAAGAGACATACAAAGCAACCATTTAGTGATAGTAAATCATAAAGATATTTATTTTAAAATAATTCTTTGTGAGTCAGGTATGGTGGCACATGCCTGTGATCCCAGCACTTGGGAGGTAGAGGAAGGAGGATCAGAAGTTCAAGATCATCCTTTGTTACATAGTGAGGTTGAGGTCAGCCTGGGCTACATGAAACCCTGTCACAGAAAAAGTAAAATAAAATAGTTATTTGGTTTATTATAATTTTAGTATTTGTAAAGATAAAAGAAACTTTGTATACTAACAAAATGGATATGCTTAATTTACATAAATAATTAAACCTTATCTGAATATTTGATACTGAAGGATATAAACATCTTAAGTGTTTTCCAGGGTTGATTGAGCTGAGAATGCTTTTTCACAAAAATATATAATAGGATACAGCATAAGTGTATCTGGGGCCATTTCAGAAATTCTGTTCTTATCCCAAGCTAAAATTAATTTCATAATTTATTTAAATCAAATTAAAGTCAGCAACTCAAACATCACTTTTTAAAACCAAACCTCCTAATACAATCCAATCCAAATATATACTAACTTGGTATTTACATGCTGAGGAATATTGGTAGGGAGATATTAAAGGCCTTGGGTCTCCATAATTAAACCATCTTGTTTCTATAAGAACAGAAAACATTGCAATTCGTAATGTACAACACCTTCAAATTTGTGCTGAGGTGTTTAAAGCAGCACTCAGTGCTGTGTGACGTGATACCACACGCAGAGCACAGTGTATATGTGGTGTGAGTGAGTGCTACCAGAAACACCTGGGATTCAGTATGCACTTCATTTTGAATTGATTTTTGGTCATTGAATGTTCAGAAATCTTTTACTGTTTCCAACTTTGTTGCAACCCCCACATTCATACAGGAGTCTCATATGGGAGTCATGATCCACAGGCTAAGGAGAGAACTAGACCATGTGTCTCTGCTCTGAACAATTTGTCTTTATTAAATTTGCATAATTTTATTGTTTTGAGCCAGGGCTTCATGTAGCCCAGGCTGGCCTCAAACTTACCATTTAATCAAGGGTGACCTGGAACTCCCGATCCTTCTGCCTCTAGTTCCCAAGGGTGGGTTATTAGTGGGCAAATGCCTGGCTGTTTAATTATTATTACAGAATTAAGGATTGGTAACTTTCTGCATACCACTTTTCTGTCACCATGCAATTAAAGAAAGAGCCAAGTAGACATGGGCAGATAAATGCACAGGCATGGTGGTAAGTAGATTCCATTCGACTCTGATAGTCAAGTGCGAAGTGGGCGTCACCAAGCAGGCAAAGGCAACGCTTATTTCTCCTGGGTATGCTATGCATTAGCTTTCTTTAAGAGTTATAAATTTTGGCTCCAACAAATGCTTCAAGCCTATGATTCTGCATTTTGTCACGTATCTCAGAGTGACTTGATGACCTGATTTATACACTGTAGTTAAACACAATGGGCTGCTTGAAAGGGAACCAACTACACCCACCTAATGCTCATCTGCAGCCAGCAGAACTTGGACACTGTCGGTGTTTGGTAAAAGTTGAATTAGAAGTTAGTATATAATTTATGCACTGCTATAGCATGTGTTGACTGTGACATTTATTAACAACGTTCTTGTTTGTGTCTACCCTTCCCACTTCTCCCACAATTTGACATTTCTGTTGCCTTTGCAACTAGGTACCTAGAGATTTTCATAGTTTTTTTAAAATTTTTATTAGCATTTTCCATGATTATAAAAAAATCCCATGTTAATTCACTCCCTCCCCCTCCACACTTTCTCCTTTGAAATTCCATTCTCATTGTTTTTTTTAAAACTAAAAAAAAATGTTTTTTTTTTTTTTTTTTTTTTTTTTTTTTTTTTTTTTTTTTTTTTAGTTTTTCAAGGTACAGTCTCACTCTAGCCCAGGCTGACCTGGAATTTACTATGTAGTCTCAGGGTGGCCTTGATCTCACAGTGATCCTCCTACCTCTGCCTCCCTAGTGCTGGGATTAAAGGTGTGTGCCGCTATGGACAGTGAGATTTTCATTCTTTCATTCACAGCCTGTTGAACAAGCAAGGCAAAAGCATTTTTTCAACTTTTAACATCCATAAGCAGATGTTCTCAGATTTTTGGTGAAATAATTTTTGCACCTCTCTGAGAAGGAAAATGCTAAAACAGACAGTAGAAACTGTAAGGCTTTACTTGTGGCAGATCAGATGGCTTCAGAGACCCAATTTGGGCATAAATGGGTTACTTTATATTCCATTTCCTTCTTCAAAAAAAAAAAAAAAGCAAGTCTGGTTTTGGTCAGGCTCCTTATTATGTTTAGCTTCTGTCCTCATAATCCATCAAAATTACTAGTTGAAAGATCAAAATATAAAAATAAGGGTTTCTGTTTTGAGGCATACTGTTTAAATAACTGCAACACCCCTCACACATGTGGGACTATCTCCTCTTTGCTTCTTGCATTCCTGCAAACCAGCCAGTCGTCTGCTGCATCCAGTGAAGGCTGGAAAATGGATGGGAGGCTGCTTCCTGTGGATGTCAACCTTCCATAGCTATTCCAGCTAAGCCCCAAAACCTTCATTTGCTTTCAACTTTTCCTTTCAGTAAGATCAAATTTACAAACTTTATTTCCATTGCATATCATGCCTATGGTTGGCCATAAGAAAAACTTGAGAACCATGGAGCAATTGGGGCATTCCAAAGCACAAAAGGGGCTATGACGTATCTTCTCTGTCATGTTTGGTGAGGGACAGACCTCACCTTCAAAGAGTTTTAAATGTCCTTCACAAGAGAGCAGCTTCCAAACAAGGGTTGTGAGTCAATGAATAAGTACTGTGCCTTTTTTTAAAAAATTTTTTATTTATTTATTTGAGAGCGACAGACATAGAGAGAAAGACAGATAGAGGGAGAGAGAGAATGGGCGCTCCAGGGCTTCCAGCCTCTGCAAACGAACTCCAGATGCGTGCGCCCCCTTGTGCATCTGGCTAATGTGGGACCTGGGGAACCGAGCCTCGAACCGGGGTCCTTAGGCTTCACAGGCAAGCGCTTAACCGCTAAGCCATCTCTCCAGCCCTAAGTACTGTGCCTTTTTAAGCTGTTGTTGAATTTCCCTCAGGCTTGCCTTCTAGCAGGATCCCCTGGCTGTCTTTAAGTCCTATTCCAGTAAACACTAACAGTGGGGAGAATATTTGCTAAGTACTTACAATCTGCACAAATTCTCCCAGGTTGAGGTACAGTCCATGTGCAGAGAAGCAGTTATCAGGCTTTATTTAAAAACTTTATTATTAAAATGAATTAATTCGGGAGTGTTCAGAGCACACATTACTTCAGAGATTTGGCTTGTATATTTAGGAAGGGGGTCAGAAATTTGAAATTTTCAAAAGTTCTTGTTATGATTCTTCTGGGATGGACTACCCTTTAAAAAATACCATTTGGATCATTTTGAGGACTCTTGGAGGTTAATGTATGTCTTTGTGATATAGACATTTTTCCAGGATAGCTCTTTGCAAATACATTGTATTAAAGCCAGATGAAAGTTGCTGATGACTTATAACGTTTCCGGAGAGACAGTGTTCTTTGACCTACTACAAGGAACATGGAAGTCTGTAAAGTGCACTGACTCAGGGCGACAATGTCCTCAGAGGAAGGGTTTAGTGGTTCTGTTCTAATCTAACCTAACCTAACCTAACCTAATCCAATCTCGATTAATATGAATTCGCATATGAGGCAGTTTCTTACAGAAAGGGAACAAGCATTTTCATCTCGTGGAAGGATGACATTTGTCAAGTCTTCTAACTAAACTGGTCCATATAATCTGTTCCTGTATTGTCAGCCCTTCACAGTAGACATCTTTATAATTATGTTGCTGTTGGGTCATGAGCTGGGGTGGGGGGCTATGCTTTTGAGTGTATTTCCAGAAGTTTCCACAGTTCACCTTCACACTGGCTTTCCAGCTAGTGTAGGGAGACATGGGAGAGCAAAGTCTTTGAATTGGAGCTGTTCCTCTGGGCTTGGCTTTCTGCCCAAGGCTCCTACACTGAGAAAGCAAATCCAGATTCAGATTTTAAGCATTCATAAAAATCGGAATGGTGGTATTTTTTGACCTCCTGCCAACTTGTTTATCCCTCTCCTCAACCCTCTCCCTTGCCTTTTCTGTTTCTACTTGTGGAATAGAGTGAGATTTTAGAGCCACCCACCCCATTGGCAAAAGGTTCCTCAGAGTAAGATTTCATACCCAGTTGGAGCCGTGAAAGGCGGCCACTCTTTATTAATGATGCAACTGCAATTCTCCCCACAATGTGACCCTTAAGGCCCTTGGCACCTTATGGTGTTAATAGGAGAGGGGGACATAAATCCTCCTGATGTGGATTCAGGAGTGGGGCCCATGGCCTTGGCGGTGCCCTCCACGTGGTCTGGTAAGAGCAGCAAAATCAAACCAAACACATTCGCTCTGAGCAGATGCCTAAGTGCTTTTTAAACAATGGCTTTCTGGAGCTGTTTGCTCTTGAGAATGAAATAATTTGAAACACCTTTCTCACCAGTTTCTCCATGTTGGCAACAGCTGAGCAGCACCATGAGCCTCCCCATGCTGCCTGTGAGGTTAGGTCTACTGAAGGGTGAGTGTGGTCCAAGCTACCCTCACTTGGCCACAACTTTCTGAGGACATCTGCAAATCATTGTGCAAAATCGAAAAGTCCACTCATCACAGCTAGACTCTCAGTTGAGTCTGATATTTCCTGTTTTGAATGTTTCCTTGGTATCATACATTGGCGATGGAACACCATCTGCTGTAAGTGACTCAGATTTATAGGCCCTTTGATCAATTACCTCGCCATTTTACTCAATTTCTAGATAATTGAGAAGAGAGTTAAACTATCTCCTATATAAATATAAGACTTAATTTAAAAAATACATTGTTTTTTAAATGGAGATTTCCTGTTTTGCATTTTTAATTTTTTTTTGTGGTACCGGAGATTGAACCCAGGGATTTGTGAATGCAAGGCAAATATTCTACCACTGAATTTTGTGGCCAGTCCCTTCTTTTGTTTTATTGGTGGGAACATTTCTTTCTAATGGATTAGTGTTTTGCAGCTAGATAATATTGGACCTATTGTTGATATCAGCTAGAAAGAATTACTGTGATTTATGTAATATTCATCCACACTCTTTGATAACTCA
This sequence comes from Jaculus jaculus, assembly GCF_020740685.1. Classification (NCBI taxonomy): domain Eukaryota; kingdom Metazoa; phylum Chordata; class Mammalia; order Rodentia; family Dipodidae; genus Jaculus; species Jaculus jaculus. Next base: position 41,186,917 of record NC_059117.1, read on the forward strand.
TTTAATTTTTAGTATTCTTAGAGTCTTTGAAACACATGATATGAAGGTGATATAGCAAAAAGGCAGCAAGCACAGAAGATGTGAAAGGTCTCTCAGATGAAGGTCAGATTGGAAAAAACACTGCCAATTGTCACTAGGGTGCTTGTTGGTAGGAATGCTGAAATGGTAGTTGTGGCTTGCATGGGATCATAGAGACACATTCAGACCTGCAAATCATTGGACTTGGTTTGTCTCGAAGCAAGAGAGTTGGACAAATAGCCAAGGGTGTTCATGGTATTATGACACTCGTGTGCCATGTACTGATTAGGCTGAGCAAATATTTTTAACATGTCCTGACATAGTTCTTGAGAAAAATCTTCCTTTTTTCCTCTGCCTGAATATTTCTGGTGAGTACTTACCAACCATGTGGGACTGACTTAGTTCCCACTTAGTGAACTCTTCTAGTTAGAATGATTCTTCTCAGCATGAAGTATCCCTGAAGTTTCAGCCAGTTATTCAATTATTATATTAACAGTTGGGGAGTACTTTGCCTATCCCTTGATGACCATGATAGTGTCCTTGATTTTGTTTGCATTTCTCAGACTTCTTTTTGTGTGTGTGTGTGTGTGAGAGAGAATTATTGGCATGCTGGGTCCTTAGCCACTGCAATCAAACTCCAGATGATTGTGCCACCTAGTCGACATGTGTGACCTTGCACTTGCCTCACCTTTGTGTGTCTGGCTTACGTGGGATCTGGAGAGCCGAACATGGGTCCTTGGGCATTGCAGTCAAGCACCTTAACCATTAAGCCATCTCTCCAGCCTATCTTATACATTTTTCATTATTGTTTAATATTTTCATCCCCTAGCTATCCCATAAGCCATGAAAATTTAATATAGTAGATGTATTGTATAGCTACCTGTATGACACACGCGCGCACACGCGCGTGTGTGTGTGTGTGTGTGTGTGTACAAAACAAGTATATTTTAAGCCCATCTAGATATTTTATGCTTGTAATCTCAGCACTCAGGAGGCTGAGGCAGAAAGATTGTGAGTTCCGGCCAGCCAGACTGCACAATGAGACCTCATCTTGAAAATAAAAACAAAAGAAGTATTGTTTTATAAGCCAGTTTCTTCTCTTGACTGGGGAGGGAAGGATAGCCCCCTGCTGTGAATGCAGGGCCCAGAGGGACCGGCAGGTAGGCATGACTAAAGGCCGGAGGCTGTATGGATGGTTTGGGCTTCCCTCTCCTCTACTCATCCCACACGCTGCATATACATGCAGGAAGACCACACCACATCCCCTTCTCATAATTGGCTCAGCCATTTACAGTGGGTGTAATGATGTCCTTCCAAAAGAAGTCCTCAACTAGAATCTGTGAGTGGAACTATATTTGGGCAAAAGGTTCATTCCAGATATAATTAAGGATCTTGGAATGTTGTCATCCTGGATTATTCAGATATAACCTAAGTCCAAAGAACAAGTGTCCTTATAAGAGACAGAAAAAGGAATATTTGGGTTAGACACAGAGGTGGGGGCCATGTGAAGATGGAGGCAGAGACTGAAGTGATATCCTGTAAGCTGCGGACCATCATGACATTCCAAGGACTGTCTGCAGCCAGCATCAGGAAGGAGTATGGCTTAGCTCAAACCTTAACTATGGTCATCTGCCCTCCTGAACGGTAGTAGAATAAAGTTGTCCTGTTTGAAACCACTGAGTTGCAATGCCAGATTGAGGATTCCTCCTGCCTTCTACTCTAAACTCCCCAAAGCTCAGCATCTTATGTGTTGCACGCCCAGTATGTAGACTGGTGACGGCCTGCGGTAGACATGCGTTTGCATGGTAGCAAGGGTGAGTAGGTGGTGACTCTGAGGTTGCTACCTCCTTGTTAGTTGGAGGGAAGCTTGGAGGCACTTGAGGACGGAGACCATATACACTTTCACTTCTCTACGCTCTTCCCAACAGTCTCCACCTGGGCCTTCTAACCCACCCCAGAAACCCCAGTTTCTCATATTTTCAGTTTGAAGATAAGTGTTTAAAAACATAACATATACACACATGTCTGAACAAACTGGATTGTGTTATAGGGACTCTTCTGGAGCCTGCTATAATTTTTGCTATTTTTTTATTAAATAACTTGTCATAGACATTTCTCCATGTCAATAAATGTAGCTACACATCATCATTTTTATAGCTGCCTGGTTTCCATTGTGTGGATTACTGTAATTTATTTAACCAATCTCCTATTGATGGATACTAATGTCCCTCTTAAAGTAGAATAGCCGTCCTGACAAATGGTACCATAAATCTGGCTTACCCATCTACTGAGCCTGTTATTGCTCTGACTTGGGCACTACGCTTACTTTAACATGGCTGGCGATCGTGTTAGCTTTGTAAGGTAGTTGTTACCTTCTTTTGATAGCAGACTACAGTTTGAATTTTTACCCTGTCATCAACCAAAACTGTTACATATTTTAACCTGAATATCTATGAAATGGGAGTCCTCTTAACTTTTATTGGAGTAGCTAATGATTTGTATTTGTTAAAGAGTTCACGTGGGTTTTTATACATGGGACTGTCATCAGAGATTAGGCTCTGGTTGAGCTCAAGAGTACGATTCTGGCCTCACATAACCAGAAGGGGGCGCTGGATGGCTGGGAGAGCAGCACAGGCCAGCCCCCACGAAGAAGCCGATTCCGAGATGCAAGTAAAAGGAAGTGATGGAACTCTGGATGAGTGGAGAATGCTGAGCCACTGTTCTCTTAGTCTATTTGGGCTGCTATAGTAAAATGCCATAAATTGGGTGGCTTATAAGCAACACATATTTTAAAATTGTTATTTATAGGTTGGGAATGGTGGCACATGCCTTTCATCCCCACACTTGGGAGGCAGAGGTAGGAGAATTGCTGTGAGTTCCAGGCCAGTCTGGAACTACAATGTGAGCTACAGGTTAGCCTGTGCTAGAGTGAGACCTTACCTTGAAAAATAAAAATGAGAAAACCAAGTCATTTACTTACACATGTGTTTCTATTAGGTATACAGGTGTGTAGGGGGCATGGAGTTGCCAGGGCCTCTCACTGCTGCTAATGAACACCACATGCTTGTGCCACTTTTTGCATCTGGCCTACATGGGTGGCTTGGGCATTAAACCAGGGTTGGCAGACTTTCCAAGCAAGTGCCTTTAACCATTGAACCATCTTCCTAGCCCCAAGTAATATTTATTTCTTAACAATTTTGGGAGTTGGGAATTCCAGGATAGGAATGTGGGCAGATTTGGTGTCTGGTGGGAGCCTTGTTTCTGGTTAATACACGGTATCTTCTCACTGCATCTTCACATGGTGGAAGGGGTTAGCAAGCTCTCTTGGGTCTCTTCTATGGAAGAACATCGTTATAGTTTGTGAGACCTTACCTCTTAAAGGTAATCATCTAAGAGATTAGGATTTCCATATAGAAAGTTTGAAGAACACATTCAGACCACAGTGCTATCTCAACAAAGGCCTTACTCAGCTCCATGGGGAAACCTGGAGAATTTCTCTGGATTGTCCTAGGTTTTGGTGTGTGTGTGTATGTGTGTGTGTGTGAGTTCAGGCCTTTATCCTTCAATTAGTCTTTGGATGTAGCTGCTAATGGGAGCAAACATGACCTTGGACCATGCACCGTTGTCCAACAGAAGCTATTCTTAAAGATGGCTAAGAGCTGAGGGCCACCTACTGGCCATTTTCCAGCAGCTGGGCATCGATCTCCTCACTCTGAACGAGATCTAGGGAGTACACACCCTACCATGGCCCTACCACATCCCAGCCTGGGCTGGGTGTGAGGGCCAAATGGCCATGGGTAATAGGACTGGGACATTCAAACTTTGATCAATACAAAGGGAAAAAAAAAACAGTCAATTCCACAGCTGTGGGAAGCTGAGGAAGACAGGCAGAGGGGAATCCAGGAATTCTGTGGCTACTTTTCCTTGTTCATTCCAGCAAATCTCGTACATCATGGCCTTAGGCCTTTAGCACCATAAAAATATTCAAGCCACCAAATCGGCTCATCATGTGGAATCACGCACTTTTTCAATTTTAAGAAATGTTTCTTAAGGCACAGACACAACTTTCTCTCTTTTTTGTAAGATTTGCAGTACTGTTCCATCCATTTTGTATTTCAAGACCAGGGCAGAAGATTTAACTATTTATTTGAAGAAAAACCAGTTCCTATCTGCACAACACAGAATGGGCTCTGATTGAATACTATTTACAAGCAACAAAGTAGAAGAGAGGCTGGAGAGATGGCCTAGCAGTTATGGCACTTGCTTGTGAAGGCTGAGGACCCAGGTTGGATTCCCCAGTGCCCATGTCGAGCCAGATGTACAAGGTGGCGTGTACGTCTGGAGTTTGTTTGCAGTGGCTGGAAGCTCTGGTGTGCCCATGCTGATATATCTGCTTCTCTCTCTCTCTTGCATGTGTGCTCTCTCAAATAAATAAAATAAAACATATTTTTTTAAAAAAAAACAGAAAGGAGGATAAGTCTGTTTGGATTAAATTCAAGAACAGAAAATTGTTTGAGCAAAAAGAAAAAGTCCCCCCCACTTTTTTTAAAAAAAAAAAACAACAAAACAAAGTGAGTGAGCAGTGGGGAATCTTAGTGGACTGTGTTTTAATGTCAGCATTTAATATGTCACAGCATTTGGGCCATGTTGGCAAATTTTGAGATTTTTGTAATTCTTGGAGAATCATTAAGCAACTATTGTTTCTTTCCAGAATACTCCTGACTTTCCCAACCCCTCCCCACCCTGGCCAGAGGAGGTTTCAATAGCTTGACATGTCCATGCAATAGCTCCCATCACACTTTGGGGTCTTTTTCCACATTAGGTATGTCCATTGTGCATGTGGGGTGTGACTCTGCATGAGATGGCCAGGCGTCTGTTGTTCGTGAAAAGACTCAGCTGTAATGGCATATGGACAACACACTTTAAAAAGGGGGTTATTTCATAATTGCATTGGCTCTGTCCAAGACAACGGAACACATTCAAATTCCCTGTAATTCAAACCATTTGTTAGCATAGTCTTCCATCCTAAGCTGCGGGTGGGGGGGGGGGTTGCTGGGCTCTGCAAGGGAATGCTGTGTTCCAAACTGCCCACCTGGTTTGAAAGCTCATCTTGGAATTAGTACTTGGGGCAGGGAGGTTGTGGGAAGATGCTTTCTTGATGAGAGAGAAAATGCTGCCTTGGGTTGGGGAAGTGTTATCTCTTGCTCTCTCTATCCCCCCACTCTCTATGTGTGTTGACACTCCATGTTATCCATTCTAGCACTCCCATTGGTCAGGTCTGAGGCTCGGTGTGCATAGCATTGCCAGCTGACCATGTAGCTTCTTATTCGCCATGGGAGGGAGCAGAGCACTACTGTAGACAGTGTGACTCAGGCAGAAAGATATAGGCTCAGGAGCTGATGAAAACTGACTCTGTAGCTCATTTCTGACACATGACTAGCCTCAAACAATTCATGCCACTTCTCTGAACATCAGCTTCTTTTGCTGATAAAATGATGGCAAGCATACGTCCACACAGGCATCTCTTGTGTTGTGGTGGTGAAAAGTAGCTGTCTTCTTTTTTACTTGTTTTGAATCTGCCAATCAAATCAACCATAGATCAAAAAATGTGAAAGAAACTGCATCTGTATTGAATATGGACTGTTTAATCAATATTCTTTAAACAATTCAGCATACTAAGTGTTTAAGAGGATTTGCATTGTATTGGATCTTATGAGTAATCAAGAGATGGTTTAAGAGCATGGGAGGATGTCCTGGGCTATATGCAAATGCTGTGTCACTTTATATGAGGGACTTGAGTGTTCTAGGATTTTGGATTCCAAGGGGGTCCTGGAACTAATCCCCTTGGATACTGAGGAACCCCTGTATCTCTAGACTGTAATGCAAGCCAGCACCTTCTTGGCCCATCATAGGCACACAATACTGGAAGCTATCATTATTGTTAGCTATTACTAAATGAGGTCCACATAAAAGGTCTTTCTGTATAATCTAAATTCCCATTATGCTTGTGCTATGCCCAATCTGGCAGCAAACCAACTTGCTGACAGTATCCATCTTTCCATTCACAAGCCCCATGAAATGTATGACTTTTCTCTTAAAGGGTTCCCAAAGGTCTGCTAGGTTTCCTGGCAAGGAGACAGCGATTCAAGCCGGTCTAGGTAAGGACCAAAATTGTGCCAACAGCCACATTCCTTGTGCAGAACAGTCCCTGCTGGCCTGTGTACACGGTGGCATGTGTGCCAGCCTTTCAGCTGGCACACTAGACAGCTACATAAATTGCCTTGAATATGAGGTTATTTATGGCACACCCAACCTAACTTTGGCCCGGCGCTTGTTCTCATTTCTTAAATGATAGTATTAGTGCTAGGGAAAGACATATGGTGTAGGAAACTGAATTCCACAGACACACGTTGCCAGCTGCAGGCTCACCAGGGCTGCTCACTGGGCCTCTTGGTTCACCGTCAGCCCTGTGGTTCTAGGGGTTTTTGCTCTGTCACTGCTCTCAGTGAAGACTATCCACTGTACCCCAAACCCAGCTCGCCAGAGAGCAATGTTCAATTTTTCTGTAATTTTGGTGTTTTGTGAACTCACTTCAGGATACTTGAACAGACAGAGTTTACAATCTTAGAAGCTTAAGTTATAATAAAAGTACCGGTGGCTATTTCCATTTCTTGCCTCTTAGTTTACTTATTTTCTGAAGAAGCTTGGACAGATGTATCACACTTTTATTTTTAGCTTTCTTACTTTGCAAAGCAGAACAGCAGTAGATTATAATCCACAGTTGAAATATAATGGGTTTTACTGATTTCTTGACCCAAATTTCTCCAGGCCCATTCAATTTAGTGTCCTTTTATAGCCAGAAAAGAGCAAGAGGGGATGGAAAGCTTGGCACTGATATTTGGATAAAGAGCCAAGTGGAGAGGTGTGAATTTTTGTAATTTTGCATCTTCTCACAGTCTTTATGCCCAGTGAGCCAAGTGAGAAGTAGGCCCATAACCAGCCAAGTGGAAGTGTAGATGGCCATTTGCTTAGTCAGGGACCTTAGTACTAGTGACAGAGATGAGGTATGTATGTATGTATACACACACACACACACACACACACACATATATATATATATACTGTATATAATATATATATATATACTGTATATAATATATATATATATATATATATATATATATATATATATATATATATACAAAATCTCACTTTACTTTGACCTTATTTGTTCTCCACTGCCTTCCCCTGTCCCTTTCTCACTCTAAATAGTCCCTTTTCTGCTTCCATGCCATGTATATTATATTATTCTTTCTCATTTCCTCTTCTTCCTCCCCTTTATACCTCTTCCTTCTTCGCACAGTACTCTCTCTGCTTTCAAATATATGTATATATTTGTAATTATATATGTTATACATAGCATATATATTACACATTAAATTCTAGGGTGCTGGGATTATAGATGTATGCCACCTAGCCTGGATGGAGCTCTCTTATTTTAGTTTGAGTCTAGCTTTTTTGTATATTTTTATTTCTTAATTTAAAAAATAAATTTTATTTTGTACAGTAGGTTATACTGTTTGATCCCTTCACTCCTGTTCCCATTACCCTGGTGGCCCTCCTCAGTGGGGTTCTACTGTGGGGTCATGAAGGCTTCCTCAGTCAGTCCCAGTCTGGGGGGTGCCATGCCTCAGGATATTCCTATTCACTCTGTGGCTCTTACAACCTTTCCCTACCCTCTTCTACAATGTTCCCTGAGCCATTGCAGGGCTGTTGGCAATCTGATCTAGTGTTGAGTTCTCTGTAGCCTCTGGAGTTCTGCTTTGATAGAGTTTGGTTTATTACGATGTCTGTCATCATTGCTCTGTAACTGGTTGTCAGGCTAGCAGTAAGAGCAGTATTCATGTTGCTACTTCCTCTGCAATTTTTCCTGGGCCCTGGCAGATGTGGTAGAGGTGGCATGTCTCATGGTGGGCAGTTGACTATATTCTTGTTGGTGGAACTTTGTTCTCTATTTTCTCTTTTCTCTGCATATTCTCCAAAGAAGAGTGAGAGCAGCTTGGGTTAAAAAAAGGTATGCAAAGTTATTTGAGAATTTTTTGGATATGCAAGCCCTTCTCTGCAGAACAGTGGGGCCTTCTTTCTAAAGTCTGAGTTTCATGATCATGAGGTTCCTACTTGGTTTCCAATACCAGATATGAGTTCTCTCCCACTGAGTGGGCCTCATGTCCAATCAGATAATGGCTGGTTACCTGCAGAAGCTTTGTGCAATTATTGCACAAGTGTGTACTTCTTGACCAGCTGGTTAGTTTTTTAGTCTGCAGGGTACCCTGCTTATTCATGCTGTTGCTGACTGTTCTCCTCCAGTGGCACCCATAGGGCTTCCCAGAAACACTATGAGGGCTATCCAGGATACAGCTACTTTCCCTTTTTGTTTTAGTATGATATTCCAATGTCCTGTGACCACAGCCTATAGTGCCTTCAGCAATAGGGTCTTACCATTTAGCTCTGGCAGGTAATCAAGTGTTTTGTCAAGGGTCAACATTGTTTTGGGGACCTCATGGATCTCCCTGGACAACAGCTCACCATGGGGAGCAACCCAATTCTGGGTCTGGGATTTACCAGCCACAGTCCATGGTTTTAAGATTATGCTTTTTCCACCCTCTGTCCAGATTGTCCCCCTCCCACTTTATTGGTGTTATATCTTGTAGAATGATAGCCAAAGTAAGAATTTCTATAGAACTGGTCCATGTTGTCTTAGCTTTTATATAACCACCCCTCCCTACCCTCTACCACTCCAAGTCTCTTGCACCCCCAATATTCTGTCCCTTTCATGATCTGTTATCAGCCATGACCTAAGGAATCCCAACAGATAGCATGAGTTGTGAGCTCTTTGTCAGTACCTTTTGAACAACTTGTCTTATACCTTTCCATCAGACAGTTTTATGTGTTGTTTTGTGGTGCTGGGAATGGAATCTAGGGCTGATGACACGCTAGGCAAATGCTCTATCACTGAGTTGTGACTGATTCTTTTATGTAATGACAGAAATGAAATATATTTCGAAGGTGGGTCATACCTCTCTGTTCAGATAGACCGTGATGCCTAAATGTGGAGTCTTCATCACACAGGCAAAGAACCATGATCAACAGCTGAGATGCCAGGGAGAGACCCCATGGAACTGGATGTGTGCATGTGGGATAGATATCTTGGAGTTTTTCATCATATATCATTTTTGGAGTAGTGTCGATTCTCCTGAATAACTTCATGAGCTAATTAGATAAAAATCATCATCCATGCCCATGTAGTTATTAACACTAGGTTTTCCCAAGTGTTCCATGGTCAGGTTTGCTCATCAGCAATCATTCCTAGTCAGGACACATGCCCAGTGGCTGCTCACCACATTGCTGTGCTGCACAATGGGGGGGGGGGGGGGAGACAAGAGCTGGTGAAAGAGCCAGAGGACGGCAGGTTGTTGCACCAAGAGCAGAGTGTCTTTAATGTTCTTTGAAAACTTTGAGATTTCCCATTTCTTTTGCCCTATCTATTAATGAGCACGAACTACATCCTGGACTTTAATCATTGATATCATTTCATAGAGACTTTCGCTTTAGCCTTCTCTCTTCTTTGCTGCACAAACATCTGTTTCCCAGACGTGCTCTGGAGAATGGAGTGTATACATGGCAGCTTTCCCCTTCTTGGAGCCACAGAGCTACATTTCCTATGCACCTTCAAGCATTAAATTGAAAATTAAGCTAAATGTACCATATTTTGTTATAATTACAGTCTAGAAAAAAAAATCCTTGTTAATTAGGTATCCAAGAAAGTTATGTGATCCATATGGTGTGGAGGAATTTATAGTCCACAGTAATAAAGTTTGGTAATAAAGGGATAGTGATGAGTGAGAGGGACAAATGTAATTAACATCCTCCAAATAAATCAAAGCTTAGAAAACTGGGCCACTCATGGCAACCACATGCAACTAGTTACAAATGCTAGTTTTAAAGTGTCGGATTTTAGTTCACTTAAAATTACTTTTTAAAAAACAGGTAGATACTGTTTAAGGTTTAATATTCTGGTGCTGTTTGACAGGCATAGAGCTGCTGAGTCTGTCACATTATAATTACTCATATTCTTCGTGGGGTCTTTGACATTGCCTGGATAATGATGGAAATTATGGTGTTTTTCACTCAGAAAGTATCTCTTCTTTTGAGAAATTTATCCTCTTCAACTATGTGCAGCCCCATGGAGGACAGCCTCATCACTGACCTGGAAAGATCCTGTGGTTGATAATGATGGTTAATTCCGTGTAAGCAGGGCTTCCTCTGGGCTCAGTACGCTTCACATGCTTAGTGTTTTCCTTCTTCCAACCCCTCCCAGGGAGAAGATTACCTAAGATGGTTCTCATGCCTGCAGTAGAAAAATATTAGCTAGAGACAATGACAAAAGAAATGCATGGTCTCTCACAATAAGCAGTCTAAAAGTCAGACAGCAGCAGGACTGGGATATTTAATACTTGGCACCGTTAAGGACCTGGATACTTTCTGTCTTTAAATTCAGCTATTCTGTGAATTTGACTTTGGGTTTGCACCTTTCAATGTGGCAAGATGATTGCTACAATTTCAGGGGTATCTTTCTTCATAACAACCCCCAGAGAAAACAGACAGGATCATGTTTTCTTCACATCTGTATCTTCACATAGGAAGACCCTTCCATAAGTGTCTCATGGTAGGTAGGAAATAGAAGTGATGCTGAGCAGGAAACCAACCACAATTAATTCAGGTAGTTTCTACTGAAAGCCTATATTGCAGATAAGGAAGCTGTGACTTAGGAAAGTTGGGTGACTCTGAAGGTCTCTCAGGTAAGACATGGTGAAGTTGGAATTTGTCTTAGGTATTGATTTATGACACATGGTCTTATTCATTGCACTAAACAGCTGGCTGTTGCCCATACCATCTCAACAGGGCCTCAGAAGCACATAATGGGGCAGACATATGGAAAAGTTGTTTGTTTCCCACAATAATTCTTTTCAAAGTCCTGTCTTGGATCTTACCCTAGAAAGGGAAATACAGGATTCTAGGAAGGTCAATGGGATAGGCAGACAATGAACTTGGCCTTGAAGCATTGGCATCCCAGAGAAAGTGAGTAACCTTATCTCTAGTGGGAGCTGGAAAGCAATCAGATGACTAGCTTGGTGAGTGAGTGTGTGCACACATTTAGTATAGTTCCAGCATGGGGCAACGTGCAAAGATGGGAGAATGAGGCACATTGGGAAAAGTGAAAGTAGCTGAATGTCACGCCCAAAAGGTGATGCAGATGAAATGGGAAATCCCAGAGATAGTAACTGAGAACAATCAGGCCGGTGGGAGTACTCAGAATGTTCAGCAGCTGAAGAATTTTAGTTGGGAGGTCATTATACTGTGATCCTGGCTGCAGGGTTGAGAATGGGCTCCTGCAGTAAGAAAGCAGCTCTAGCTCCCTCCACTGCATCGCGGGCCATTCTGTGGCAGACTGAGTTCCTTGGCTAGTTAGCCATTTCAGTTCTTTTTTCCTTTACCCATATCCCACCTCAGACTGCACAATCTGCACACTTGTTTTCCTGGCCATTTGGTTTGTGGGACCATGTGACACAGTTTGGCTGTAGGCTACTGGGAAAGAGTTTAACTTGATGCCAGGAGACATGCTGTAAAAGGCCATGCCAGATCTTGACACGTGGAGCTATCTTTGATGGAAGGGACATGCCTAAAAATGTTCCTATTGGGGTAAAAGGCTGGAAGGACCCTGGGTCCTGGATAACATCATTATTTCTTTTTCTTTCTTTCTTTCTTTTTTTGTTTATTTGAGGTAGGGTGTCACTCTGGTCCAGGCTGACCTGGAATTCATTCTGTAGTCTCAGGCTGGCCTAGAACTCACCGCAATCCTCCTACCTTTGCCTCCCAAGTGCTGGGATTAAAGGCGTGCACCGCCTCGCCCAGCTTAACATCATGATTTCTATAGAACAAGTAAGTCTTCATAAGACTAAGTAAGCACACAAGTCTTGACATGTCAAGCCACTGATGGTGATGTCTCCTGTCATAGCAGAAGCATCCTGAGGACAGAGGTGTGTGTTTAGCCATTCCCTATTGCATCTCGACTGGTCACATACTGATTGATTTATTAGCATGAGAAGGAAGTGTCAGTGTTCCATCTATCACATTGAAGTGGAAAAAAAGAGCTCTGAAGCTTCTGTCCCCTTGGGATGACACTATCTGACACCTGTTCTGGTGTCACAGAGAAGGTCTGGCCAGTCCTAGCAGTGGCTCATTTGTTTTCTTCTGACCCATGGTATGACATGGTACAGAGCCCACTTGGCCTATGACTGCATCTGAAAAGCAAGAGATAAGATCAGGACAATGTTTTATAAAAAGTACCTTGTACTTTTAATAAGGCTTTACGTTTGGAGGAAAACATTGCCTATTCCACGCTTTACCTCAAGCAATTTATGGTAATAGACAAATATCCTAAGAAAGATTAAATACCAGTGGAACATGCTATGTTTTGCTCAAGCAGACACAGTCTGTTTATTGGAATTCTAATGAAATATATACCCATAAAAATGGTTCCTTAACCCTCATCCCCCACCACTTACACATGCTCACTGGCACTCACATGTAGGGCATACTCAAGCCAACAGCCATTGATTAATGTGTCATCTGAGGTCTGCCATCACCTGACAGGATAAAGCTAATCCAAATCGACTACCTGCCACATTCTTATGACATGGAGCTATTGAAAAGTAAAGGTGTAATTAGCGGGAAATGTAATAGAGGAGGCTCTTTTGGAGTGTGGGCTGTCACCGAGCATAACACCTGATATGGTTTCCTTGAATGTTGGGGCATTGCAATAACACTTTTATGCGACCTTCTAAAAAAATTGGTGACTCAAGTGGTCCATCAGTGCAATTCGTTCTCGAGAGAGCATGACAGCTGTGGCAGGTATGAAACAGAGGTGCCTTGTTCCGCTGAGTGACACTAATTATAGGGAAGGGCTTTGTAAACGCGACTCTCATGCGGGGGGAGTGAACAACATAGAGTAAAGTGCTACATAACCAAAATGACATCTATAAATAAATAGCAAATAGGAGTGCTTTTCTAATTCGATGCAGATAGGTAAATAAATCAGGGGACACTTAAGCTCATATTGGAGACAATGAGTCATTTTCTACGCTTTGACAAACTAAAAGGGCAATTGGTTCTTGGAGTTTGCCCAGATGTGGTATGCTGGGAAGGAGGCTTTTCACCTATCCAGCTGCTGTCTCAATGCAAAGTGAATATATATCATGAAGTGTGTGTGTGTGTGTGTGTGTGTGTGTGTGTGTGTGTATGCAAGAGCCCCCATAGGCCCCTGGGGCAACCAATAGGCTTTGGGAGACTTACCTGATAATATCCTATACTCATTTGATAAATTCAGTATGATTGCATTCAGCTGTGACCGGAAACTCAAAGAAACAGCTGGGAGAAGATGGAAGTTCCCTTAGGTCTCATGACAAGAGGCAGGCAGGTGCCCCAGGGTTTCTGTGGTACCCATGGACCAGGGAGCCAGGCTGCCTCCTCTGTGTTGCTTCCTCTGTGTGCTGACTCTCACCCCAAGGCCTCCATAGTGAGTGCTGGGCTTTAGTCAGAGGGTGGAGCAGAGGAAACAAAGGGCACCCTTACACTTTTTCTGAGTCAGGTTCTTGGAAAGGGTCCTATGTCACTGATTGGCCAACCTAGACTATGGTGGTATCTGGCTGCAGGATGATTGCTCTTCACTGTTGGCCTGACTGGATTTGGAATCACCTAGGCAGAATAACTTTGGCACCTTGAGGAAGAAGTTTCCAGAGATGTCTAAACTGAGGAGGGAAGATCTACTTTGAACGCAGGTGGAACCACCTTATGGGCTTGGGTCCCAGGCTGGATAAAAAGGGACAGGGAAGAAAGCCAGACGAGTGCCAGCATTCTACTACTTCTGCTTCCTGGTGTGCTGAGATGTGGGGAGACCCAGCCACATGTGCGCCCTGCCTTGAGCTCCCCCAGACCTTCTCCACCACAATGGACGCTGTCCTCTCAAAACTGTGAGACAAAATAAGTCTTCTTTCCCCTAAGTCGCATTTTGTAAGGTGTTTTGTTGCAATAGCAACAACAAGAAGAGCAGTTGCTACAGGGGCTGATGATCCATTTCCGTTCCATGAAGTAAAAAAACAAAGTTAAGAATGTCATCAGCAATGGGAATAAATCCTGGAAGAACAACCAGCCAGCTTTCATCCTTGTCTACATTGAGGAAGAAGGCTGGTGACATTCCTGCAGAAGCCCTTACAAAAGCCATCGATGGGGGTGGGGATGGGTGGAAATCAACTGAAACAAATTGTATTTGAAAATTCCAGAATGAATGATACTAAATCTCTATTAACTAAGGAAAAAACATGAAATTTAAAAAGTGAGGTATTTGTTGCAGGTCAAGAGCAAATCCTAACTTGAAGTATAGCCTTGCCCTCCAGAGCTGGGAAACATGGGAGGCTGAACTGCTGGTTTCTTCTTTAATCTCACATTGCTAATGTCCAAAATTCCATAGCACATCTTTGTCAGCATGGGTTTAGAACCTTTTTGGAGAGACAGCTTCCTCTAGAAATTGCTCTGTCTACCAACATTTTACACTTTACTTTGAAATGTTTCTGAGTTCCTATCCTTTCTTGAGAGAAGTTTTATGGGGAGAAAATGCAATTGAGCCTGCCCTCATACATTGTTGGAGGGAAGGGAGACATAGAATACTAGGTGTTTGGGTATGTGACTGATTTATTTAGAATTTTGCTACTTGTAGCTAAGGATTAAGAATTCTATTAATCTGGATTTTTAAGAGGGATTTTTTTCACAGAGTCCTTTTTCTACTAAGCGACTTAATAAAAGGAAATCCTTTCCGTGCTAAGCTTTTATCTCTCTAAAGATGTATGACTTCATGTGCATGAATGAATATCTGTAAGTGTATGCTCTCAGAGAGCATGGGGAGTATGCCTAAGGTCCGTGTGTAACAAGAACTAAGTAAATACAGCATCGTGCCAGGAGTTCACTGTGGAAGCAATTGCTTGGAATAGCATTTAGTACCACTTTATCCAATTCTTTCATTAAAGCATTCTCGGAAGTGGCTCTGGTTCATGAAAGGAAGGAAAGATCCCTGAAAGTTAAAAGAAGGCATTTTGGAGGATTATGAGCTGAGTGAAATGGGGAGGGGATTAAACTTGCTGAATTTGGTATGTGTTCACTATCAGCAGAGAAAGCAGCCATTATGTAGGAAAGAGGCTGGTGTTTGGACTCCACAGAGAAGAGCCTTACTGCGTCTATTGTATGTCACTCATTGTCTTAGGTGTTTTGCATATACATTTCTGTTTGGTCTTCAAAATAACCCCAGGAAGTCAGATTTGATTGTTCCCATCCTATAGATGAAGAAACAAAATCAATTAGTAACCATAGCCAAGCTTATACCATTGAAAGTCATAGTTGGGCTTGAATATGGTCAGCCTGCTTCTTAGACTGTGTGTCCCTCACCATGCAGGTTTTGCTACAAGGAAGCCCCAAAAGGAGAAGAGCTTGTAAACTGTTTTAACCTGGGTCCTTGCTCATATCACCCTCATACATACTCTTCTATGTCTGACCCCAAATAGTTGCACATTCAAAGCTGGAGCAGCTGCTGCGTCCCCGGGCCTTCACATGGCCTGTGGTGGCTGGAGAGGACAGTGATGACTGCAGACTGTTGGTGTCAGGCACGTCGTGGATGTCACCACCTCCTCACAGACGGGACATGACTGGGTGCTCTAGTTAGAGCTAGTTAGATAGAGCTCATGCTATCCAAGGCATGTTGTTTTCTATTTAGGCATCTCCTTGGATCCTGATTAGCCAGGAGCTTTGTTTTGTTTTGAAGTCACGAACATTCCAGCTGCCAGAGTCTGCCTCTGCCGGGCATCTGCAGCTCTTCTGCTTTGGGCCGTGAGCTCATCTGAGCTTTCACTCCAAGATGCCTTGCATTTGACCTGAGCTTGGCCGTGAGACCCTCAATGCAAGGCTAAGTGGTAAAGTGGTATTTGTGACTCAGTCCTCCCAATGAGTCAGAAATAAAAATGTTTCCTAACATGTTAGAAGCCATCCAGGGATGAAACCCAAAGGCCTCCCTGCTCAGTTCTTTTCGGATCAAAATTATTAAATATAAGGGGACTGTTGTTGGTGAGAGTGAGGAGGAAAACTCAGAGCAGAGGTGCATTTGTTTCCTTTCTTCTCTCCCCTCTTCCTTCCTTCCTTCCTCCCTTCTTTCTTTCATTTCTTTTCTTTCTGCCTTTCTTTCCCTTTTATGCTATCTTTTGGTTTTTTGAAGGTAGTGTCTCACTCTAGTCCAAGCTGACCTGGAATTCACTATGTAGTCTCAGTCTGGCCTCAAACACACAGCCATCCTCCTCCTTCAGTCCCCAAATGCTGGGATTATAGGCATGTGCCACTACGTCTGACACTTTGATTTTGTTTTATAATTCTAAAACAATAGGACCAAATTATTCATGGATTATTTATGTTTCGATCAAGGAATTTATTCCCTACTTTAATTCCATCTGTAAAACTGGTGGCAGCCTGGGAAAATGTACTGAGAAGGAAACCAAACCAAACCAAACAAGCAATAAACAAATCTTCAATCCAAACTAACAAAAATCAAGTAAAAAGGTTTCAATACTTCCTTTAAAATGAGAATTAAGTGATCTGAGACAAGTCAAATCTCCATTTCTTCAAGGAAATATGAAATTAATCAGAGTTGCATTATTTTCCTTGCAAAAGTGTTGTGAGACACAGTGACGTAATCTGTGTGAAAGTGCTATGCAAACCCACACGTTTATGGCCGGTTGGCTTTTGACCATGGAGCCAAGAATACACAATGGGAAACAAATCATTTATTTAATGAGGGATGTTGGGAAAACAGATGAATGAAACTGGACTGTTACTTCCCATGCAAAAATCAACTCAGAAAGAACTGAGACTTAAATATAAGACCTGAAACCACAAAACTACCAGAAGAAAATATAGGAAGAAACCAATACAACCTTGGCTCAGGCAATGCCGTTTTTTTGATTTGACTTTAGAAGCTTAGAGAACCAAAGCAAAAATAGACACTTGTGATTGTATCAAACTGAAACACTTCCCTACAGTAAAAAAAAGAGTGAAAGGGCAGCCTACAGATAAGAAGAAAAATGTCTGTAATTCATAGATCTGAAAATATATGAATATCCAAAATATATAAGGAATTCAAACAACCCAGTAGAAAGAAAACAGCCTGATTTTAAAAATGGGCAAAATGACACTTCTCTAAACACAATATCACAATATAAAATGATCAACAGATCAAAGAAGGAAACACCTGACTCTACACAAATTATCAGGGAAATGCAAATTAAAGCCACAGTGAGGTAACACCTCACAGATGTCATAGTGGCTATTGTCAAAGATGAAAAATAGCAGGTATAGTTGAGGACCTTGAGAAAAGCAAACCTTTGGACACTGTTGATGGGAATGTAAATCAGTAAAGCCTTAAATGTAGGAAAGTTTCTCAAAAAATCCAAACCAGAGCTCCCATATTTTCCAGCAATCCATTTCTGGATAGATATCTTAAGAATCTGAAATCTGTATGTCAGTGATAACTACACTCTCATGTCTGCTCTGTCATCCTTCATAATCTGTAGGATCAATTTAAGTGTCCCTCAATGGACAAAGAAGTCTCTCTCTCTCTCTCTCTCTCTCTCTCTCTCTCTCTCTCTTTCTCTCTCTCTCTCTCACACACACACACACACACATACCCAATACAATGCTATTTAGCCTTAAAAATAAGAGAATTCAGGCTGGAGAGATGGCTTAGTGGTTAAGCTCTTGCCTGTGAAGCCTAAGGACCCTGGTTTGAGGCTCGAATCTCCAGGACCCATGTTAGCCACATGTACAAGGGGGTGGACGTGTCTGGAGTTCATTTGTAGTGGCTGGAGGCCCTGGTGCACCCATTCTCCCTCTTTCTCTATCTGCCTCTTTCTATCTGTTGCTCTCAAATAAATAAATAAAAATAAACCAAAAAATTTTCAAAATTAAGAGAATTCTATTATTTGTGTTAACATAGATGACCCTGAAGGGTCAGGCACAGGAAAACAAATACACCATGTTCCCATTTGTCCTGTGTGTGGCATGTGTGGAATATACAACCCTTGAGACCAGTTGCAGAGAGCAGAACGGTGGTCAGCAGGTGGTGGGGGAGAGAAGCAGAAGTTGATCAAAAATCTGTGAACCGGGAGGGTTAAATCTAAATACTGAGGGGATCAATAGCTTCATTAGCTAATTCAACCACTCCTTCTGTGTCTATCATGACATTATTTTATAGCCAAGAAAACACATAACATTTATCATTTCTCAATATCTAGTAAATCTCTTAAAAGAAAGTGTTGTGTAAACTGTAAGGTGTGTCACAAACAGGGTTAGACAGGTCTGAGAGCAAACCTTACTGGTGGAGAGACTTGGCAAGTTACTTTATTTCAGTGCATCTCCACTAGGGCAACTTATGCTGCCCTGGAGGTATTTGGCAATGTCTGGAGAGGTTTTTGGTTGTCTCTGCTGCAGGGCAGGGAACTGCCAAGTTTTCAGGGGAAGAACCTACAGGACATAGGACAGCCTCCAAAGCAAGACATTTATGATCCCAAGTGTCAGTAGTACCAAGGTTTAAAAATCGTGATTTTTCTATAATCCTGCAGGCTTGATTTCTTTTTTCATCTTACTTGAAGATAGAAATAATAACCACAGTGATTATTGTGTAGAACAGTTGTGTAGGCTGAGAAAGAAATACAAGTCAGTCAGTCCTAGGCCTGGCATATGTTATCTTTCTAAGCCTAGTCCATGGTCAGTGTTCTGTAACAGCCCTCTCCAGACTCTACTAACTCATTTGTAACTCTTTAAAAAAAAGTTGTTTTTTTTTGCTTGAGAGAGCAAGAGAGAGAAAGAGGCAGAGAGAGAGAGAGAGAGAGAGAGAGAGAGAGAGAGAGAGAGAGAGAAAGAGGGAAAGAAAGAGAGAGAGAAAGAAAGAGAGAGAGAAAGAAGAGGAGAGAGAGAGAGAGGGAGAGAGAAAACGGGCGCACTAGGGCCTCTGGCCCCTGCAAACAAACTCCAAATGCATGTGACACCTTGTGCATCTTGTTTACGTGGGTTACATGGGTTCTGGGGGAACTGAACTGAGTTCATTTGGCTTTGCAGGCAAATGCCTTAACTATTAAATCATCTCTCCAGTCCTTGTTTATAATTCTTGATCACCAACCTTCTCTAGGCTTCCACAATAAAGGCTCATATTGTTTTGACTGCCTTACATCTACTCCTCTTTTAGCAGTATGTCAGTTTCTGTTTTGAGAATTTCTTTCCCTCAATTATGTTAGTTCTCAATGACAACATAAACCCAGATATACTTCTAAAGAAACTGTAAAGGCCACATTCTTCCTCTCTGTGCCCATTCCAGACCAGGCAGGGAGTGGCATGTGCTCTATCCTTGGCCAATCACAAACTCTCCAGAAATGTTGACATGGTAAAGAGAAATGTGATAATAAAAATGCAGCAGTCTGTTGATCTTGAGGTACCTGCTAGAGTCTGGTATTCTAGGGCCCTTTTCCCAATGCCTTGTGTCCCTTGGCATCTGTCTTTTCAGGTGCCTATTTTAAGTCTCCTGTAGATTCAGCAGGTCTTTCACAACCTTCCAATGCATTTCTCCAGTTGTTTCTGTTACTTGCTATCAAAACACAAGCTAACTTTTTGAAGAGAAAATTTGTTTCAGATTACGCATCCTGTCTATTGGGGATCAACATGTCTTTTTGTTCATGGAATTGACAAACAAAAACAAAGTTATTTCTACTTCTAAAGAATACTTTTAGCATATCAGTTACCACTGATCTACTGAGCAGAGCCAGCCTTGTGTGAATGGTGTCAACTGGGAGAGGGTGGGGGCCAGGGAAGGGAGGTGCAAAGGGGGTCAGAGGGAAGGTTGCTAGCTGAACGTTCCCCCACTCCACTGCAGCAGCATTAAGTTCCAAGTTCTAAAGCCAGAACCTTTATGAAGCAAAAGCTACATCTTGTTGCTCCAGCCAAGTCCTTATCAATAAATGTAAATTAGCAAAGTGTTTTAGCTCTATCCTGCAGTGAACTCCTTGCATTTGGCTAATAGAATTGGGCAGCAATCAGACTTACAATATTGATTTAAGCAAATTCTCAGAAGTAGATGGTATATTTATTGTAAAATACACATTGGAAGCTATCATTTTCTTCCCTGCTTTATCTTCAGTGTTTTCCAGACACTATTTTAATATCAGTATGAAACAGAAACTTACACTTTGTACCCATTTGGGAGTAGTCTAGCCAAACAACGACACCAAATCCTGATAAGTACAGGAAGAGCAGTATCCAGGTTCACTAACCGTTGTTTTTAATTTAGGTGATTTCTCTGGACCAGAAGTATGATGTCTATGGGTGGAGGAGAAATCTAATAAGTTTCAGTTTCTGTTTTGAAATAATAGCTTAACAACAAATCATGTTTCTTTCTTGGCTTAAAAGCTAGCAAGTGTTTTAGGGTTACAGAGAATATTTTGAATACCTCTTTTCCATGGTAAATATAATTTATAAAATTAAAATGTATAGGAGATAGTCATAGCTGTTACTTTCTAAGGTGAAAGTGATAATATTTGCAATAGAAGTACAGAATTAAAATTTTTGGTTTCTATCAATTATTTTCAACTAATAACATTTGCAGGCATTCCAAAATTAGATATGGTGACTTTGGCTGTGATTAATATGTATTTGTAAAATAAAATTATTTAACTGTGGTGAATCATCTACATACTCCCTGAGGGAGACTGAAAAAAAATTTAGAGAAATGTACTTTTCAAATATTTTAAAAATAAAAGCATTAGTTCTCTGAGGAAGTTTAGTCTAACATGTCTGAGATTTAGTTTTTTTCATCTTGGAAATACAAATAATTGTTATTTAATCTGTTTTTATTTTTCAGCCCCAGAGATTAAATCCAAGGCCTTGTGCATTTTAGCTATGTGTTTACAACTGAGCAACCTACTCCAGCCTCGGCTTGTTTTGATGACCAAATGGGTCTATTAGTTTTAAGTTTATTTGAAGGGTTCAGTTATAGACCAGGATCTTATTATTTCTAATGTTCAGGGATAGAAAACATTTTACCAGTTAAGATTCTTCCCCAAATAAAAACTCAGCTAAACCTTAGCAACAGCCACTGTGTATCACTGGGTCAATTTAAAAAAGGGACAACATCATAGATAATGTCACTAGAATGGCCATGTATTTCGGGGGACAATTCTAGGACTGGAGCTACCTCAGACTCTTCTATCATTAGTAACATCATGGGAACACCTTATTCGCCATTTCTTGTTCTTGGTCTCAGTATCTTAAATATGGTAACCCTAACCAGATGTCCTTGATTCTGGGATATAAACAAGGAAATCATAATTTTCCCTACATGGGGTCAGATTCAGATACTGGCCTGAGTGACCTAGGTGTGGGCTACTGATCCCAAAAGGAGTGACTACTGCTAGAACAGAGCTGTTTGGTCAACAAGCTCCTGCCCACACTTTGAAAACCATCCCGACAGCCACTCTACCATGTAGCAGTTGGATCTTCCAGATAGCTTTACTTGCCTTCACGGAAGAATGGGTTTGAACTTCTCTCACACACCTTACTCTGGGTACAAATGCTCTACTACTAGTCTATAAACCCTTTGAGGGTGAGAACCACTTCACATTAATATTTTAAATCTTCTGTTTTCTCTGTGATGTCCAGTATAGCATTGCAGTCGAGACCAGCAGAGCTAGGTTTCAACCTTAGCTCCCACTAATGATATCCTAGAATGTTCCTTAATCTCTCTGAAATCCTTTTACTCCTCTATGTAATAGAAGGAAAATCCTGATCTAATAAGAGTTGGGGGCAAAACTTCTTCTTCTCAAAATGTTAGGTTTTTCTTCTTAGTTCCTTGTATGCATTATTTTTCAGTTAATTTGAGTTAACATGCCATAAAAGTTTTGTCTCAATACTTAGAAGTGTTTGTAGTAAGTCACAGTCTAATCAAACTCTGTGACCCAAATTAGGCCTAGACCTAAAGTTTGGGCTCAAGTGGGTAAAAATTTCCTATTTCTCTGTAATTTGCTCTTAAGTTTTACTTGTGAATGGCTTAATGGCTTAAGACAATTTCATAATAAATTTATATTCACTCAACTGAGTATTACAAAACAGTTCTCTTGCAAATGCACCAAAGCTTAGGTAAAGATCCTTACCATAAAAAGAGAAAAATGCCAGTCTCCTGCCACATGATTGGGATACCCCTGCTCCCTGGTGGCAGCATACCTAAATTGCAGGATCATTAACAACAACAAAAACCCACAGATGTCTGAAGATGAGGTATGAAGAGAGAGTTCATTAGCATAATTTCTCTTCGAGACCCTGTGGTGGTTTGATTCAGGTGTCCCACATAAACTTAGGTGTTCTGCATGCTAGGTTCCCCAGCTGATGGCAATTGTAAATTAAAGCCTCTTGGAAGTGGTGTATAGTTGGGGTCAGGCTTATGGGTGTTAAAGCCAGTTTCCCCTTTCCAGGGCTTGGCACGCTCTCCGGTTGCTATTGTCCACCTGATGTTGGCCAGGAGGTGCTGTCCACCATCATTATCTGTGCCATCATGGAACTTCCCCTCAAGTCTGGAAGACAAACTAGCCCCCCACCTTCTTTTTTCCCCCACAGCTGCTCTTGGTTGGGTGATTTCTGCCAGCAATGTGAACCTGACTGCAACAGACTCCCATATCTACTGACTATTTTTTTTTTTTGTTGTTGTTGTTACTTTTATTTACTTGAGAGCGACAGACAGAGTGAGAAAGAGGCAGAGAGAGAGAGAATGGGCGCGCCAGGGCTTCAGCCCTGCAAACGAACTCCAGATGCGTGCACCCCCTTGTGCATCTGGCTAATGTGGGTCCTGGGGAATTGAGCCTCGAACCGTGGTTCTTTGGCTTCATAGGCAAGCACTTAACCGCTAAGCCATCTCTCCAGCCCATGACTATTTATTTTTGAGAATTTTTTCCCTGGTTTTTAACTTCTGGACTCAGGGATTCCTCCTGCCTCAGCCTTCTGAGTAGCAGAGACCATGGGTAATGAGCATAGTGCCAGGATTTATCGCTTTTCTATCAATGAAAAATGAGGAGGCTGAATGTCATTAACACTTGCTTACCTAGTTTCTGATTAAATCTCCTGGGCTTTAGGTTGCAAAGCAGAAGGTGTATTCCCCTGGCTGGGACAACAGTGAGGAATCTGTCCCAGAAGCACAGCCTTCATGATCACCCATCATTACTTGGACTACAGCTCACCTGAGGGACAGTGCATGTTGGCACCATCACTTGATCATTGAAAAATGCTCTTTGGCTTTTCAACCTGGTCTCTGAACTGCCTGTGACCCTTTGGCTCCATCTGCTTTTGCCTTCAGGACTATTATCTTAAGGAATGCCTGCTTTTTTTCTCATGCATCATACATCTTAGATTATCAAGATGGGATTGAAGTCTCTCTGCCTATTTATTTCCTGATAGAAAAGTTTTTATTCCTTCCTCTTTCAGAAAAGCTAACTACTTTAAAGCTTATAGCATCCCATGATTCTACCCAATAACCTTATAGCTCTCTTCTCCTAGCCTCCCACTTCTAGCCCTGTGTTTATAACTGGAACCTGGCTCCTGTCTTCCTCAGTATATTCCTGTAATGATTCTTGGACTCCTGCATATGCATGGGTGAGCCACCACCAACCTGTGGCTCTTCACTCTTTGGCTTCATCACAAATCTTGATCTTGTTTCCCATCGTAATACACCATTATTTCTCTTGCTCACACCAGTCATTGTATCTCCTCTGAAAGATCACTCTCTAATATTCTTCCTTCTGGCCCTTTCTACTCTTTGATCTCATGTATTCTATCATCACTACAATAACTTTTAGCCACATTGGGGACCACCAATTTCAGAACTTCCAACATTTTTTTCCCAGCACTCTTTTCATCTGCAAACATGATTGTGTTGGCCTCTATGCTCACCTCACATTCCTTCTTGTTATTACAGTGGAAGATATATCCTTGCTTCATTTCTGCTCTGGACCCACTCCCTTATCTTTGCTCCTGGGATTATGCTCTTTCTCCTGCTCATGGTCAGCTTTGTCTTCTCCATGGCTTTATCCATCAGCAATGAATATGTTGTATCACCCTTTCCTTTGTCAACCTTTAACAGACTGGCCTTTTTATGAGAGAGAGAGAGAGGGAGAGAGAGAGAGAGAGAGAGAGAGAGAGAGAGAGAGAGAGAGAGAGATGGAGAGAGAAAATTGATGTACCAGGGCCTCTAGCCACTGTAATCAAACTCCAGATGTGACTTTGCATGCTTGTGTCACCTCATGTGTCTGTCTTACATGGAATCTGAAGAGTCAGACCTGGGTCTTTGTAGACAAGTGCCTTAACCACTAAGCCATCTCTCCAGCCTTGCCAACCTTTTGATTCCACCACTGCTCTGCTACCTTCTTTCTATGTTCTTCTTCATAGCCAAGTTTATGAAAAGGCATCTTGAGCTGGAGAGATGGCTTAATGGTTAAGGCACTTTTCTGCAAAGCCCAAGGACCCAGGTTCGATTCTCCAGTATCCATATAAGCTACGTGTACAAGGTGGTGAATGTATCTGGTGTTTGTTTGCAGTGCCCTGGTGCAGCTACTCTTTGTATCTACCTCTCTCTCTCTCTCTCTCTCAAATAAATAAATAAAAATTTAAACAGAAAAAAAAGACAGCTTTACATGAAGCCTTGACTTCTTTACCTCCTATTATTTACCCTGCTCAGGGCTGGAGGCATGGTTTAGTGGTTAAGGCACTTACCTGCAAAGCCTAATGACCCAGGTCCAATTCCCCAGAACCCACATAAAGCCAGATGCACAAAGTGGCACATGCGTCTGTAATCCCAGTACACCTATGGTGAGAAGAGAGGCCAAGACAGGAGAATCTTCTGGAGGCTCATGAGCCAGATAGTCTGGTTAATGCAGCAGTGAACAATGAGAGGCTCTGCCTCAAACAAGGTGGAAGACAAGTTTATTTGCAGTGGCTCGAGACCCTGGCACACCTCTTTCTCTACTTCTCTCTCTCTTCTTGCAAGTAAATAAATAAATATAAAGTTATCTGTTCAACTAACTCCAATGAGGCCTCTAGGCCTTGCTGTACTGGTGATACTCTGATCAGTGTAACTGGTGACTGCCCATTGTCAAGCTGATTGTGGTCTCACCTCTCAGCAGCTTTCAATGCAGTCCACCACACCCTCTTCAAAACTCTTTTGCTCTTGGCTTATGTATATTGTTTTCAAATATTTTTGCTCATAGATCCCCTAAAAGTTTTATAAAATTTTTTAGACCTTTACACACTTTTAGAGTTGACAGCTAAAGTTTTCATTATAAATTTAAATTGTTGTTAGGGATAGGATTTCTAGTATTTTATAAATATTGACATCTTGAAAGAAAGCTGTTACATTGCTCTTTCTAAATGTGGCCAGTGGAATCTAAACACCATAGAAACTTGATACAGACTGTAATCCCCTTAGAAAATAAAGACTTCTTTAAAAGAAAATTTACATTGTTCTCTTTCTCCTTGGATTTATATTTTCATTCAACATTGCCCACAAAAGTTTTTCCCAATATATTTTATTGCTCTATCAACTTCTCTGCAAGGAAATCATGTTTATAATTCAGAATTAAAACTTTAGGAATTTCTTGGGCTCGAGAGATGGCTTAGATGTTAAGGCTCTTGCCTGCAAAGCCTAGAAACTCATGTTTGACTCTCCAGGTCCCTCATAAGTCAAATGCACAGTGATGTAAGTGTGCAAGTCACACATGCGCACAAGGGGCACACATGCCTGGAGTTCAATTGCAGTGGCTAGAGGCCCTGGCATACCAATTCCATCTTTCTTTCTTTTTTTTCTCTTTCTTTCCTTCTTTCTTTCTTTCTTTCTTTCTTTCTTTCTTTCTTTCTTTCTTTCTTTCTCTCTCTCACATAAAAAAGCCAGTCTGTTGGGCTTTCCTCAAAAAAAAAAAAAAAAAAAAAAAAAAAAACAAAAGACCTTATGAATTTCTGTATATGGGTTTGGGAAATTACTCAGTGGTTAAAGCACTTGCTATAAATGTATAAATAAGTGTCAAATGTATAAATGAGTTTGGACCTCAGTATCCATATAAATGCTGGACAGGTGTGGTGGCCACTCTGTAATCCCAGAGCTTGAGAAGTAGAGACAGGGAAGCCCCTGGGCAAGCTAGCTATCTAGTCTGGCTGAGTCCGTGAGCTCTGGGTTCAAGTGAAAGATCTTGTCTCAATAAATAAAGTAGAGATCTATCAATGAAGAGACCTTATGACCACCTCTGGCCTCTATTCACATGCACATATGTGCACCCACACACATGCAAACATGCATATATGTGCACACACCACATACATACATACATGCAAAAAATAAAAATTTCTATAAGGTCTTATAAGAAAATATTTATTTTAGACCATTTCAGTTACTTAAGGATTTATGCACTTGATGAAAATAATATGCAATTTTTGATGAAAAAGTATTAATCTGAAAATTTTATAATCAATAAATTCTTATGCATTGGCTAGGGCTTCCCACTCCAAAGAATTCATAAATCCATGGATATCAACTACTTTTGGCATGAAACCCAGTTCTTCATCACATCCCCCCTGACTGGTCTTTTTAAAAGCTATAAGCTCCACAGCCAGGTATAATGGTACACATCTGTTACCCCAGCACTTGGAAAGCTGAGGCATGGCCTTGCAAGTTCAAGACCAGCTGGGACTATATAGCAAGACCCTGATTCAAAAAAAATGGTAACCTCTGAGAAAACTCATTCGTATAAATAAGAAGACATAACCTTTCAGTCATAAAGCAGTGTCCAGTTGTTTGAATTCCTTCAAGCTGTGTGTCCCAGATCCTAAATAATCAGTCCAAGGACTGATTTGCAAAGAACCATCTTTCAGCTGAGGTTGGCATCTCTGATCAGGAGAAAGCCAGGTGTTGTGGAGTCAAGTAAGGATTACGAGGACTTACAATGGCAGACTGCACTGTCTAGCTCTGTGGACACATAACAGCAAGACATCATTCTTGGTGTCTCTTTTTCTTTATCTATCAAATGAAGATATTTTCAGGTGTTGTGAAACTATTTCCTCTAAATTGGAATATTCTCTCCTGCAGGGGTGAGAGAGGATCATAAAATTTAAGCAGCTAAAGATGCTAGAGAGATAGCTGGGTGGGGGTGGGGAATAAAGACTTGCCTTATAAATGTGAGTACCTAAGTTTTGATCCCTAGTACTTTCATGAAAGCCAGATGTTGTGGCAGGTATCTGTAATACCAGTAAACTATGGTGAGAAGGGAGGCAGAGACAGGAGTATCTTCTGGAATCTCATGAGCCAGATAGTCTGGTGACTGCAGCAGTGGCAGTGAGAGGCCCTGTCTCAAACAAGGTGCCAGGCAAGGACTGACACCTGAGGTGGGCCTCTGTTGTCCATATGGGTGTCATGGTACATGCACACACACATGCATGCATCACACACATACACACTCCTAAAGTAAAAGAAGCTATAGAAATCTATAAGGCTCAGGAATATCAGAAAGATACAAGTTTCACAAGACCCCTTTCAAAGGTTATATAAGCCATAAACAATTACTGGGAACAGGGAACAGTCCAGTAGAGCTGGCTACAAGTTATGTGGATCTTCAGGGATGCAGCTTTCATGAATTGTCACCCATGCTCGGTGGGCTTTTTAATGGTGCGGCTACTTGTGATGTTTCCCTCCCCTAAGAAACCCCGATAAACTCACTGGGTCATCAAAGTTGACTCCATTGAGATTTTTTCAGTCTGTTATGGTGTCCTGTTTGTGGTGGTTTGATTTGGGTGTACCCCAAAAACTTATGTTTTGAAGGGTAGGCCACAGCTGATGGCCAATTTGGGAATTAACACCTCCTGGAGGCCTTGTGTTGTTGGGGGCGGGTTTATGGGTGTTATAGCCAGCTTCCATTTGCCAGTGTTCGGTGCACTCTCCTGTTGCTGTTGTCCACCTGATGTTGGCCAGGAGGTGATGATGTCCATCCTCTGCTCATGCCATTGTTTTGCCCTGCCATCATGGAGCTTCCCCTCGAGTCTATAAGCCAAAATAAACTCCTTCCCTCCCCCCCCCCCCCAGAAGCTGCTCTTGTTAGCTGTTTTCTGCCAGCTATGCAAACCTGACTGCAACACTACCTGAGGTGCATGAACATTTGTTCAGATCTCCTCAGGATAAGCCAAGCAACAGTAGGGAGGTTTTAAGAATTGGGACTAATAGAAGTAACTGACTGGTACATAGTCCTCATTATTTGATGATAGTCATAGCAGATGATGTTGTTCCATCCAATTCCCCTGAGCTTCCCTATATGTCTGTCTGAGCAGGTTATAGTACCCTCCTCTGTTGCCTCATGGCAAAGCAAGGCTAACTTCCGGGAGCTTTGCTGCAGTAGATGAGAAGTCTGTATTGGAAAACCTTACCTATACAAGCTCCTTTCCCTTCTCTGTGCTCACTGCTTCCTCCTTACTTGGTTTTTCCAGGAATCACAGGGCTGTAAACCCGTCTCTCAGGGAAACTGACTGGGGCGGTGCTTGTCACAGTTTTCTTTCTTTTCTTTCCCTCACCCCACCACCCTCAACAGGGTCACTATGTAGATGGCCTGAAGCTCATTAAGTAGACAGGCTGACCTCAAAAGTCCTCTTACCTCTGCCTCCTGAGGGCTAGGAGTATAGGTGTGCACCAGCACACTTGGTTGTCACCTTTGGTTCTATTACACACACTCCCTGGGTTTCTCCCTCTGGAAATCGTTTTGTTTGTCTGGCCATGTGTAAGTCCATTGGTTACACTTATTACCTCACAGTAAGGACCACAGGACAGGGAGCTTTCTGCCTTTGCATTGAGTTAAAGAAGTTCAGAGGTTTATTGTTATTATTGGCACAAAACAATGGAAGTAGTAGCTACATTTCTGACTAAAGGACAGGGGCAAGTTCTATAACTTAGGTGTTCTAAAGGGTCTTTCTGTCCTCTGATGATGGATTGACAGTTGTATGATATATCTTCCTCTCAGTGGCCCAATAATTGGGCAGCTACTGTCACTTATCACAGTAGGGACGAAATCGTATCACTTTGCTTTGTTTTTGTCATTTTGTAAAATAAGAAAAATAATATGGAGTTATTGAGTGAGCTAAATGGAATATGTGAAAGAACATGGTAATTATAAAACACCTCATAAAGGTGAGGTGTCTGGGAGTAAAATAGTGACATTCTGGTTAGCTTAGGAATTGGAAGTAAATGTATTAAGATATTGTACAATAATATAACCTCTTTAAATATGCAGAAATACAGAAATTTATGTTAAGAATTTCATACATTGTATTTATTAAAATTTAAATTAACTTTTAATGGATAAATAAAGCTGATAACATTTATAAAGTATGATGTGATGTTGTAACATGTGTGTGCATTGTATACTGTTCAAATCAGGGTAAACACATCTATCCTCTAAAACATATTTAGTTTAGATATGCCAAAAATGTTGAAATCATTTTCTTATAAAGGTTTTTTTGAAATAAATAGTACCTCATTTTAAAATATTTTGTTTTTATTCATTTATTTGTTTATTTGACAGAGAAAGATGGGGAGAGACAGAATGGGTTTGTCAGGGCCTTTAGCCACTGCAAACAAACTCTAGACACATGTGCTCCCTTGAGCATCTGGCTAACATGGGCCCTAGGGAACTGAACCTAGCTCCTTTGGCTTTGTAGGCAGATGCTTAACCACTAAGCCATCCCTCCAGCCCCATAGTACCTTACTTTAAACTATAGTAACTCTATGTGCAAAAACATACTAGCAGTTCTTACCATTAGACATTATTTTTGTGGAAATCATTTTATACTTCAATTCATACTTAAGTAACAGCAGAGCCATGTGAAGTGTTTGTAAATGTTAAACGTACACACACACACACACATTGCAAAAGGGATGCTCATGATATAGCTCCATGATTTCTGAGAACTCCTGGGGGAGTTGAAACAGTACTTTACTAGCTTCATGAGCAGTTGAGGGTCCCCAGTGCTGCTTACATAAGACTTTGATTATTCCAAGGTTGCACTTGGACACTCAAACATCACCAAGCCCAGAAATAAGAAAAATAAACACATGTGTGGTGGTAAAGAGGCATTCTGTGCAGGAAGCAGTAATGAAAAGGATATGCTCAAATAATTGATGGACTACTAAGTCACCACAATCTAAAGCCCAGAGACCTACCTGGTCCTTTCCTACAGGACAGCAGCATTTCAAAGGCACAGGGTCTTCCTAGCTTCAAATGTTTTGATTTGTATGTGAATTGGAGTAAAAGTCAGGAGTAGAGGCCAGGAAGCTAGAAAAGGGGTTTTGAGGGAGTAGGGGGGAAGGGAGTGCTTAAAGAGAGGTATAGGAGACATATATATATATATAGAGAGAGAGAGAGAGAGAAGGCCAGAACACTGGGGGTAAAATGGCATACGTAGGTTCTAGGGAGAGGCTGGAGGAGAGAAGGGGGTGAGAAGGTTAATAAAAAGTTAAGATGTCATGAATAAGCTATACAGAAACCTACTGCTTTGCTAGCTAATAATATATATGTTTAAAAAAAAAGGAGAGAGTTTGGGCAGAAGTATCTTGTAGTGGTGGATAATATTGTACCCAGAAGCCATAGATAATTATTCAAAAAAATTCAGTGCCGAGAGTGGAATGCCTTCCAGTGAGTTATTGGCAGGGAGACCCCTGAAGTCCCAAAACCTGACAGTGTATTTCCAAAGTTCTTGGTTGCCTGCCAGAACTGTATGGCAAGACCCTATTGCTGAAGACTGCACATGCTTGGGCTGCAGGTCACTGAGAATTCATGCTGGAGCTGAGCTGGAAGCCTCCTCCCTGTGGACTACCTGTCAGGGTGCTGGAAAGAGTTATATAGACTGCTGGGGAAGAAAAGTCACCAGTGGTTTTAACCAGCAGTGGGCCCTGAAAGCTTTATGGCTGGCTGGCCAAGTCAAATGTACCAACTTGTGCCATGGAAGCGTATCTGTTCTGGGGGAAGCCGACTGCTGTCTGATTGGACTTGAGGCCTACTCCACGGGTGGAAATTCCTGCCAGGTACTGAACACCTAATCAAGTATCTCTAGCTGGGGTGGTCATAAGCCCTGGGAGAAATTACTACTATTGTCTGCTAAATTGTTATATTATGCCCATGAAATTGCCCTCTAAATACTTATGCCCATATATTCTTGTTATACTCCCTTTTGGTTAGAGAAGCTTTTCTTTACAGATGGTGGTGACCACTGGGGTGACTCAAAACATACCAAAGTGCTGAGAAGGGACAGTGGAGTGTTCAACATTAAGTGAGACATGTCCATCACACCCTCCAAGGCTCAGGGACCATTACAGAAGAGGTGGAAGAAAGAATGTAAGAGCCAAAGGAAGGGGTGGAGTGCTTATAATATGGTCTTCTAGAAACAGAGTGACATTGATATTCATGACCTCACAGTGGCTGACATTACCTAAACAAGACTTGCAAAATGGGAGGGAAAAAAGATGACATAAAAATTGAAGAGATACTAATAAGAAAGAAAAAGGGATTCAGTAGAAGGGGGATTTGGGAAGGGGAAAGTGAAGGGGTGGTGGGAGGGGATTATGAATGAATTTGGAATATTGTCTATATGTAGGGAAGTTGTCAATATAAGTTCTTTTTCCAAGGGTCAGGAACAAAGCCAAGACAGAGAAAAAAGGGGCAGGAAATGGGAGACATACAGAGGACGGTAGGAGCAGGAAGGGTCAGGGAGAGACAGTGGAAGAGGTGGACTGTGGAGGCTGAACATTCCAGTAAAACCCTGACTACCAGCAGTTACATGACCCTTCGTGCCTTCTGCAAGCAACCACACGTAAGGCCAAAGAGTCCTTTCACATCTGCCCTCCCTTTACCCCAGTCTTCAACAAGACCAAGGCTGCTACCTTAAAGTGTCGTCATTCGTTCTCCAAATCACTCCAAGCCCCTGCACTCTGGCACCTCTGTCTTGCTCTCTGACATGTGTCTTCTGTTCCCATAGGTTCCGTAGGATTTGGCTGAGGGAGCCTGGAAGGCGGGTTGACTTTATTCATAGTGCTCAGGACTTGGTCTTGCACCCACCATTCTCCAAAGACAGTTAAGAATGTGCTGAAGAAAGCAGGAAGAACTTTTATTCAGGACAGTGAGATTTTAAGGCCAAGTACTGAGATGCTTAACCTACTAGTTCTTCACAGGGCTCCCATTTGCTTCTGCTGTGTGGATTCCTGGGGTTTCTATGTGTTCTCCTGCTAGAGAGTGAGGGTGACTGCAGAGCAAGTCTAGCTTGCTTTAATTGGGATTCCTTAAAGGTGCAAGGGCAACTAATAGGTAGCTACCTTACTGAAGAGTCCTCCACCCCCTAGTAATTGTTAACCACTTATGTATCCTCAGGGCGGCAAGGGGCCTTGTGCACCTGTGATCTCTTCCTGCCTAATCTTGTGAGGGTCTCAGGTGGGTGATGACAGCTGCTCTCATTTCAAGATGGCAAAGACCATGTTATGCCCAGGGGCCAGAGTTCCACACAGCATCTGGTTTGAGTGTGCCAGGATCTGTTCTGAGCAGTTAGGAGCCCAGAACAAAGGTGGTGATAAACATAATAATAAGACAGGTAATATGGTCACTTGAGGTCACTCCTGCTCAGTGCCAGGGACATATTGTTACACAGACCGTTAGTCAATCCTTATAGCCACTCTCTCCCCAAGGAAGGCCAATCAATAATTTAATGGGAGAAGCAGATAAACACATTTCTAGCAAACAACAAATTAACTATAATATGATACAGCAAGTGATATAAGAGCATGGGAGCCAGGAGCTGGGAGTGAGTAAATTTGCTGCAATACATTGGAGGAAGGCTTCTTCTAGAAGGGCCAAGGAATAATGGGGCTATCCTTGTCACTTGAGTTATTTCCCAGGGAGAAAATAGTCCAAAATAGAGCAAGAAAGACCTTGATGTCAGCCTTGCAGAAAGCAAAACAAAACTCAGCCATGTATTTCACCCCACTGAAAACCCAAGACTTCACATTAGTCTTATTATTTGGGAACGATATATGAATTGCTTAGAGGTGTAAATATTATTTATGGTGGTTGTGTTTAACTAGGACCATAGTATTATTGCTTTTATTTCTCCAGTTTATTATAGATTGGTATTAGGGCATGAGTATAAAGCTCTTTGAATAAATCATTTTAATTGCCTGGTAATATGAGTGTTCATGTTAATTAAGTAGATATTTTGCACATGGCAAAGAGAATTCTTTTAAGGGTTTCTTTGGAAAGGGAGCTTTATAAGGTGCTCTTTGTGGAGCAAATGACATCCCTATTATCAAATTGAGTACCTTGCAAGTGTTTTTGATATATGGTCGTTTGTATGTATGGTGTATGCATGAAGGCCAGGGCAAAATGTGAGTGTTCCCCCTCTGTCAGTCTCTCACTGAGCCTGGGGCTGCTGGGGTTTTTATGGTCAGATTAGCTGATCAGTAGGTCCCAGCATTTCTCCTGTCTCCACTCCCCACAGGAAGGGGGTTCCAGGTGTGTGGCCACACCCAGCTTTGAACATGGGTGATGGGAATAGAACTCAGCCCCTCAGGCTTATGCTTGTGTCATAAATGCTCTCACCTATTGAATCATGTCCCTATGCTACCTGCAAGTACTTGAGAAGTGATTTGGAAGCATTTAATTTTTATCTTCAACTGCAGAGCCATCGGGCAGGAAGTCGGCTCTGAATGAACTAGGCAGGAGGCTTGCTCCAGCTGTAGTAAGCAATGTGGCAGGCTGGGAAGGGTGTGCAAGTGAGGAAGCACAGTGTTTCTGGTTCCCATGTGGCTCTGACCAGTGGCTACAGGAAAGGCCCTCTGGTTCTATGGGCCTTAGTTTCCTCACCTGCTAAATGCAGAACATGGTGTTTAGGTCTAATGGTCTTTTATCTACCGTTATGTCCTGGCTGAGAACCTGGCTGTTAGCCAGGCTCCTGGAGTGAATCCCAACTTGACTCATGCTGTACCTCCTGATGGGGCGCTAGAACAGGGGCATGCCCCTCCTGCTACAGCCAGAACAGTAAGAGGAGAGGCACACTTTTAGAGATTTTAATGAGTGGTTGCTTTTGTTCATTTTTGACAGACAGAGAGAGAAAGAGAGAGAGAGAGAGAGGGAGAGAGAGAATGGGTGCCCCAGGGCCTCCAGCCACTGTGAATGAACTCCAGATATGTGCGCCCCATTGTGCATTTGGCTAATGCGTGTCCTGGGGAATCAAGCCTCAAATGGGGGTCCTTAGGCTTCACAGGCAAGCGCTTAACCACTAAGCCATCTCTCCAGCCCAAAAGTAGTTTCTTTTAATCTTGTTTTAGAAATTTTTTTAAAGTGATACACATTATGTTATACTAATTACATTGTATTATTATATTATTTCTTTCCCTTTTTTTAAAAATATTTTTATTTATTTATTTGAGAGTGACAGACACAGAGAGAAAGACAGATAGAGGGAGAGAGAGAGAATGGGCGCACCAGGGCTTCCAGCCTCTGCAAACAAACTCCAGACGCGTGCGCCCCCTTGTGCATCTGGCTAATGTGGGACCTGGGGAACCGAGCCTCGAACCGGGGTCCTTAGGCTTCACAGGCAAGCGCTTAACCACTAAGCCATCTCTCCAGCCCATTGTATTATTATATTATAAAAGTGATGAAATGTCAAAAACCAGTGATAGAATGATGTGGCATTTAACTTTTCATAATAGTTTTGGATACTGCCCATGTTTTCTCTAATGAGTACATGTCATAAACACATTCAAGCACGCATCCAGTGCATCCGGTTAGGAAGCAATGCTTTGCAAAGGAGTATTGTTTTGCTCATAAAGCTTCACGAATGAAACAAACTCTACCCAGTACTTGTTCTCACATGGTGTATGATTTTTTATGCTGAATTAGGTCATGAGAACAGAGCAGTACCTCAGAGAGAAGATTGAATTAACAGTTACTACAATGACTAGATCACTTCTGCTACGGTTTGTTTTTTCTTCTCCGTGGTCCTCTTCTGCTTGTTTTTGTCCACTTCTTTTCCTCACCATTCTCCTCCTCTTTTTTCATCACAGTACTGGGGATTGAACCTAGGAGGTTTTTTTTTTTCTTAATTACTTATATATTGAGACACACAGAAGGTGGAGGGAGAGAGAGAGAGAGAGAGAGGGACCGAGAAAAAGAGAGAGAGAGAGAGAGAGAGAGAGAGAACAAGTGAGCCAGGGCCTCCTACCACTGTGAACAAACTCCAGATGCATGTACCACTTTGTGCATCTGGCTATATGTGGATACTGGGGCATTGAAACCAGGCCATCGGGCTTTGCAAGCAAGTGCCTTTAGTGGCTGAGCCACCTCTTCAGTATGAAGCTAGGGTTTTAAACATGTCAGGCAAGTGCTCTACCACCAGGTTATACCCTCAAACCTTTCTGAATTATTTCATTTTATTTCAAGACAAGATTATACAAAGGTGCCAAGGCTGCTTGAATTTGTTCTGTAGCTCAGGCAGGCCTTGAGATGTCTACATTCTTGCCTCAGCCTCTAAATATTTGATATTACAGCCTGTGCCACCAGGCCTGCCTCAGGCTCAGGTTTTGTTTATAAAAGCCCATACCAAAACACATTTGAATAAATACTTTATTTAAAAAGATACCCAGGGGTTTGGAAAATGGCTCAGTAGTTAAAGGCACTTGCTTATAAAGCCTGGCAGCCTAGGTTCAACTCCCAAGCCACCCATGTAAACTGGACACGAAATGTGATGCAAGGCCCTAGTGTTTGTTGGCAGTGTCAAGAGGTCTGGAGCATGTGCATGCTCACACGCACATACACACACACACACACACTTGCACACACCTAAAAAAGTAAAAAAAAAATAATAATAATTAAGGGTAGTTTTGGTCTGGAGAGATTGCTTAGTGGTTAAGGTGCTTGCCTGTGAAGCCT
This sequence comes from Jaculus jaculus, assembly GCF_020740685.1. NCBI lineage: Eukaryota > Metazoa > Chordata > Mammalia > Rodentia > Dipodidae > Jaculus > Jaculus jaculus. The sequence continues at coordinate 41,223,114 of NC_059117.1, forward strand.
AAGGACACAGGTTCAATTCCCCAGTACCCACATCAGCCAGATGCACAAGGTGGCACATGCATCTGGAGTTCATTTGCAGTGGCTGAAGGTCCTGGTGCATCCATTCTCTCTTTATCTGCCTCCCTCCCTCTCTCTCTCTCTCTCTCTCACTGTCAAGTAAATTAAGTTTTTTTGTTTATTTTTATTTGTTTGAGAGCAATAGACAGAGAGAGAAAGAGGTGGGGGGGGGGCTGTGCCAGGGCTTCTAGCCACTGCACACTAACTCCAGACACGTGCGCCTCCTTGTGCATCTGGCTGATGTGGGTCCTGGGGAATCGAGCCTTGAACCGGGGTCCTTAGGCTTCACAGGCAACCGCTCAGCTGATCAACTGCTCAACTGCTAAGCCATCTCTCCAGACCAAACTAAGTATGTTTTTTAAAAAAATATTTTAAAAAGGCTGGGTGTGGTGGCACACGCCTTTAATCCCAGCACTTAGGAGGCAGAGGTAGGAGGATCGCCATGAGTTTGAGGCCACCCTGAGACTACATAGTTAATTACAGGTCAACTTGGACCAGGGTGAGACCCTACCTCCAAAAAAAATTTTTTTAAAGGTAGCTTTTAATCATTAAAATAAAAGGTAAACTGGTAAGCAAGCATATATCAAACTGTTCAACCCTATGGGTCTTTGCACATTGAAAACACCAGGAGATGCTCCTGGCATACAGATAGTCCCACTCGTTCTCCTTCTCGTGTCCATGGTGACAACACCAAGTGCTGGAGAGGATGCACAGAGACGGGCACCCTTCTTCACTGCTGGTGGCAACACAAGATGTCGCAGTGTTTTTGGAAAAAATATGGCTGTTTCTTGAAAAGTTCAATTGCTACAATATGACCTAGGAATTTCACTCCCAACATTTCCACATAAACACTTGCATGCAAATGTTCATAGAATATAGTCATTAATCATAGTCCCAAACAGGAAACAAACCAGTTCACCAGTTAGTTAATGTGTTTATATTCATATAAAATAACAAGCTATTGATAGATACGACAACATGGATGGCCTTCCAAAATGTGTGAAGCAAAAGATTCCTAGCAGCGAAGAGCACACAAGACCATATTTGTATAAGACTTTTGGAAAAGGTTTCTCTACAAAGATCATGGTGGTTGCCTTGAGAGCTAGGGTGTGTTTAGAATTGGCTTGTTAATATAGTCTCAGCTTGAGTCTTAGCATTATAGCTTCAGGCTAGTCTCAACTACAATACATAACTACAAAGAGAACTCATCACTATACAAGGGTACTTGCCATGTTTGGCCAATTCTATCAGAAAGTTCTTTTTTCATTATTTTTATTTACTCATTTGAGAGAGAGAGAATTGGCATGTCAAGGCCTCTGCAGACAAATGCGCCAACTTGTGCATCTGGCTCATGTGGGTCCTGGGGAATAAAACCTGAATCCTTTGGCTTTGCTGCAAGCACCTTAACAGCTAAGCCATCTCTCCAGTCCAGTTCTTTCCTCTCTAACATCTAGCAACTGGCTCTCTTCTATCCTTCAGGGACATAACTCCAGACCTTCAAAAGGATAACTTTTTGCCAGGGGTGGTGCATGCAGGTAATCCTAGTTCCTGAGAGACTGAGGCAGATGGATCCCAACTTTCAGATTAGTCTGGGTTATGTAGTGAAACTCAAAAAAGCAAATGAAAAGGGGAAGAAAGGGGGTACGGAGGGAGGAAAAGCGACAGAGGCACAAAATTTATGCTTTATGAAACATACCTGGACAAAGCTATGGTAACACTAATGATTGAGTAAGACCTTCAGGAAAAAAAAATGGGTATCTAAGACATCTTTTTGGGGGAAGTTTACATGCAAAACTATTATTTTTGTTATATTGCAAGTGTTAGAATCCAGATCACTTTAGAAAAGTTACTTTATGACTATATCTAGCTAAATGTTTCACTTTTTTTTTGAGGTAGGGTCTTGCTCTAGCCCAGGATGACCTGGAATTCACTATGTAGTCTCAGGGAAGCCCCAAACTAATGACAATCCCTTCTACCTTGCCACCACACCTGGCTTGCTTTTATATATATAAGCTTCTTGCTTTTTTTAAAAAATGTTTTTATTTATTCATTTGCAAGTAGAGAGAGATAGAGAGAGAAGAGACAGGCAAAATGGGCACATCAGGGCCTCCAGCCAGTATCAATGAATTCCAGCTGCATTTACCATTTTGTGAGTTTGGGTTTATGTGAATGCTGGGGAATTGAACCCTGGTTATTAGGCTTTGCAGACAAGCACCTCAACCACTGAACCACCTCTCCTACCCCCACTTCACTTCTTTTATTTGGATTGTATTGTGAGATTTATTGAATAAGTGTGGTTGGAAATGTGGTTGGAAGCAGTGGAAGCTCATGAGTACATAGTTGTCCACTTGTCCAGGACACCAGGATTGGGAATATACTTGACTCCACAGCCATCAGGGATGAGCTGCTTCTTAGCTGCCAAATCATCTGGAACTTGGTGAAGCCTCACTTTGAGACATGGATCTTCTGGCAGCCAGGAATCATGAACTTGGCTTTGAGCAGGTTCTCAGTCACACACTCTGTATTCTGCAGCTTGGTGTGGATGGACATGATAACCTGGACAATATGAACTCTGGCCACTGTGCCCTGGGTCTTCCCAAAAGTATCCTTCATACCTGTATGGAGATAGCCCCAGCATAGGTCATCTTGTTGATGAAGATGACTTGGAAAGGATGAAGTCATACTTGAATATGAAATCCATCTTTACCATAAATTTTTACCATGTACCTGTTGGCAAAAACACAGGCCACCTCCAGGGCTCGAGAGAGTTGCTCATGTTCATCTGACACCATATAGCCACAGAATGGGAACTCATCCACTTTTGCCATCCTCCGCCCCAGGTCAAAGATGTGGATGTTGGAATCAGGAACACCTTAGCAGAAGTGAGATGTTGGGTTAGGGCTTGTTCTTTCTTTTATTTTTATTGTTTTATTTGTTTATTTATATTTTTATTGACAACTTCCATAATTATAGAGGACTAACCATGATAATTCCCTCCCCCCTTGCTTTCTCCTTCACAATTGCACTGTCTATCATATCCCCTCCCTCTCTCAATCAGTCTCTCTTTTATTTTGATGTCATCATCTTTTCCTCCTATTATGAGGATCTTGTGTAGATAGTGCCAGGCATTGCAAGGTCATGAATATCCAGGCAATTTTGTGTCTGGAAAAGTGCATTGTAAGGAGTCCTACCCTTCCTTTGGCTCTTACATTCTTTCTGCCACCTCATTCCACAATGGATCCTGAGCGTTAGAAGCTGTGATAGAGATGTTTCAGTGCTGGGCACTCCTCTGTCACTTCTCAGCACTATGGTGCCTTCTTAGTCATCTCTGAGATCACTACCATTTGAAAAGAGAAGCTTCTCTAGCCAAAAGTGAGAGTAGCATTAATATATGGGTAGTTTGGTGAGCATAATATATGCATTTAGATGGACAGCCACATGTATGACACCTCTAGGGCTCATGACTTCTCCTGTGATAGGTTATCAGTACCAGGCATGAATTCCTTCCTTCCCATGGAGCTAGTCTCCAGTCCAATTAGAGAGCAGTTGGTTTCCCTTATAACAGATATGTCACTATTGCACATGTTGGTTCATTTGGCCTGGCTGGCCAAACTTAAGGCTTGCAATGTCCACTGTTGTTTATTTCCATTGATGACTTCTCCCTCTTCCATGGAACTGCATGTAGTGTAGGTTTTTTCAAACTTTTTGTCACCCTGTCTACAGGAAGGCAGTTTTCAGCTCAGCTCCAGCAATGTTTCTCAGTGACCATGTAGCACAAGCAGGTGGAGTCTTCAGCAGTAGGATTTTACCATCTATTCCTGGTAGGAAACCAAGAGCCCCAGCAATGGCCTGTAATGTTTTAGGAGCTTCAGGGACCTCCCTAGCCAACAACTCCCTGGAAGGTATCCCATCTCGGACATTGAAATTTTTCTAGTAACCATCTATGGCTTCTGGGTGCATCATTGTCCAATAAGGTCAGTTTCCATATGACTTATTTATACCCTCTTAGATTTTCTTGCAATATGGGTAACACCAGGTGGGGTGGTGGCCCATGATGACACTAAGATCTTTGGTGGTACATGAGAGGAAAAGAACCCTGTTGTTTCTTTTAATGAGCATAATGTAAAAGTAGAAGTAAGAGCAAGAAGCTGGCAGAGTGCAGCAGTTCTGTGTATTGGACATTCCTTCTACGGGAGAGATTTCCAGATGGACCCTAGATCAGTGATGGGATAAGTCTCTTTTCAGTTTCATATCGGAGCCTGAGCCAGGCACAGGACTTACCTTCATGGATAACTAAGACACAAAAAGGGAACATTGGTTTCAGTGCTGAGACTTGCCTTCTATTTGCATAACTAAATTGATAAGATCTTAGGAAAGGCTGGCAAGTCATTGGTCAAAAGATTAACAAAGTTGGAAATTCAAATCATGTCAATTACCAAACCCATCAATCAAAGAATAATAACTTCAGAAAGAGGATAGACTGTAAGATTATCCATCTCAGCCCACACCTATGGAGTGATGTTTAAACAAGCCTTGGCACATGGTTACCTACACTCAATGACAGCACATCCAGTGACAGAGACCTATCCCTCTACAGGCAGTGTTGCCCTCTTCACGGGGGCTTACCTGGTTTTAATAGTGCTAGAAGGAAAGCTTCCTTCTTGGACATCTATTAGTTGTGTCTCCTCTACCTTGAGTAGCTTCAGAGCTGGATTGCTCAATACAGCAGCTATGAGCCATGTGAAGTGCACTTGCAATGTGGCCTGCGCAAGGGAAACTCAACATGCAAAAAAAGTTTATAATCATTACATGCTGAAAAGATAATGTTCTTGATGGCTTCAGCTGAGTATCATATAGTAAAGTTAATTTCATATACACATGTATGAACATATTAAAAATCCATCATGAAAAAATGCTTTAAATCCATCATGTTGGGCTGGAGAGATGGGTTAAGGCACTTGCCTGTGAAATCAAAGAACTCATGTTCAACTCTCCAGATCCCACATAAGCCAGTTGCACAAGGTGATGCAGGTGCAGAAGGTGGTGCACATGTCTGGAGACCCTGGCATGCCAATTCTCTCTCTCTTATAAAAAAGGGCCAGTCTGTTGGGCTTGCCTCAAAAAAAAAATCCATTATGTTACATAATTATATATGCTTATCCAACCATTGTTTTTACTTCACTTGTGGCAAGTAAAAAATGTTACATGAGGGCTGGAGAGATTGCTTAGTGGTTAAGGTGCTTGCCTGCAAAGCCCAAGGGCCCAGGTTCGATTCTCCAGGTCCCATGTAACCAGATGCACATGGTGGCACATGCATTTAGAGTTCGTTTGCAGTGGCTAGAGGCCCTTGCATGCCCATTCTCTCTCTCTCTCTTTCTGTTCTTCTCTCTGTCTCAAATAAGTAAATAATAAATCAGAAAAAATTAAAAAATGTTACATGAGGGCTGGAGGGATTGCTTAGTGGTTAAGGCTCTTGTTTGTGAAGCCTAAGAATGCATATTGGAATCTTCCTTCCTGTCCTATGTAACCAGATGCCGAGTTATACAAGTATGCAATGTTGCACATGCGTCACAAGGGGCTGCACACAGCTGGAGTTTGTTCACAGTGGCTGAAAGGCCCTAGCACCTTCATTCTCTCTACCTCTTTTTCTCCCTGCCTCATTTTCTGTCTCTGTCTGCCACTCAAAAATAAAAAATTACATGACACATAGCTTGCATATTTGTATTCAGTAACCCTCTGTAGAGTACATCTGTATCCTGTTTCAAATGGCAACCAGACCTTTCCAGTGCTTAGGTTTCCACAAAAATTTTAAAGGTAAAATTTTCAGTTTCTTTTAAACGTTCTTTTTTTAAAAATTTCCCTATGTGTCTCCTTAATGCAGTAGGCAGTGCATCAGACTCTGAAAGTAATTTCCTTCACCATTTTCTAGTTAAGTACCATCAACTATGGACTATAATTAAGATATACTAACCCCTTTAAGGCTATTATGTCCTGTTTTATCATTACATTTGCTTAAAAATGGTTAGTTTCCTATAGTTTCCATGATGAGAATTATACTGTTCAAAGGTCCTTGACTCCAATGTGTGTGATGTGTAGGTGAGAAGGGATCCTCCAGTGACTGTCAACAGGCTATGACTGTGAGTGCTGCCCATGAGATAGTCTTCAGCTTTCATAGGGTTTCAAAGAGAACTAAGAGTTTGAAAAACTAAGGTATACTTCACTGTCTTGATGCTGCTATCACCTAAAACTTTTGGAAAATTTTTTTCTTACAAAATTCTTTTTACTTTCAATCTTTCATACATTCATATTTAATAACTTTACATGGATTATTTCATGTTCATTTCTATTAATTTGTAATAGTTTTCATGTCAGCTTGTTAGATAATTTTTGCCTCTTAATTTGTCTGACAGTTAACAAGTTAGGTTTCTGTCCTGACTTTGGCACACCTGCCAGCTTGATAAGCACATCTTCTGTGTCTTCATCCATCATTAGCTGATAGTTTGGACTGAATTAGCCAATGATGGCACTTGGGAGTCAGCCCCTCAGATAGGCAGTAATTCATCAAGCAGTCGGCATTCCTAGGGTGGAGCTGTTCAGCCAGCCACACAGCTACTCAACCATAACGACATTCATGTCTTCAGTCTGTCCAGAGGATGTCAGATTTCTTGCTGAAATTAAGGTATATTTTTGCCTGATGTCTCCATGATTCCTGACCTACCAATGAAGCTGTTTTTTTTCCAAAAGACTGATTTGGGGAACCTGTTCTGGTGTTTATTAAATAACTTACTCTAGAACCTTTCTAGATGCTTGACATTCAACTTGATAAGCTATAATTTGTGGGATCTACTTTTATGATAGTTTGACATCTTTTTGAAAATTTGTACAATTGTTATGATAAAGGCTAAGTTGAAAAATTAAATTTACATTGAATTGAACATGAGAAATGATAGGCCTTTAAATTAGCTAAACCAGAGTAATAAAATGGTGATGATGATTAAGGTTGTATTAACTAAAGGATAAAGTTACACAGTACCAAGATCCTGGATATGGACACTATCTGCTACTCTAACAGGTTTGTCCACTAATTGAAGCTGTTTGTCCCACCCAATGATTAAATTTATCACAATTTGTTGTCTTGATTCTTGTATTATTACTTTTGTGTTACTGTGACTAAATACCTGACAGAACAACAAAAAGGAGGAAACATTTATTTTAGCTCACAGCTCCGGAGGGTTCAGTCAACAGTGGCTTGATCCCACATACATGGATAGAGACGGCAATGGGAATGTTCTGTGGGTGGATACTTATCACATGGCGACCAGGAAGCAATGAGTAAGACAAGAAGCATCCAGGGGTAATATACATTGAGGACCACCCCACTGTCTCCATTCTACCACAGTGACCTACTTCCCCCAGTTTAGGTTCCACAGCCTCTTAAAATAGCACTACCAACTGAGGAGCAAGCATCCAAGCCTGTGGAGGACATTGTATACACAAACCATGAAAACCTTTAGTGTGTTTTAAGGTTATGAGAGGCACTATCATTGAGATATCCAAAATCTCATTTTGTTTTAAAATCTTAAACAGTTATACATACTTCCACATATTATTCCAGAAAAAGTTGATGTCAGGCTTTGTCTGCCCAACTATAGGAATTATAGGAAAAATTCAGGCTGAAAGTTCAACATGCATGGTCAATGATTTCTTAATCTTTTTTTAAAATTTTTTATTAGCATTTTCCATGATTATAAAAAAAAAATATCTCGTGGTAATTCCCTCCTCCCCCCTCCCACTTTCCCCTTTGAAATTCCATGCACATCTTTCATGTAACATCACCTAGAAGCTTTAAGTATCCCCATGCCTGGGTATTGCCCTAATATTGGGATCAATTGGCAGCTCCAGGGTGGCTTTTTCATTGGAAACAGAAGTCATATCAGTTGTTGGCTCTGCAAATGTCTGGTATGAACCTCATTGAAGCTCTCTAGGGCCACAGGAAAGTCATATACCTGGCTACCTGTGCCATTGTTACAGTCAGGTTTACATTGCTGGTAGAAATCACCCAACCAGGAGCTGCTTGTGGGGGAAAAAAAGAGGTTTATTTTGGCTTACAGGCTCGAGAGGGAAGCTCCATGATGGCAGGGGAAAATGATGACATGAGCAGAGGGTGGACATCATCCCCTGGCCAACATAAGGTGGACTATAACAACAGAAGAGTGTGCCAAACATTGGCATGGGGAAACTGGCTATAACACCCATAAGCCCACCCCCAACAATACACTCCCTCCAGGAGGTATTAAAATTCCCAAATCTCCATCAGCTGGGAACCTGGCATTCAGAACATCTAAGTTTATGGGGGACACCTGATTCAAACCACCACATCATTTTTCTTTCAGTCAGGGAGCTGGCCCCATATAAGTCTACAGTCATATTCACCTGGTGTACGTGCTACTGTATGGTAGCTCTAGGCAAGGGGTCACTTCAACCATTGCAGATCACCCTGCCATGCCTTCTTTTTCTGCCACTTACTTCATTTGTTGGCAAATAGTTTAACCTATAATGATGAATGCGATGTCTGCAGTGACAGAGACACTTGGATTCAAAGAAACGAGAGTGTCACCACGGCTGTGGAAACACAACCTGTGTACCCATGTGAGGCACTCTGAGAAGCACAGTGACCATGACCAGGAGGTTAGGAAGTAGTGCCAGGACTTTAGCCCCCTTCCTGGGAAAGAATGACACAGGCAGTTGGAGGAAACTTAATACAGACCAGACAGTCTGTATCTACAGAACCATGCTATAGCTCCCGCATGGAGGCATTGGAGGAAAATGTAGCCACTTTCGTCTTCTTTCTGATAGTATGATCTTGAGTGGCACACATAGGTTCTTCAAATCCCAGTTATCTTGTAAAAAAAACAAACAAACAGAGAATTAAAAGATGAAATATTCAAATTTGCAGAAAAGTGGAGGGACTTGGGAAAAAACCATGCTAAGTGAGGTCACAGAGGCTCAGAGAGATGGATGCCACATGTCCTTTCTCGTGGTTTCTAATCTGGATCAGCATCAATGAATTGTATACCATAATGAATATCAACAGTATGGACATAGTACTAGAATGAAGCTAGGAAAAGGGAGAAATAGGGATGGAGGGGAGGAAAGGCTACTCAACAAGAAGTTGATGGTTAGTAAAAATAAAGAAAAGAAGGGATGGAAGTGCCTCGAGGGTAAAGGAAGGGGAATGTGGGATGAGAGAATACACAAAACTAATGAATACACAAAACTAATGGCAACATGAATCAGTTCCATATAAACCTTCTTCCTGGATACCATTCTACAAGTCATTACCCTCAATAAGGTGGTGGGGGGGACCCGGACAGATGAGCTGCATAAAAGGCAGAGAAAGCATGCCCCTAAAATCATGGGCTTTGTTTGATAAATCCTAGGGCAAGCATTGTGTTCCCACAGAGAGCTGTTGGTTATTGAGATACGAGGTCCCCAAAATATTACAGGCCTTTGCCAAAACACTTGGTTACCTGTATGAACTAAAAGGTAAGTCCCTGTTGCTGAAGGCACCACAACCTACGAGCACAGGACATCAAGTGATGATGCTGGAACTGAGAGGGAATCCAGGTGCCTCCTGGCTAGCCCTCATAGTGCCGGGCAGTGCCATGAGAGCTTATGGAGCACAGCAGCTGCCAACAGATTGAAGAGTAGGAGATCCTGCCTGATCCAAAATCAACCAGCCAAGCAAGAAGTATACACTTGTGCGACAGTGACACACAGCTGATGCAGGTAACCAATTGCTCATGGATTGGACATGAGACCTGCTCAGTGGGGGTGAACTCATATCTGGCTCTTGGAATCAAGCCAGATCCCCTAGAACAACAGGAAACCAGTAGGCTTCAGAGAGAACCTCCACTGCTCTTTAAGAACAGTGGAGAAACACATCCATCCATCCCTCTAATAACTCAGCTTATTCCCTTTCATTCATACTGTCCTCATTTTGGTTGGAAAATGTGTTCTTTTACAGATGGTAGAGAATGCTGGGGAGAACCAGGATACATCAACACTTCAAGCATAGAGAACCAAATGTCTTCCATGAGACGGTCACCTTCACTTCATCTGCCTGGGTCCAGAAGTCATTACAGGGGAAGTGGTGACAAAATACTGTTCTCATGGATAGACTGAAAACCAGTTCCAAGGAGATAGCAACAGATACTGTGATCACTCAAATCTCATCAAAATAGAGATCCAGGGCTACAGAGAAAGCAACACTAAATCAGTTCCCTATCTCACCCATCAAGGTTCAGGGCACATTGTGGAAGAGGGCATTGAAAGATCGTAAGAGTGGGTGAGGATTGCCTGATGCATTGTGGCATCCCCCTTTCCAGAGACTGATTGAGACCTTTAGGTTCTCACAATGAATACCAATAACCCCACTGAATAAGACCCTCGGCAGAATTGGGGCAGGTCTAAGAGTATAATCTTTTTTTATAAAATAGCAATAAACAATTTAAAAAAAGGAGAATTATACCAACCACATGGAGCTGTTGGTCGTTGTGAGGATGAAGACACTGCAGTCACCCAACAAATGATTTGTTAACTTTGTGACAGTATGAAACAATGCACGTTTAATAGAAACCAAACTTTGAATTTTAAATCATTTCCTGAGATCACAAGGGAAAACAATCAACACATTGTATTCTGAGTGCACAGGCAATCAAGTTGTGATTGTTAACATTAGGTATATTGAATGCATTTTAGATTTAATTCTCCACTCTATGAAGTTTAGCAAGCTGTAACCCCATTATAAACCTGGGAATGTTGGTGTTTGTGAAGGGGTGTACGACAATGGCAGGCATAGCAGTAGTGAGTGGTGGCTATTCAGCAAGCTACCTGTGCATTCCCATGAAGTTAGCATTGCCACTAGCTAGCTTTTCAGAGCGAAGGCGCAATAAAACTATGGAGCAGCGATCTTGTCTGCACAGCCTCACTAGATCTGGTTCCAGAAACTTCCTTCTTTTGCCCATGGTATTGTTCTTTCCCCTCTCAAAGTAGGACCTTCATTTCTCTTCTCAAACATATCTTCCCTGCTGCTCAGGAAGTAGGGAGATGACCAATGGGCTAGTGAGGATTAGAGTTTAGAGCCCTTAGAACTTCTTGATGTCTCAGTATGTTCAGACTTAGGGGAAGTTCAACAGAGCTTAAATCTTTTAACTAGGAAAAGGGAAGGGAACCCACATGCACTGAGTGTTTTCCTAACAACTCGTGATGTGGTTTCATATTTACACTCTTTTAGTTCAAAAGAGGTGTTGCTGTTATCCCTAGTGGTAACCAGTGATAGGAAAATCAAATCAATGAGAATGGGAATTAAGAAACCCAGGCAGAGTGTTGGAAGTAGAGGGCTTTTCTCAGAGTCCTTCAAAGTCTCAGGTAGGTTTGAGGCTTTGATGCCCCATATGGTCAGATAGAGTGCTGGAAGAATCAAGCCGAAAAAGGTCATCCTTTGGTTCATTCTGCATTTATATCTAGTTGTAGAGCAACATGGAAAACTAGTGGGACTGTCATAAGAAACATTTTATCCTACCTTTATATTTGTATAATACCCAGAGTAGCTCACTAGAATGAGCTTCTAAGTTTGCTCACTGGTCAATATCTAACAAAATTTAGCCCTTTATTAACCCACCTGACAAACACTCTTAAATACACAATGTAACCATGTTAAGGAGGGTAATTCCTCCTGAGGAAGAAACCAGCAGTGGTTAGTTTGTATTACCTTGTGCTATATTATGTTTTAATCAGGGTTCTCCAGAGCTGCATGACAGACAGACTGTAGAGAGAAAAGTGCAGAAAGGAACTATGGGAATTGACTTATTTGCTTACAGAAGCCAAGAAATCCTACAATGTGCCATCTCCATGCTGGAGGACCCGGAAAGCTGTGGCAGGGCCCAGTCCAAGCCTGCAGGCATCAAAACCAAATAAGCTGATGGTGTGAACTCTCAGTTTCACATAGAAAGCCTAAGAGCCCATTGGGCTAATGGTGTGAGTCCCAGGACCCAACATCAAAGACTCTGTAGTTCTAATGTTCAAGGGCAGGCAAGGAAGAATGATTATGCTCTGAGAGAGACTGTCTTTCCTTGACCTTGGGCCATGGGTGTCCCCTCTGATTTGATGGTGTCTGATGGAGACTCTCTTGAAGACACAGCTGTGTCTGCCCAACCATTCAAACCAGAGGTAGAATCACCAGGCTCTCTTTCAGTGGAAGAGGCATAGCCTCAGGGCCTACTGAAGCTCTGAGAATAATTAGTGCAGTGACTAAGCATAAATTAAGTTTTCATCAGCTGGGTATCCCTTCTTATAGTCAAATCGACATAGAAAGTCAACCATCACATCAGAGTTTATGGTTCATTGCAGAATGTTCTGGGAAATAGCTTTGAAAATGGCAATTCATCTTTCTATCAGATCCTCCTCTCCAGAACCTTTGCTATCCTAATTTCACTTGGAGAACAAGTCCCCAACCCTGGCTAGTGTTCTCAGTGTTTGTTTACAATAATCCCTGAACACGGGTTAACTTGCTTGTTTCTGCCCACTCCACCTCCTTCTTACCATGCTTGTCAAAGAAAGTGGTTGGTGCCTGACTGGGCTTTATCCATTAATCCTGAATTATCAAATTAAAAAAAAACAAACAGATTTAACGACCTACTGAGGACTGACCATCTGGCTGAGAGGAAAGAAGTGTTGAAGAGGAATGGGCACAAGATTGCATAGGCATGGACTGGAGAGATTGCTCAGTGGTTAAGGTGCTTGCCTGCAAGACTCCATAGGCAGAAGTAGACCCTGATACCCAAGCAGGACCTGCGTTTAAAACTGGAGCAGCAGGAGCCATTATGAACCCTGATCAGGTGCAGATGGCCTAAAGGGTCATAGATTTTACAGGGAAGAGTGTGGAGGCAGAGATCAGCAAGCGCACACGTGTCACTAGATAGAGACACAGGCCAATGGGAGTGGCCTAGGCACAATGCATGCTAATGCTGACAAAGAAAGACCAGAGGAAATGAGCACTCAGTGACAACCTTTTCTAGGGGCTAAATCAGATGCAGTAAGAGTAAAACCAGAACTCCACAGTGCTGAAATCAGAAAATCATGAGAAGAATGGAAAAGTCAGTTGGAAAAAGGCAACCCAGTCTGGGGGGTGTAGAAGCTGAGGAAGGACCCTGGGATCTAGTTCATCCGTGGATTTCTGTCATTGAAGTGTCAAATAGGCATACAGGTCTCCTAAGACTTAACTTCCTCCTTTTCCTAGAAGCGTGAGGAAAGGGTGAAGTAACCTCAGCACTCTTTACATTTTAAGGAGTCCTTACTTCACACGCTATCAATGTGGGCTTTAATTCTCTTTGGAAAATGAATACTCCTCTGGGTCCCGTGAGAGCTGTTCCTTGCACTGCGACCATCTGAGCTGAGTGCTTATTAGATCAGATGAAATATCGCTTCAGGTTAGCAGTCAGACATCACAGGCCACCCACTGGACACTCCGGGAATGAAAAAGAGGCCAAAGGCCAAATGTCTTTAACTGGAAAAGTACAAATGCAAGATTACCAATGGCAACACCAGTATGCACTGCTGCGATTGGAACATGAGTAAATGATACCATAACAAAGCAACACAGCAACAAATTTCCTTTCAAAGCTTCACAATTGTCTTTCAAGAGGTATCTTCACTGGTTTCCTATTGCCAAGGTTGAAACAGATTGCCAGAAATTTAGGGGCTTAAAATCACCGTTCTTGTCCTAGCGCTGCATTGTTCTGCCTCCAAGCGAGTCCCCACCTTACCTGCAGGAAGCCTGCATCAGCAAGGAGCTTAGTATTTGAAAACAGGTTATAAAAAAAGAAACCAAACCAACCAACCAACCAACCAAACAAACAAACAAACAAAGCAAGCCCTTAGCTGTCAAAGTAGGTACCTTCTAACCTAAAATACAAAAATGTTATTCATTTGTTTGTTTATATGCCTTAGGACCATATGGATTTCTATAAGTGCTGTTACTACCTGCAGACTGACAGATACGTTGAACGCAGAATAGCAGAGTGCTGATAACCCACGTGGGGCTTATAGAAAGACAGCGTGTTTAGGGAGGAAGTATCTTCCAGATTTTTGCTTTTAATCACTGAAATAGGTCAATAGGATGTTGCTCTGAGTTCCTGTGAAACCCTTCACTATCGAATGCTGCAATCAACTTAACTTCAAACTTGTAAACATTTCTAGTTGTTAAAGCTAAAATAATTAGATATGGGAAAGGTAAAAATTGCAATTCTATTTGTATGAATATGAGTTCAGGAATCATTAGTACTTCAGAGTCGTTGGAAAACAGCCATAAATGCTTATAAGAATCCTGTGGACTGTGTGGTGGCACATGCCTCTAATCTGTGGTTTGTGTTGGGGTGCAGGCCAACCTGGCCTGCATAGATTACCTTCATCTATGTAGCAAGATCCCATGTCAAAAAAAAAAAAAAAAAAGTAGAGAAAAACACTGAAAGTGCTAACAAACTTGGTTGTACTTTACTTGAGTATCTATGTACATTTTTAATATGCATATAGAACCTGGAGTTTAAAAGAAATAGGACTAGGATTGTAGCTCAAAGCTGGAGTGCTTGCCAAACATTCACAGGTTTCAACCCAGCACCTCGCTGACCCCACAAAGCACCACAGCACACACAAGGACGCAGCTCTGTGTCTGACTGCATTACTATTAAATTGTAAGATAGCAAGCATTGATGTCCTCTGAAGGCCATTTCTTACTTGTTAGCTGCAGGATTTTTTTTTTAAGTCAACTTTAAAAATGTTATCAAGTGCGGTGCACACACCTGTCACCCGAGCACCTCAGAGGCTAACAGAGGAGGACAGAAAATTCCAGGCTATCTCGGGCTTCCTACGGAGACCCTCTCTGAAGAGAAACAACACCAAAATTAGAGTCTTGCTCATGGATAGCCCTTTATTTGCAGCCACAGCTGAGTCCTTGGTTAACTGTTCTGCTTGGCTTTTAGTGGAGGAAGCTGCGTGCAAGAGAGAGAAAAGCAATGTAAACTCTTTTATATTGATGCATTGCATGCATTTGTACACAGTCAGTGTGTAGAATAAAAGTACAAATATCACTGAAACAGAATAACATACATATACCATTACAAGGTCTCTCAGGTGGTATATGTTCTATGAGGTTCCAGATCATTCTATAGAGCCCGGTGGCCTCATTGTCACAGCTCATGAGTGAAGCAGCTGACAGAAGTCATAGTCTCTTGATGACATATCTACTAGGATAACTCCATTTTATCTGATTTACACAAGTACATTTATATATTTATACATCTGTCTTCTCTGATCTCTCTCCCATCTATATAATATTGTCATCACTGATTTGGGCCAGCATTTTTTTTTTCTTTTCTTTCTTTTTCTTTTTATTTTTTTTTAATTTTTATATAACATTTTCCATGATTATAAAATATATCCCATGGTAATTCCCTCCCTCCCCACCCCCACACTTTCCCATTTGAAATTCCGTTCTCTATCATATTACCTCCCCATTACAATCATTGTAATTACATATATACAATATCAACCTATTAAGTATCCTCGTCCCTTCCTTTCTCTTCCCTTTATGTCTCCATTTCAACTTACTGGCCTCTGCTACTAAGTACTTTCATTCTCACGCAGAAGCCCAGTCATCTGTAGCTAGGATCCACATATGAGAGAGAACATGTGGCGCTTGGCTTTCTGGGCCTGGGTTACCTGACTTAGTATAATACTTTCCAGGTCCATCCATTTTTCTGCAAATTTCATAACTTCATTTTTCTTTACCGCTGAGTAGAACTCCATTGTATAAATGTGCCACATCTTCATTATCCACTCATCTGTTGAGGGACATCTAGGCTGGTTCCATTTCCCAGCTATTATAAATTGAGCAGCAATAAACATGGTTGAGCATGCACTTCTAAGGAAATGAGATGAGTCCTTTGGATATATGCCTAGGAGTGCTATAGCTGGGTCATATGGTAGATCAATCTCTAGCTGTTTTAGGAACCTCCACACTGATTTCCACAATGGCTGGACCAGATTGCATTCCCACCAGCAGTGCAGAAGGGTTCCTTTTTTTCCACATCCCCGCCAACATTTATGATCATTTATTTTCATGATGGTGTCCAATCTGACAGGAGTGAGATGGAATCTCAGTGTAGTTTTAATCTGCATTTCCCTGATGACTAGTGACGTAGAACATTTTTTTAGATGCTTATATGCCATTCGTATTTCTTCCTTTGAGAACTCTCTATTTAGCTCCATAGCCCATTTTTTGATTGGCTTGTTTGATCCCTTATTATTTAACTTTTTGAGTTCTTTGTATATCCTAGATATTAATCCTCTATCAGATATATAGCTGGCGAAGATTTTTTCCCATTCTGTAGGTTGCCTCTTTGCTTTTTTCACTGTGTCCTTTGCAGTGCAAAATCTTTGTAATTTCATTAGGTCCCAGTGGTTAATCTGTGGTTTTATTGCCTGAGCAATTGGGGTTGTATTCAGAAAGTCTTTGCCAAGACCAATATGTTGAAGGGTTTCCCCTACTTTTTCCTCTAGCAGTTTCAAAGTTTCCGGTCTGATGTTAAGGTCTTTAATCCATTTGGACTTAATTCTTGTGCATTGGGCCAGCATTTTCTATTATCGCTATTTAAATACTGTCATTACCATCAGTGTTTATACGGTCACCACTCACTTAGATATTGTCACCCATTTGTGTTTTCCTTGTGTTCCTTTCTGGCCTCTCTGGCCTCCTTTTGCAATTGTCATCCTTCTGAAACACCTCCTTCAAATCACCTAATGGACGATCCGTTAAAGCTACTGTGGTTAGTTTGTACAACTGTCTTCATTTCCCTCTTTCGCCTCACTATACTCTGGCTTTTGTTGTTTCTGTTGAGAAATCTGCTGGTGGGCTAAATATCAACCTTTTATGGATAAGCTATATTTTCCTCTGAGATTGTGTGTGTGTGTGTGTGTGTGTGTGTGTGTGTGTGACTGCAGATTGAACCCAGGGTCCTGCATGTGTTAGAGAAACACTCTGTCACTGAGCTACATCTTCAGCTTCAATATCGTCTTTATGTCTGATATTTTGCAACTTCAGTGTGTGGTAGGTCTTGGTGTGTCTTGCTTATTTATCTTTCTTGAGAATTATGTTTTCTGACTTAAAATGCACATCTTTCATGCAGGCTGAAAATTTCAAACAAACCTTTATCAATTTCTTACCTATTGTATGTATGTATGTATGTATGTATGTATGTATGTATGTATGTTTGCATGCATGTGGGCATACCAGACCTCTTGTAGATGAATGCTAGGCATATGTGCCACTTTTTGCATCCAGCTGACATTTGTGGCTTGGGAATTGAACCTGGACTGACAGGCTTTGCAAGCAAGCACCTTTAACCACCGAGCCATCTTGCCAGCCTATCCTCTATTTCTGTTCAATGTTCTTTCCACAACCATTTCTATTTCCTTTTCATTGCTTTGATTAATTCCTTCAATGCTATTTTCCACTATAACCAGTTCCTCAGTTTTGACTAGCGGATTAAACTAGCCTTGTTCTTTTGATTATTTCTTTTGTTTAAAAAAAAATATATCTGGCATAGTGCCCAGAACTTGCAGTGGAAGCAGTACCATAAATACTGCTCTTACTACTAGCCTGACAATGACCTCCAGGGTAATGGTGGAAGACATGGTGATCAACAAAACTGATCAAAGCAGAATCCAGAGGCAAAAGGAACTCAAGCTAAATCAGACTGCCAACAGGCCTGTTATGGCTCAGGGGACATTGTAGAAGAGGGGGTGGAATGATTATAAAAGTCTCTTAGTGGCAGGAATACCCTGAGGCATGCTCCCCCCACTACCGCAGAGGGAGGGACTGAGGCCTTCATGACCCCACAGTGAATCCCATAACTCCACTGAGGAGAGTTCCAAGGGTAACTGGAGTTGGGGTGAGGGGCTAAAGGAGTATAACCTGTACATATATAAAATAATATCTGGCATCAGGCTGGAGAGAGATAGTCCAGAGGTTAAAGCTTCTTTCTTACAAAACCGGCTGGCACAAGTTTGATTTCACAGTACTAGATACACAAAGTGGTGCATGTGACTGGAGTTAGTTTACAGTGACACAAAGTCCTGATGCACCCATGTGCACTCTTTCTCTCCCTTCATAAATGAAAACAAATATATATATATATTTAAAATATCTGGCATTTTGAAGGTATCTTACTATATATTTTTAGAATATCTTATTACATTCACCAGTTTTTAGCCCATCCTTTATTTCATTAACATTTTACATCTGGATATTTCACTACACATCTTCCTTTCTAATATTCAAAATTCTTGATGGCACGATTCAGCTGTCACTGGTGCTGCTGGTGCCCTTTCATGTCACCAGATCCTCATGAACCTCATACTGTTGGATTTCAAGCACATGTTTGGCTTCATGTGGAGAAATTCTTCAGGATAAGTTGATGGCAAGTACCTGAGAGAATTGGTGTCTATTTCTTCTTGGCCCTGAAGGTACCTCACTATCCACTGGGGTCCATTTGGGTTAATTTGTTGCTTGATATATCCTAGATTGCACAGGTAGCATCGATTTAACTGCAAACCTTTGCAGGACAGGCCTATGGTCATGAATTTTCAGAGACTAGCATTCTGACCCAGAGCCCAAGCTGGGGCAGAAGACTCCCGTGTTATTTCTCTATGTGGTTTATAGGGTTCCAGTTCCCCATCTTGTTCAGGCCCCAGTGTGGCCATTACAACCCAAGCCTCCTGGTTATCAAGATGGGCAAATGCCCACGGGGCAGGCAGAGTCAGCTCAACACCTGCTTCCCGGCCCTCCGCAGCTCAGCTGCTTGTTGATCCCTCATTTTGATGAGCTCAGCCATTAAAAAGATGTTTATTATGTTCCATTCATCAGTGCTGGGCATCCAGTGCCAAGTATTTCTCTAAGCAGAGGTTTTTTTCATGATTTTGGGGTAATGAAGAAACCAAAGCCCAGAAACTTTGACTTTAAAATGTAGTGCAAAGTTGAGACTCAACTCCCAGCTCACTCCTTCATTCATCACACCCAGTGATGTTCCCTCACCTCCGGGGGCTGGCATGTGTGGTGTCACTCCTAATAACTCCTGAAGGTGTCTCTGAAATTGGAAGTAAATTCCTCCCAAATAGCGAACACTTGCTAAAATTAAGTGAGATTAAATCACTGTCACAAGGTCATCTGATGTATCACATCCATGAGATAAGGAGCTTGCACCTCTGACTTTCAAGGCTGTGATAGCATGGCAGAAATTTAGTCATAACTATTTCTTCAAGCACTTTCTGGCTTCTGCATCTAGAATGGCGAGGAACTCCCTTTAGTTATTACAGACGGCTTCAGGATTCATATGAATGTGCCTGGACCTCTATGTGTAAAAGCCTCATGCTCAGACTATCTACCGCATATCAGGAAAATAACTTGAAAAGTATGCACAGTCATTACATATGCATTCTTCAAAAAGTGAGCTCTTTACCTCTTAGAACCTGAAAACAATGCTTTATAATTTCACCATTAAAAATCCTAGAAGTTCATTTCTCAGATTCCAATATTAAGAAAAAAACATTAGTTAAAATTTTTAATGATCCTCTCAAATAATCCAGTATTAAGAAATCCGTGCCAAGAAAATGGAGAAAGAATATATATACAGATAATATGCACTAACATAGGGTTAAATGTGGTGGTTTTATTTGGCTTCATTGAAGATTTCTAAATCTGCGTATGAAAATGTGACATTATGAACATTCCAATTTTTTTTTTCAGTTTAATGTTCTCAGATAGTTTTCACCTGACATCTTTTTGTTTTCCTGTTTTTCAGATTTAAGGAAGGCTTGGTGTCAAACTTACTGAAGAGGGCGCTATTGACATTGTCAATTATACTAAACATTGGGAGGGGGTGGGCATCATAAATGATGGCTTCTGTGTAGAAGGCATTAGGTTGATATTTGGGAGTTGAATTTAAATCAAAACCCTAAGCAGACTAATAACTATTAAGCTATTTAATACTTTGGAAACCAGTATTCCTCTGCTGGCTTATTTAACACAGAAGCCTGCTTGGGCGCCTTCCCTCCCCCTTTTATTATTTAACGAACGATTCCTCTTCTGGTCTGTATTAACAATGTGCTTGGAACTCGCCCGGCATGGCTCACACACTGGATGCCCTGTTGTGCTACATGTTGAATGATTTGTGTGTCTTTGAGAAAGTCCAGCGTCTCCTCTTAATCTGCTATCCTGGAGGCTCTGTAATTTACTCCCACAGTTCCCTGCCATAACGTATTTCATGTCAAGGAGGGTTTTTCTTTTTTCTTTTTTAACTCTTAATAGAGATATTTTGAACCAAAGACAAAGGGCAAACGGGATCTTCTTTGGATATTAAATGAGAACATAGCCATAGCTTATTTTCCTTTGGTATTATTATGAGGGGATTGATGATTGCCTCGGGCCTTACTGATGAATCAGACTTTTAATAAGCCTCAGTAAGAACAGTGTTCACGGAGATAAGTTAATTAATTGCTCTGCTGCGCGAAAGCTCATGGAGATAGTGTTTTATTCTCCTCTGCAGCCTGTTCATAAAAAGACATAATTCTATATCATACTAATGCTTACTGGCAAACCTTCAGAGAAAATGGTTTGCTCTTCTTAAAAAGAAAGTGTTAACAACCTTATAAACTGGAAATGAAGTATGTTAACCATCACTCCCCAGAAAAGGCACAGAAAAGAAATCTTTACTTTGGGTGGCTCTACCAGCTTCCATCTGTGGCTTATAAATTCAGATGTCTGACAGACACCTTGCCCTTGGGTTTTAATGTTGAGATTGGCACCCTGCCCCCCACACTAGAGTTCTCCATCCCACCTTACTCTGCCCAGTGCCAGCATTCTAAGGAGCACCAAGAACATGAAAGCATCAGTTGGTACAGTGGAGTTTTCTCCTGATGGCTGCAATTTACTTGCGAGGAGCCCTCTAAGCGCTCCAGCAGTTTCTTGATGTTGGGAAAGGGGGAAAAACAATCAAATAGTTTCTTAGAGTCTGGAATGCTTTCCCTGGCAATTGACAAGAGAGTTCAAGTCAAGTTTAAGATTGGAACTTGGGCCTAGAGTTTCCTTATGCATCTTAACTCTTTGAAAGATGAGTTGTATCTAATGCACTGAGTTTTTCCTGTTTTATTTATATTTATTTATATTGTTATATTTGTTTTATTGTTGATTAAACTTCTGAAAGTCTTTGTTGACAACTTTTACTTGAAAGTTTGTAAAAATAGAGCAAAGAAAACAACAAATTAAGAATCTTACTACTGTGATATATGTTAGGGTTTTTTTTTTAGTTAAAAGTTATTCATTGGATAAAACAACTACATATGTCCTGTCAATAACTTTTCTACTTCAATTTTGGCATCACATCATCATTTTATCAAAAAAAAAATTCAGACATATTGCCATGGACTTCAGATTTCTTGTAGATTTTAATAAGCACAGTGCATATGATCTCCCAGGAATTAGTCATTACTCTCACTTATAAGAAAAAAAAAAGTAATCACTTTTGAGGGAGACCCAAGGCTCAGATGAAGTCATGTAAATAGCCCAGCACAGTGCTTGGCACACAGCAACTCAACAGAGGTTGTATTTTTTTTCTTCCCTGGTCATGTAATTGTATTTGATTTGTAGCTACTTATAGGTGATTATAATGTACCACAGAATGAAACTGATGTAAAATAATCACATGAACAAATAAACCTTATATGAAAATATTTGTTTGCCTGTCAGTATAATTATAGCACGAGATAAATGAAATCAGTTCAAGTGGCCATTGAAGAATTGTTCTGTGAAGAACTTACCAGTGCCTCCCAGAATTCTGTCGTGGTGACAGGTCTACTCCAGCCATCCTTAAGAGCCTTTCGGCGATAGCCAACTAGGATTTGCTTTCAACTAAATCAGAGCATTCCCATGGTCTCCAGGAAAAATTGGATGTGGTTTTTCTCATCAACCAGAACAACAAATGGATCTTCTATCTGTTTATTTTTTGTTCTTTTACTTCTCTGCTCTTTGCTGATTACTGTTCATGCATTGCAGAACAATTAATTGTCTAGGATCTTGGGCTTACTTGCTAATCACCTTGCATTCTTCATTAGGGCCCATAAGGAGGGCATCCTCCCTTTCAAATGTATCTGTTTTGGGGATGTTATAGGATTCTGTTTGTTTTGTAATTTTTTATTGACAACTTCCATGCATATAGACAGTATACCATGATCACAATCTCCTGCCACAGCCCTCCTTTTTCCCCCTTCCAAATCCTCCCTCCACTAAATCCTTTCTTCTTTCCAACTAGTCTCTTTTCTATTTCCATGTCATCGTTTCCCCTTTTCTAATGTGTAGGTCTTATGTAGGTAGCATCAGCTCCTGTGAGGTCATGAATACCACAGCTACATTGTGTCTGGAAGACAGCATTATGAGCACTCCTCTGCTTCTTTGGTTCTTGCATTCTTTCTGCAACATCTTCCACCATGGTCCTTGAGCCTTGGAGGGTATTACAGAGATGTCTCTCTTACTGCTTTAGCACTTCACTGTCACTTCTCAGAACTTGGGTGAGTATTGAGTCTCCCCAGTAGTCACCACTATCTGAAAAGAAAAGCTCCTCTAACAAAAAGTGAGAGTATATCAGTAATACATAGGCAAAAACATTTAGAGGGCAGTGTGGTGAGCATAATATAACAGCTTAGCCAGACAACAGTAGTAGTTTCCTCCACTAGAGTTTATGACCTCTTCAACCATAGGTATTTGACTAGGTTCTCAGTACCAGGCATGAATTCCCTCTCATGGAACTGGCCTCAAACCCAACCAGAGAACAGTTGGTTTCCTCCATAACAAGTCATGCCATCATTGCACCAGTTGGTATATCTGGTCTGGCTGTCCTGCTATAAAGCTTGCAGGGTCCACTGCTGGTTAAGACCACTGATGTCTTTTCTCCTCCAACAGGCTACATAGCTCTTTCCAGCATTCTGACAGCTGGTCAATAGGGAGGAGGCTTCCACTGCAGCTCCAGCTTGATTTCTTGCTGACTCACTGCCCAAGCATATGGTGTCTTCAGCAACAGGGTTTTGCTATGTAGTTCTGGTGGGCAACAAAGAGCTTTGGCAATAGCCTGTTTAACCTGACTCTTGATCAGGGCAGCCAGAGCACCCTGACTTTTAGGATTCCATGCTATGTGTATTTCTTCTAATGTAGTCAATTGGAAAGACCATTTGGCATGTCATGAACTTGTTTTTGCATCCAGGCTCATATCTCATGGGCTACATGTTATTTCTCTTTATGATTTCATTCTTAGATTTTTCTGATTCCTTTTTTTCCATTGACTAATGACAAATTAACATGATATAGGATTCTAGGAAGGGTGGATTGTGATAAAATTATTTAATAGAATTTTAGCATTTCCATGTAGAGTGATCTTGTAGTCATCCAGCCAAATCCTCAGTTTTCCAGGTGCTAGAAAAGCAGGTTGGGAGGCTGAAGGGATTGCTGCATGCAGGTGACACCTCATTCCATACTTTAGTCCTCATCCACATTATGGCACAAATTCAGACTTATTAAGTTCAGGTTTAATGTCACTTTGTTTCCTTTCTTGTCTTTGTTAGCTAAAGCAATCTTATTCCACAAAGTAGTAGTGACTTCTAGCCAAGTAACTCAAATACTTCTATTTAGTCTACCTATACTCTGTGGTGAAAAAAATATTCACCCATTTCCAGATGAAATTCACTGTGTTCCTGAGAATGACATCTAAGTCCCCCCCCCCCCCTCAGGAAAAGGGTCTATATTAGGATTCTTATTTAAACACAGATCTTTGTAAATGATGCCTGTGGACCTCACTATAATCTCAGATTCCCACAATTAACTGGCCTAGAATAGTCTCCTATTCTTAAAGGAAACAGGCCCAGTCCTGTGTGGGAAGGAGCCATTTCCATTAGTGGTCAGTGCTGTTTCCTTCTGTCCTGGCTCTGCAGTAGGACTTTCCTGTTCATACTTCCTGTGACATGGTTGAGAGTGGGTGAAGATGAACACATGTTAGGAGCAAAGCAAAGGAAGAGAGGTCTTGCCATTTCCCTGGGCTTCCTGATGTTTCTGTTTCCAATTTCCCTTCATGCTATAACCCCAGTGCATGTCAAGACAAGGCTGGAGTTAACCTAGGTCCCCTCCCCCTTTTCTTTTTTCCAACTGGCTTGGTTGGGCCGCAAATATCTGACTTGCATTATTCTCCACGTTGGAACAGGTTGGTTTACATTGTGTACTACATGCAATGGGATATGCTCCAATTACAGAGAACATCCTAAACAGTCCTCTACTTTAATAAAGGTATAAACTCTATTACTTTAATGGGGCCAAGAATTCCAACCTAAAGAAATGCTTTGCAAAATAGGGTGAGGAATTCCTTTCATAATTTTTTTTTTTCTTGCAGCAACTCTAGGCACATTCCTCAGAAATCAGATTGGCAAGGGACAAGAAAGGGTGGGCTGGAACCCTGAAATCTGGGCTTGCTGAATGCATGCCATTCCCTTGCCACATAGCACAAATGGATGCCAACTGCAGAAATAAAGATCTAAGTCAGGAGTGCAATGCAGACACAAGGCAATCATCAGCTCAATTAAACTGGTTATTCCACAAATAACCTAGAAACAGCAGGATTGCCAAACAACCTCCAGCCCCTGAAACATTTGCAAATGAGCATGACAACTGAGCCTTTTCTTTCTTTGTAGCCATACACTGTCACATTTTAATGATGGATTATAGACATGGGCTTTTGGCAGCAGACTGTAGCAAACATGATTCCACACTTATTTTCTTTTAATCAGAAAATACAAAGGCTTATGGATACATGGCACTGTGCCTGAGAAAGGGTTAGATAAAGCTCAAGGAAGAAGCATGTGGGGTGGGACTAACCATATATGTTCCTTTCCATGTGGATGCAAGACAGATTTGCTTTTATTGTCAGAAGATGTACTAACTTTTGTTTCGTGTTAACTGTATTTTTGCACCTGTTGAGGATGTTTATAGTAAAATATGAAACTGGCTGGTGTGGCATATGTATCTAATTCTGCAACATATCCTAACCTCTATCAGTGTCATTTTTAAAATTGCAAATTAAACATATTTTTCATAAACTAGTAATACAATCTTTTGGTATCATAAATATGAAAGTAACATGTTATTTATATAGCTCTGAAGACAGGAAGATATTATTTAAGTACTTGATGGGATAACAGGCTGAGCACATGGGAAATATACATTTTTTAATGTTTCCTTTGTCTGTTTTACTTGGCTTAATCATTTTAATTATGATTTCTTTTAATTCTTAAAATAGGACTGCAGTTCTTAGTTCAATTTTTGAACACTGGCAAGTTAAGGAACAACAGGTGACACTCTAAGAATGAAGTAGACAGTTTCTGTATCCTTTGACCCTGCCTTGGCATCTTGCTCTCTCTCTCACTCTTTCTCTCTCTCTCCTTTGTTCTTCTTACCTTACTCCTCTGTATTTTGGATTATTTAGCTTTTATTTATTTTACTTGGCTTAGAGTACAAAAATAGGAAAAGAAAATGCAGACTCTGTTTTATGGATATAGATTTTAAAACATTTTAAATGCTACAGGGATATGCAGTACAGATATTTCTGGATAAGTTTTCTTATCATGACAGTGTCTTAAATTGAGGGTTTACATGATATAGGAAAACTAATTTCCTAAGAAGAATTTATTCTCAACCAGCATTATAATCCATTGGAAATGCACAAGAGGGAAAAATCCAACAACTGGAAAGATGTGTAAAGTTTGGGGTCATGTTCAGTATGTCTACATATGTGACATATCTCAATGGTATAAACAGTATCTGGTGGCTGACTTACAGAGTAGTATTTCTCTCCAAGAAGGCAGCAATTCACTTCTTGACAATGGAGTGAGTGATGGCAGCTGTGTTCCAGAAGGATCTATTTGAGGAAACAAAACTTGGGATAGGGTGGGGCTGACATAAAAAAATGAGGAGACATAGGCATCCCATCTGTATTTCCCTCTTGGGGTGAAGCTAACTAGTGTTCAACATCTCCCTCTTCTTCCAGATTGGGATATGTGGAGGGTTTGCATCAAGGACCCTAAACATCCCACAGGTTATTATTAGTCATGTTATCTGTATTAGCAAATCATTGACATCTTCTTTTTTAAAGTGAGTGAGTGAGAGAGAGAGAGAGAGAGAGAGAGAGAGAGAGAGAGAGAGAGAAAATTGGTGCATCAGGGCCTCAGCCACTGAAATCGAACTCCACCTAGTAGGCATATGCCACCTTGTGTTTGCTTCACCTTTGTGCATGGGATCTGGAGAGTCAAACATAGGTCCTATGGCTTTGCAAGCAAGAGCCTTAATTGCTAAGCCTTTTAAAGAAACTTTTACATGAGATGCCAAACAGATAAAGGTCTGTCTTAAAAGTAAAAATGAAATTGGTGGTTTCTCTGTTAAAGTTGTGATCTGGAAGACTACCCCACATATAAGAATGCTAACAGCAGAATTCATGTTCATAATTCATGGTGAAAACACCCTATCATGACTATTACTGTTGCAGTCAGGTTCAAGTTGCTGTCAGAAAATCACCTGACAAAGGGCAACTTGTGGGAAACAAAAAAGGTTTATTTTGGTTTACAGATTCAAGGAGAAGCTCCATCATGATAAGGGAAAATGATGGCATAAACAGAGGATGGACATCATCCCCTGGCCAACATAAGGTGGACAATAGGAACAGGAGAGTATGCCAAACACTGACAAAGGAAATTGACTATAATACCCATAAGCCTACCCCCAACAATACACTGCCTTCAGAAGCCACTAATTCACAAATCTACATCAGCTGGGAACCTAGCACTCAGAACACCTAAGTTTATGGGAACACCTGAATCCAACCATCACATTCCACCCCTGGTCCCATAAACTGATAACCATCCATGATATAAAATGCAATGTATTCAGTCAATCTTTAAAAGTCCCCATAGTTTTTCATCAATCCCAATGATGTTCAACCATTTCCATAGTTCATGCTATTTTAAATGAGCCATAATACCAAAAAATCCTCCCCCAAAACCATAATGGCACAGAATAAACATTCACACTGCTAAAGATGGCATTGGACACAGCAAAGAAATATTTAACTAATACAAGATTTAAAAAAACCAGGGCAAACAATAAACTCTGTAGTTCCAAGTCCACAAACTAATCAGTGACAAATCACCAAGTCCAATAATTGTAACCAGTAACAAGTCTCTGGAGTTCCAATTCCATTCCTTCATCTAGACTACTCACAGTCCTGGAAAATTTCATTTAGGACCAGCAGCTTTCCTTAGCAACTATCTCATGGTCCTGGCATCTCCACTGGGTCTCCAATGCAGCGATTCGTCCTCACAGTTCCATGGGATTTCCATGCAGGCATCCAGCAAACCTGTTACACACTGCCCATGACTATTTCCAAAACACAAGGCCATGTTGCAAATTTGATTTTCTCTTTCCTGAATTTCTTATACTCCATAATAACAGGTGAAGTGACAATTTGTTGATACAGAGGAGAATAAAGCAGACTTTGAAGAACAAGACAATCCTTCAGTATTCAGGCCCCTTGAAAAGACTGCATTTTTTTCTGGTTTTGCAGTGCAGATCTGCTGGCCCAATCTCAATAGCATAGTTTCTCATAAAATTTCAGCTGAACAGGTAAATGTTTCAGCCCAAAGATTTTTAATTTCTGTGCCATATCCCTCTGCTCACACCAGTCTGTTTCAATGCAAAGCAACACTGCACAAGTTCTTAGGACATGGGCATAACAGCAAGCCTCCCACAAAACTGCTTCTAGTTCAGGCAAAGCTTTTCTCACTGTCATCAGCCAGACCTCACAGTCCATAGTTCTTACTGCATTCATGTCTCTTAAGTCTGACCAGAATAGTCCATGAAGCTGTGCTTACAGCACTGCAAGGCATCTCTTAGGCCAAGGTTTCAAATCCTTCACATTCCTCTTGAAAATTATGTCCAAAAGGCCAAAGCCACACAGTCAGGTGTTTAGAAGCAATGCCATTCTTACAAACTTTACTGTTTCAGTCAGGTTCGTATTGCTGGTAGAAATCACCTGATCAAGAGCAGCTTGTGGGGAAAAGAGAAGGTTTATTTTGGCATGTAAACTTGAGGGGAAGCTCCATCATGGCAGGGGGAAATGATAGCATAAGGTGAGGAAGGATATCATCCCCTGGCCAACCTAAGGTTGACAATAGCAACAGGAGAGTGTTCCAAACACTGGCAAGGGGAAACTAGCTA
This sequence comes from Jaculus jaculus, assembly GCF_020740685.1. Classification (NCBI taxonomy): domain Eukaryota; kingdom Metazoa; phylum Chordata; class Mammalia; order Rodentia; family Dipodidae; genus Jaculus; species Jaculus jaculus. The sequence continues at coordinate 41,251,585 of NC_059117.1, forward strand.
TAATTATCTATAAACCTGCCCCCAACAATACACTGTCTCCAGGAGGCGTTAATTCTAAAATCTCCATCAGCTTGGAACCTAGCATTCAGAACACCTAAGTTTATGGGGGTCACCTGAATCCATCCACCACAGCTATGAACAACTGCAGTGAACTTCTTCATGTCTTCCACTCTATAGATGGGTGAGCTGGAGCCTGGGAAGACAGGTATTAGTGACAGATTGATATAGCTGGGAAGAGGTGGAAATGGGTTGCTGTTTCTTTTCTTTCCTCTCTTTTTCAAAATTACACAACACAATTTACCCCCATTTTTTGAGGTTGGGTCTCACCATAGCTCAGGCTGACCTGGAACTTACTCTGTAACTCCAGACTGACATCAAACACACGGTGATTTTCCTATCTCAGCCTCCCAAGTGCTGGGACTAAAGGCATGAACCACCATGGCCAGCTCTACCATTTTAACTATTTGTAAGTATACAATTCAATTATATTAAATCTATTCACAATTTTGCATACACACCATCACTATCCATTTCTTGATTTTTTTTTTTTAATCATCGAAAACAGAAAGTCTACACTCAAGAAACACTCTAACTCCCTCCCCTTGGAGCTGATATTTGAACTCATGGAACCTGAGGCAAAAGTCCAAAGGTTAAGTACCCAACCCTATTATCTGTGATGGGACTTCCATTTTCTCCTTGATTTCTCATTTGGATTAAACCTGACTTTTAATGTTTTCTTGTTTTATTTCTTCCTTCCTCTCCCTTTCCCTCCCTTTATCCTTTCTTCTCTCCCCTTTCAACCCCTCTCTCCCTTTCTCTCTTTCAGGTATGTACATGCATGTGCATGACCACAGTGTGTATGTGTAGGTCAGAGGACCTCAATTACTGGACCTTACCTTCAGCCTTGTTTGAGGTGGAGGGGGGTCTCCTCATGGTCACAGTTGTGTTTGTCAGACTAGCTGGCCTGTGAGCTTCTAGGTGAGTCTCCTGCCTCAGCTTCACTTTTTGCCTTAGACACACTAGAATTACAGCAAGTTTACATTGGTTCTGGGGATCCAAACTCAGTTTTTTTTTTTTTTTTTTGTGGTCTTGTGAGTGGGACTCTGGGAGGAGAAGGAAGAACAGCCATGAAATACAAATACTTCCAGATAACCATGAGTCCCATAGTGCAAAGTAAACTGAAGTTACTAGCATCCCTGCATGTTCCTGGGGCTGTTCCAACAGGGAATCACGATGGCCATAGATATGTGTTAGGATGGCAAATCAGGTTTAAAAGCAAACGAAATCTTTTTGCCCTAACCCATAGAATCATCATGAACTTTGAGATTAAAACAATTCATTGCAATTTTCATTGTTAATAGGAGGACACTGAGCTTGTTCCTGCCTTTTGAAACTTTGTTTTTTCCCAATAAAGAAACATTTTCTCTTGAAATTAAAGTCATGTTACTATAATCTTTAGTGAGATCACATAATTAATATTTTTATGTTCATCTGTTTTTTTTTTTTTCTTAAACTAAGTCACCATGTTTTCATTATGTAGCTGCTTACCTCAGAATCATGAAAAACAGAGAGGCCATGTGTTGTAGTTAACTGCTCGTTGCTGGAAGAAAGAACCTTACCAGAAGCAGTTTATGGGGAGAAAGGGATTATTTTGGATTACAAACTTGAAGAGAAGCTCCATGATTTCAAAGGAAAATGTGGCATGAGCAGAGGCTGGACAACACCTCCTGGCCAACATTAGGTAGACAATAGCAGCAGGAGAGTGTGCCAAACACTGGAAAGGGGAAACTGGCTATAATACCCATGAACCCACTCCCAGTGATATACCTCCAGCAAAGTTCTAATTTCTAAATTGCCATCAGCTTGTGATCAAGCTTTCAAAACACATAAGTTTATGGAGGACACCAGAAGCAATCTAGCACATTCTACCTCTGACCCCCATAAATTGATAACCACACATGATGTTAAATGCAATGCATTCAGTTCAACTTTGAAAGTTGCCATAATTTTTTTTTTTTATTAAGCCCAATGCTGTTCAAACAACCCTATAGTCCAAGGTCTTTTAACTGACCCATAATACCAAAATAAAACAAAACGAAACATAATGGCACAGAATAAACACTCAAACTACAAAGAATGATTGGACTAATATAAGATTTAAAAACAACAGGACAAGAATCAAATTCTATAATTCAAAATCTGACAACCCTTAAACAGTGACAATTCTCCAAGTCAGACAATTATAACCAATGACAAGTTTCTTAGGTTCAAATTCCACCCTCCAACTGGTCTCCTCACAGGCTGGGGAACAATGAATTCATAAGCTGGCAGCTTTCCTAGGTGGCCATTTCATAGGCCTGGCATTTCACTGGGTCTCCACTGCAAACCACTGTTCATCCTCATGGCTCCATTGACCCTCCATGCAGGTACTTATGACAACCCTGCCTCACATGGCCTATGGCCATTTCTAAAGAACAAAACTGTGTTGCAAATCTAATGGCCCCGCATCTGTTACACTCTATAGTACTAGGTGGGCCATCAACTTGTTAATCCAGGCAGGAATAAAGCCAACTTTGAAGAGCAGAACATTCCTTCAACATTCAAGCCCCTTACTTTCAAGAGTTTACATTCTTCTTGTTGTCCCAATACAGATGAGCTGGTTGGGATGGTTGATTCAGTTGTTCCCCATAATATTAGGTGTTCTGAATGCTAGGTTCCCAGCTGATGGAGAATTGGGAATTAACACCTCCTGGAGACAGTATTTGGGGGGGGGGGGCTTATGAGTATTATAGCCAGTTTCCCTTTGCCAGTGTTTGGCACACTCTTCTGCTGCTATTGTCTAGCTGATGTTGGCCAGAGGGTGATGTCCACTCTCTGATCATGCCATCATTTCCCCTGCCATGGTGGAGCATACTCTTCAGTCTGTAAGCCAAAAATAAAAACACCAAAAAACAAAAACTTTTTTCTCCAAAAGCTGTGCTTGATCAGGTGATTTCTGCCAACAATGAGAATCTGACTGCAACAGTAATAGTTGGTACTAAGAGTGGGGTTGCTGCGAGACACCTGACTATGTAGCTTCCACCTTTTGGAGCTGATTTTTAAGAGGAATGTGGAAGGATTTGAAACCTTGGCCTGAGTGACGCTTTGCAGTGCTGTAAGTACAGTTTAATGGACTATTCTGGTCAGAGTTGAAAGACCTGAATGGAATAAGAACTATAGACTGTGAGGTTTAGCATATGAGGGTGAGAAAGAGCTTTGCTTGGACTGGGCTACAAGCAATTTGTATGAGAGGCTTGCTGTTATGGCTGTGTCCTGAGAAGTTATGCAAGGTTGCATTGTGTAGAAATGGACTGGTGTGAGCAGAGGAATATGGCACAGAAAAATAAAAAAACTTTGGGCCTAAATTGCTGCCCATACACCTGAAATTGTTTGAGAGATTACAACCATTAAGATTGGGACAGCTGACTTGCACTGGGGCAACAAAAGGAATATAGACTCTTTTGAAGGGTCTGAGTGCTGAAGGAGTGTCCTGTTCATCAACGTCTGCTTTATTCCCCCCAGGATAAACAAATTGGCACCCTACTTGGTATTATGGGTTATACTAAATGCAGAAAAGAGAAGGTCATTGGAATTATAATGCTGGGTTGTGTTTTGGAAATGGCCTTGGGCAGTGTGAAGCAGTTTTGCTGAATGCCTGCATGGAGACCTCATGGGGCCATTCGGATGAACTGTGGTTTGCAGTGGAGACCCAGTGGAGATACCAGGACCATGTGATGGATTTTAAGGAAAGCTGCCGATCCTAAAAGAAGTTTTCTAGGACTGTGAATAGTCTAGCTAGAGAGATGGAATTGGAGACTTGTTGCTGGTTAGAATTATTAGACTTGGAGATTTGTCATTGACTAGAGTTATTGAACTTGTAGCTACAGAGTTTGATGTTTAAATGTTGTATTGGTTGAATATTTCTTTGCTATGCTCAATGTCATGTTTTTCAGTGTGAGTGTCTATTCTGTGCCATTATAGGTTTGGCGGGAGGGAGAGATTTTTGGTACTATGTCTCAGCTTAAAGACCTTGGACTATGGGAATGTTTGAAGATCTTTGGGATTGATAAAAACTATGGGAACTTCTAAAGTTGGGTGAATACATTGCATTTTAAATCATGTATGGTTATCAGTTAATGGGGTCAGGGGCAGAGTGTGGTTGCTTGATTCAGGTGTTCCCCATAAACTTAGGTTTTCTGAATGCTAGGTTCACAGCTAATGGAGATTTGGGAATTAATGCCTCCAGGATGTCATGTATTGTTGGGGCAGGCTTATAGGTATTATAGCCAGTTGTGCCTTGCCTGTGTTTGGCACACTCTCCTATTGCTGTTGTCCAACTGATGCTCAGCAGGGGGTGATGTCTACCCTTTGCTCATGCCACCATTTTCCCCTGTCATTGTGGAGTATCCCCTCAAGTCTCTAAGCCAAAATAAATCCCCTTTTATTCCCAAAATCTGCTCTTGGTTGGGTTATTTCTTCTAGCAATGCAAACCTGTCTGCAGCACTGGTTCAATCTCAATAGTTTAATCTCTCAAACAACTCTAACTGAATAAGCAGCAATTTTGGCCCAAATATTTTATTTCTTTTTTTTTTTTGCCATATCCCTATGATCATACCAGTCAATTTCTAATCAAACTAACCCCACACAAGTTCACAGGACACAGGTAGGCAGAATGTAGCAAGCCTTTCTTACACAAACTGCTTCTTGATAAGTCCCAACAAAGTTCTTTTTCACCCTGACAAGTCAAACTTCACAGTGCATAGTTCTTGCTGCATTCAGTTCTTTCAACTCTGACCAGAATGGTCCATGAAGCTGTACTTCAAGGCATCTCTTAGGCTAAGGTTTCAAATTCTTATGCATTTCTCCTGCAATAAGTTACAAAAGGCCAAAGCTATAGGATCAGGCTTCTAGCATCAATGACCCCACTCTTGGTACCAATTTACTAATATAATCAACTTTTCATTGCTGGCAGAAAGCACCTGATAAAAATCAGTTTATGGGAAGAAGGGCTTAGTGACTCAAGGGGAAGCTCCATGATGGCATGGGAAAATATGGTATGAACAGAGGCTGGACATCACCTCCTAGTCAACATCAGGTAGACAATAGCATCAGGAGAGTGTGCCAAACTTTGGCAAAAGGAAGCTGTCTGTAACACCCATAAACCCACCCCTAACAACACACTTCCAACAAGGTTCCAATTCCCAAATTTCCATCAGTTGGGGATCAAGTATTCAAAAAATATAAGTTTATGGGGGATACCTGACTCAAACCACCACAACATACAAGTGAAAAATGGAAAGAAAAACCAGGAAAAGATCATAAAATAAGTAAGTGATAGGCAAAGGCTCATGCTTTTAATGTAGAAGAAATATGTACTAATGCAACCCATAGGAGCTAGGAATCTGTACAGAAGAGGTGCAAATAGAGGGATACATGAAATGTTCAGTGTTCCTGCTCATTAAGAGGTGACAATACACAATAGAGACATTATTTTAGCAAAATATTAATCATTTGTTAATGTCCCTGGTTCAGAATGGTGTAAAAACAGGGAAAATTGTTACTCACTTTAGACCAGGGAGTCAGGGCTGCCATTCTGGAAGGTTATCAGTCAGTATGCAATAGTATTTAAAATACAGACATTCCTTGACCAAAATGGAGTTATACCCTGATCAACCATTGCAAGTTACATTATTGTAAGTTAAAATGCATATAAGCACCTGGCCAGTGAAACATTACATCTCAGCACACTTTAGAAGACTGGTTGATTCCCTCATGACCATGCAGCTAACACAAGCAATGACTCACTAGCCTGGGAAAACATCAGAATTCTAAGCATGGTTTCTACTGAGCACATATTACTTTTGTATCGTCCTAAAGTCAGAAAATCATATCAAACTATCATAAATAAGGACTGTTTGTATTGCTTGCATGCAATGCCATTTCTGTGAAAAGTACACATTTCTTATGTACCCGTACATGAACAGTGGCCCATTGTAACACTAGTTATAATAGCAAAAAAATGGAAATCACATGAATAGTCATTAATAATGAATTGATTAATCCCAAACAATGGAAAGTTATATAATTATGAGAAAGGATGATGTCACAGCATTGTATTCTGCAGCCAGATGTTCCACAATAAACTGTAGAGTGTAGAAGGTAATTTGAGAAGAGAATAAGTACTTTAACTGCATTGGTATAATGCATGTTTATATGTGCAATATAGTTTCAGGAAGGACATTCAGCAAACTGGCCATTGTGGTCAGCTCTAGATGGGATCATAGGGAGAAGTTTACTTTCTATTTGATATACTTCTTTGTTATTTGACATTTTACTAGCACTTATTTCTTTTATAATCTGCAGAAACAATAAAATATTTCTACTAACAAGTGAAAGAAACCATAAAGGTGTCTCTTTGGTTATGGAGAAGAAGGGTAGACTCCCTAATCTTATGTAAACCTAAAGTTTATGTAGCTTTGATGAACACCTATTATAGTGAGGGAGATACATGGGTTCCAGCCATCTGGTGGGGAGTTTTCATTCCTCTGGAAAATTTAGCCAGTGTTGTGTGTTCTCCCAGCCTCCTCACTACCACCTCCACCTTCTCTGCCTTTCCCGATGTGTCCTCTGTGGTGCTTAAGTATGTCAGAGTCAAGGTCAGCAGCCTACTTCCATAACAAGTGCTTAGGGCAGTTGTTGAATCTCCAGGCCAATCTCCATTGTCCCCCAGACTGATAGGGTTGTGGTATGCCTGAGTCACCCAGGATGGCCAGGATCCTACTCAGTAGGACACTATCTGCTTCCCTTCTCCTCAGACTTTGCCATAGTATTAAAACCACCACAGCAGTTCTGAAAATAGATGGTTTTGCTAAACAGAACAACATGCCAGGGTGATGTTTATACTACAGTCTCTAAGTTAAGTAAAGGCAGTATTTATTGTAAAAGCTATAGATGGAAAAGTTTAGAATCAAGGGAGGGGAGGAGACAGAAGCTTTGTATTTTCCCAACTCCCCAGTGGCTAATAGTCACGATTCACAGAAGGTTCAGAGTAACTTTCTAGCTTTTATATATTCTGTATCTTGTAAATATGAGAAGAAATGTATGATCCATCAGGGTTAAGAGCTGCTGAGATACTCAAGGATCATTTAAATCAGGTACTTATAAATGCTTCTAAAGAGATGAGAATAACCTTCCACATCAGCAGTACATGAGTTAAACATGTGGTTAATGATGACATAAAGAGGGGTGGCACATGCTAGATCAGTCCATTGGAGATGATGCTGAATGTTAATTTATGTGACATCAATAATGTTTTAGTCTAAATGAACCTTCCCATATATGAAACATTCCTAATTATTGTTAAACCGTTACTTTCCACTTACCATCGATCTTAAGGAAACGGCTATAAGTTTTGGAGTGTGCTGACACAGCACTATTCCTCTGGGTCATCATTTAGAACAGGTGTCAATCTCTTTCACTTAATCCCAGAGCAGGGGTGGAAAAAGATTGAGCACTTTTTCCCTTAATCAAGTCTCTCCCCCCCCCCCCAAAAAAAAGGAACCTGTTAAGGTCAGGGTCAGAGTCACTTTATAGTATGTTAACGCCATGATACTCAGGAATAGTGAAGCTTTTGGTTTCCAGCCAGGTTTAGGGACAGATGTTACATTTATAAGGTGCTGAATACAATAATTTCAAAAAGAAAAGAGTCAAGCAATTGGCAAATGATGACGTTCTAGAGGATGTCTCTCAAGCTTGTCCCTTATGAAACAACATGTTGGAGTTGATATGCACTCTCATTACATATGAAAGAGCATAGTATTTTTGAGCCATACCTGTTAGGATTTCAATAAGTGATTCTTGGGATTCTATACCATGTACGAATTAATTATAAAGCTGCCAGGTGTGGTGGCACATGTCTTTAATTCCAGCACTCAGAAGACAGAGGGGGGAGGGTAGCCTTGAGTTCGAGGCCAGCTTAAAACTACATAGTGAGGTCCAGGTCAGCCTGGGCTTGAGTGAAATCTACTGAAAAAAAAAAAAAAAAAAAAGGAGCTGTTACACAATCGCTTGTGTGAAATGCACTTATCTATTCACACTAAAAGGGCACTCCTTGATGGCATTATCTAGAATATCAGCCTGTTTAAGACTGCTCTATTGTCCGCAGACATGGTACAGATCTGAGCGGAACATCTCCTTCCAACTCAAGTGGTTTATACTAAGACCCTGCATTTGAGAACATAATTAGGTTAATTCCACTATTCTCACCTATGCATTTCAACAATACATCTTACATGAAGTATTACATTGTTAACATCTACCAAGAGCATTCTAAATGCCAGGGAGGGTAATAAGCGCTTGGCAGGAACTATTTCATTCAATTCTTCTAAGTCCTTGGAAGGCACAACAGTATCTAACTCTTGTTTGAGTGAGGACCATTGTCCTAAATGCATGAGTGATTGCTTCTTTGCAGTATCCTGCCAGGTGGATGCTGATGTTATTATCTCCATGTTATAGATGAAGACTGAGGTTTAAAAGCTGCCCCAGTCACATGCCTAGTTAGTGACAAACCTGAGGATGTCTCATCTGCTCTGCTGCCTTTACTTGTCAGGGTGAGCATGGTAGATTGCACTCAAACCATGCTACATGACTTGTGAATCCAGTGTTGACTGAAAGTGCAGGGTGCTTGTTAAAAATATAGGGGAAAAGTGCCAATAAAGATATAAAACAGAAAGTATTTTTTCCTTTCTTGACTTGTCATGGTGCTTTAAAAAAATGTGTGTGTGTGCATGTAGACATGTGTGCATGAGTTCATGAATATGAGAGGAGTGTTCATGCCACAGCCTGTGTGTGGAGGTCAGGGAACAACTTCTGGGCCCCGCCTCCTGGACGTGTTTCACTCTGCCTCCTTTGAGGCAGGGCTTCTCTTGCACGTGCTCCACTCTTGTTTCTACAAATGCCTGCTGAGAGCTCCTGGGGAAATTGTTTTCTACCTCCAATCTGGTAATCAAAGTCCAGGCATACAGAAGCAAGACATGACTTCTGGCTTTTTATTTTTAATGTTTTTTTGTTCACTTTTTATTTATTTATTTGAGAGCGGCAGACATAGAGAGAAAGACAGATAGAGGGAGAGAGAGAGAATGGGCGCGCCAGGGCTTCCAGCCTCTGCAAACAAACTCCAGACGCCTGCGCCCCCTTGTGCATCTGGCTAACGTGGGACCTGGGGAAGCGAGCCTCGAACCGGGGTCCTTAGGCTTCACAGGCAAGCGCTTAACCGCTAAGCCATCTCTCCAGCCCGACTTCTGGCTTTTTAAATGGAGGGAGTGGGGGGGGGGGCTGGTTTGAACTCTGCTACACAGACTTGAGCAGTAAGTGTTTTATTCACTAAGACATCTCCCCCACCTGTGTCCCAGTACTTTTCAGCTATTTAAGGTCCTTCTATACAGCAAAAAGTGTTGTTAGCATTAATTTAATAATCACCTTTATACTGTACAATGCCAGTTTAAGTTAACCTGTATGTGAAATCACTCAGGTCCTGCCATTTTTATCTTGCGACTGGAAAAAGCATTTATGTTGGTCTTACCAGAACAATGGATACACTGCCCAAAGTGACTACGACAATTTTCATCATGTACATTCTGTGCCACGCCCTCCCCGCTCTGTCTGTGCTTGGCTAAGAAAAGCCCACAAGGAGACCAGAGTTCGAGCAAACCTGGTTCTTTCGTTCTTTCTGTATCATGTCATGGTTCAGTGTATGGAGCCCTAACATCAGCAAGGTAAATTCCTCAGCTCTTTATGTTTGTTGTAGTCACATTTGCATTGCTGGCAGAAATAATCTGACCAAGAGCAGATTTTTGGGGGGAGTGGGGAGGGAAAGGGTTTAATTTGGCTCATAGACTCAAGGGGAAGTACCATGATGGCAGGGGAAAATGATGGCATTTGCAGAAGGTGGACATCACCCCCTAGCCAACATAAGATGGACAACAGGAGCAAGAGAGTGTGCCAAACACTGGCAAAGGGACACTGGCTATAATACCCATAAGCCTGCCTCCAACAATACACTGCTTCCAGGAGGTGGTAATCTCCAAATCTCCATTAGCTGGGAACCTACCACTCAGAACACCGAAGTTTACGGGGAACACCTGAGTCAAACCACCACATTCTGCCTCCGGCCCTCATAAACTGATAACCATCCATGATGTAAAATGTAATGTATTCAGTCCAACTTTAAAAGTCCCCATAGTTTTTATCAATCTTATGGATGTTCAAGCATCCCCATAATCCAAGGTCTTTTAACTGAGCCACAATACCAAAAAAGTCCCCCCAAACCCATAATGGCACAGAATAAACACTCACATTGCAAAAGATGACATTGGGCATAGAAAAGAAATATTCAACCAATATAAGATTTAAACAGGGAAAACATAAAACTCTGTAGCTCCAAGTCCAACAACTCTAGTCAATGACAAGTATCCAAGTCCAATAATTCTAACCAACAACAAGACTCTGGAGTTCCAATTCCACCCCTCCAGCTAGGCTACTCACAGTCCTGGAAACTTTATCTGTGGCCTGCAGCTCTCCTTAGCAGCCATCTCATGGTCCCAGCATCTCCACTGGGTCTCCACTGCAACCCATGGTTCATCCTCACAGCTCTATGGGGTCTCCATGCAGGCATCCAGAAAAACTGCTTCACACTGCCCATGGCCATTTCCAAAACACAAGACAGCACTGCAACCTCAATGACACTCTCTTTCCTGCATTTTTTATACCCCATAATACCAGGTATGATGCCAATTTGTTATCCAGGGGGGAATAAAGCAGACTTTGAAGAACAGGACTCTCCTTGAGCATTCAGACCCCTCAAAAGACTGCATTTTTTCCTATTGTACCAATGCAGGTCAGCTGGCCCAATCTCAAAGGTTGTAATCTCTCAATTGCAGCTGAACAGGCAGCAATTTCACTGAAAAATTTCATTGTTTCTGTGCCATATTTCTCTGTTCACACCAGTCCATTTCTATATGCAATGAAACCCTGCTCAACTTCTCAGGACACAGGCAAAACAGCAAGCTTCTCACACAAATTGTAGCCCAGTCCAAGCAAAACTCTTTCTCACCCTCATAAATCAAACCTCACAGTCCATAGTTTTCATCGCATTCGGTTCTTTCAACTCTGACCAGAATAGTCCATTAAGCTGTATTTATAGCACTGCAAGGCATCTCTCAGGTCAAGGTTTCAAATCCTTCCACATTCCTCTTGAAAATCAGGTCCAGGGCTGGAGAGATGGCTTAGCGGTTAAGCGCTTGCCTATGAAGCCTAAGGACCCCGGTTTGAGGCTTGGTTCCCCAGGTCCCACGTTAGCCAGATGCACAAGGGGGCACATGCGTCTGGAGTTCGTTTGCAGTGGCTGGAAGCCCTGGAGCGCCCACCTCTCTCTCCCTCTATCTGTCTTTCTCCCCGTGTCTGTCACTCTCAAATAAATAAATAAATAAATGAACAAAAAAAGAAAAAAAAAAAGAAAAAAGAAAATCAGGTCCAAAAGACCAAAGCCACGCTGTCAGTTGTCTAGCAACAACCCCACTCTAGGTACCAGCTTTAGTGTTACAGTTAAGTTTGCATTGCTGGCAGAAATCACCCAACCAAGAACAGCTTGTAGGGGGAAAAAAAAAAAAAAAAGGTTTCTTTTGGCTTATAGACTCAAGGGGAAGCTACATGATAGCAGGGGGAAAAAGTGGCATAAGCAGAGGGTGGACATCACCCCCTGGCCAACTTAAGGTGTACAACAGGAACAGGAGTGTGTGCCAAATTCTGGCAAGGGGACACTGACTATAATACCCATAAGCCTGCCCCCAACTGCCTCCAAGAGGCATTAATCCCCAAATATCCATCAGCTGGGAACTTAGCATTCAGAACACCTAAGTTTATGTGGGACACCTGAATCAAATGACCATAGTGTTTCTGCTTTTCTTTTTTTTATGGGGGGGAGGGCGTGTGTGTCCCAAGAAATATCTGATTTGAAAGGAAAGCATGACTTCCCGGGGCAATCAGCATCCTACCTTCATCTCATTTAACCATGGATGTCAAGGGGTCACCGGGTACGTGATATGAGCCTTACTGACATGCTCATATTGTGTTCACGGGCATCATGAGCTCTGTAAGCACACAGGGAGGGCAAGGACTAACAGATGTACATCAGATAGGAATCTCTTCTAGTCATGCATGTGCACCATGTCCCAGAAGGGTATGCTTCAAAGCCCAAGTTAAAAATCAAGATAAAATTACTGCGGAGTCAAGGCAGCCATAGCAGAACTTTAAACCAAATGCAGGCCTTCTGAGCACAGGTATCATGTGACTCTTACATTGGTGAGACATGAAGCCAGCCCTGTCTGGAATGTTCCTTGGTGAGGGAAGTACAGAGTTTGGGAATAGGCTGGCTGCTTTCTCCGCTTACTGTCTCTGGTTCCTTGTCAACTCTCTGCTTCTGAATCCTCACTTGAGGTGACGTGGGTTCAAAACTCTCACAGAGTCGGCTGCCTTTAGGGAGGCTTTGGATTAGGTGCTCCAGCTGGGCAAGTTCCCCACCTCCCTAAGACTCAGTTCCCTTGCTGCAAATGAGAATGGTTTGTGGGGAGGATTGGCTGGGAGAACACACAGGCCTGGCACATAAAAAATACTTGATGAATCTTAACCATGCCACAGTTGCTATCTGTACTAGTAATCCATGTCACTTTTTATTAATCTTCAGCACAGATAGCGGGACGAGTCTGTAAGACAATCCTCAGGCAGACCTGCCAATGTTTCCTGGAGGTTGGACAAATACCTGAACTCATATCTCAGGATGAAAGAATTTCCTCTCAGCTGAGTGCCTGGGGTGATATTTGGTGGGTATGCACCAGCAAGGCTGTCAATTTGTGAAATAGGAAAGTTCTTTCCCTGCGAGCCACTACTGGCTGCTTTAACACCTCAAGCTTTCCTCTTTCTGATCCAATAAATTAAGGAACAGCTTCTGGTCGAGCAGAGTGTCAGCTATTGTAATTGGTCATTATAGGTGCCAGTCAACCTTTCATAAATCTACCATTCCTGCCACCAGGCATAGTACCTCTGAGGTTGGCTTGTGGGCAGGAGAATTCCTTGGGTGGGTGCCAGTTTACCTTGATCCTGTTATAAAGGTTCTTGTCTCCACATGTTTCACAGGGCATAAGGGGTAGAGACCTGGAGATAAGATGGCATTCCTTGTTGACAGTGCCTGTACCTCGTGAGACAAATGCCACCAGCTGAGGTACCCCTAGAGATAGCTACTCCTGGGGACTGCAGACTCCATGGTACTTTGGTTCCAAGAAATCCCTGAAGAGACAGGCAGGAATGAGTGTCCCAGACATGATCACTGCTGACAAGGTTTTATGAATGAGAGTCTGCTTGGTGTACTGGGTACATGTGGAAGGCCATGTAGGCTGGGGGAACAATGGGGCAAAATGTCCTCTTTCCAATTACTTGGTTGACCTTATAAAGTCACTGAGTGTCCACTTGCACTTTCCTTGATACTTGCATTAATAGAAAGAGGCAGAGTGCTTACACAGCACATGCCCAGGACCAGCACCTTTGCTAATGCAAGTTACAAAACTGGCAGTTGTTGTAATTTCCCCCACTATCCAATTTAGAAATCTAGATACTTGCATTTAAACTCATACATTCATGATTTTGTTTAGAGAATACTGGGAAATGAGTGATTTAAATCTGCATGTCAGTTGACTACTCACAGGTTAGCAAATCTTTGACGATCACCTTCATTCTATTGATTTACTTCTTCACTCTCCTTTGGTCCACCCCCACTCATTGAGGGAAAACACAAGTTCCCTGTTGGAGCTCTCATGTTGGCTCTACCTCCTTTGCATTTTTGGCCTTGAGCGTGTTCCCTAACGGGAACCCCATTTTCCTTTGATGCAGGAGGCTGGTACCTGCTTTAGGTAGGCAAGGCTGTACTGGTAGAGGAGATGGAATGTGGGCACAGAGGCTGCTGCTGAGTGGGCTATTGCTTCCTTCCCTAAGCCCAGATAATTGGGTTGTCATCGTTGAAGCTTTATTGGTTCTTATTCAGGTTAGGACTGGAGTGGTTGTTGAGCAGTTCCTTCAGTGCTCCATGGAGAAGAAAACAAGTAGAAACTCACCGAGAAGTTTTTGGGAAGGCTCTAAGGAATTGTCAATGCCAGTGGTGGTTTCAAGGAATCTTAAAGGGAAGGGGACCCTCCTTGAACCGCTCCAAGAAAGCTCTTCCACACAGCATGTTGAAAAATCCATTCAGAACTATGTGACAGTCCCAGCAAAGCATTGCAATTCCTAGCCAGTCTGGTCATGATCCTCTGGCAGCGTGCACAGTCACGGCTGTGATGCATTGGGATGAGAGGTACTATATAAATGTCAGATGTTACATAAATGTCAGGAATGATTATTGTTTGTTAATGGGGTCTAAACCGTTCCTAAGCAAAGATCCGACTCCAAGCCAGGAAGTTCTTAGCAGAGATTCTAACTACCAAGAACCCGCAAGAAAAGAATGAGCACTCCTGATTCTAGAAAGAACCCAGGAGCTGGAGTGGTCCCAGTGTTCTCAGCACCAGGCCATCAGGTGATCTCAGGCCAGCTTCCTAGCTACACCACCCTGTTTCTCCTCCTTATTGTGTCAGGGCCCTTGTGAAGAGCAAGGGACCTGCTGTGGCTTCAAAGCGCCAGCTACTGCAAGGATGACAGTGGCCATGTAGAACCAGCTTTCAATGCTCCCCACAGGGAGAGCTGCTGGAAGGACACCAAATCAAGCCCGGATGATGATGGTTGACTGGCCCATCTTGCAAACTCCAGGCTCCTTGCTGGCTGCAGACCTGGCGCTGAGATCCTGCATTCCGGCCCTGGCTCTGCAGCTGAAGCCTGTGTGTTTGGGCCAGTAATCCAGGCAGCTCTGGGAGCGATGGCCAAGGACCCTTCTGGCTCTGACGCTGAGTCTAAATCGGGCTCATCACTTGGTTCTTCCGCTGGGACTCACTCACCTTTAGCCTTCAGGAAGGGCTCTCCCCACAGCCCAGGCAGCATGCGGGGCGTTGGGAGGGGCAGGGGAAGCTGTGTGGATCCTAGTTAGTGCACGCTGAAGAAGTTATGCCCTTAGAGATGAGGTGGGGAGGTGGGGAGGTGGGGAGTGAAGCAGGGGTGTGAGTAAATGCTCTGAGAAGCCAGCCTGCCAGAGAACACTGCAATGAGGTCATGGCTGTCGCAGGCAAAAGATCTGGACATCTGGGGGAGGGAGAGTGTCCTGTATTTTTAATCGCTGCAAGTCTGTCCCCAGTGCCTTCAACATTCCCTTCCCACCTCTCTCCTCTCCACGCCTCAATCCTTATACCTTTCAGACCACGCCAAGCCCTCCTTGCAGCACAGCCCGTGTCTTTGCCTCCTGCGTGGTTCGTCTGAAACCCACAGGATGGTTTCCAAGCTGACTCACTCCACTAATGTCAGGGAGCCGTGTCACTCGGCGCTGGGCTCTGCAAGCTGTTGCTTGCGCAGTCGCTGCGGCCGCGGCCTCCCGGGCGCGTGCACCGGGCTCCGTTGAAGGGGCGGGGCCGGGGCGGGGCCGGGGAGGGACCCCGCCCCTCAGCGTGTCGGCCCCGCCCCTCTCCCTCCCTCCCCCGCGGACCGCAATGATTTAGAAGTTCAGGAATCCCACGTGACGTCACCGGGGGGGTGATGTAATGCACTCTAAATAGAATGTATTGTAATCTTTGCTCAGTCCAACGTGGTCCCTTCACCCGGGCTCCGCTCTTGCCTTCTCCACACTTGTTTGGTAAGTTCCTAAAAATACGGCTCGGCCACTTCTGGGGCTTTTGCATTTCGTCACTTTTGTTGCACTTGCCGCGGGAGCCGTCTCGGGAGTGTACTCGTTTGCAGGGGTTGGTTCTCGGCGGCAGCGCGAGGTTACTTGGTCCAATGGGCAGGTCACAGGGCAAGGAGTAGGGAAGATGCAATGCAATTTTTTTTTTTTTGGAGAGTAATCTATGTTTGTAAACATTTTGGCGGACCAGAGGCAAGTCCGGTAACAATTGCTGACGGAGCGTGGAGTTGTGCTGTGTGTCCGGTAACCCCACGCCGTGTCCGTCCCGGAGCGCGTCTCGGTGGCTGCTGCGCCGTGCGACTAGAGAGATGCTGAGTGGAGCCAGCGCCGCGTCCGCCCCAGCGTGCGTGCGTGCGCGTGTGGAAGCGCGCGTGTTTCCCTGACGCGGGGCACAGTTACGAATCGGGGGTGTATGTTTGCCTCCAGAGACCTGGCCAGGTGCGGACCCTCCAGAAGTGTGGTCAAGCGGCGGCGGCGGCGTCAGACACGGAGACTGCGAGCCGGGAGCTCCCCCCACCCCCTCCCCCGTGCGTGCCCAGCTTCCCAGTGATGCGGCGGATCCCCAGGAGAAAGTTTGCAAAGTTCCAGCGGGCGCGGCGAGGACGCCGGCTTACCTAGAGGCCGGGCGGGGTTCGCTGTCCCCGGGGCGCAGCGGTCACCGCCACCTCTCCCGCGGGGCTGCGGGCCGCAGCTGGTGGGCGCGCGCCGGGGGAAGGGAGGTCGCCCTTGGAGGGCACTTGACTTTCGCTCCGGCGCTCGAGCTGAGAGCGCTCCAGGCCGCCCGGGCTCTCTCCCCCCGCCGCCTCCTGCCGCGGTGCTCCTCTGGCTGGCCTCATTACCTCTTCCTTGCCGCGGCCCCCAAATGACAGCTCGGGCTCCAGCCGCCGCGCGCGGGCGGTTCAGTGCACCAGGCGGCGGAGCCTTCTTTTGAGACCGATTCTCTGGAGAACCGCTTAAACTTTTCTCCAAGTTCTTGGAGGGGCAAGACACCAAAGAACCAAGGAGTTACTTTCCAGTGGAGACCACATCCCGCTTCTTCTCTACCATAGATGACTTTCCAGGGGACGTCTGCTAGATAGGAGTCCCACTTTCCTTACATGAGTGCCGCCTCCCACTTGATGCTGGTTCAAGGCCAGGAAGTGAAGTGGGATGCTTGTGTATTTCGTTGTCAGCCTGCAGAACGTGTTTGATGCTTGATTTTTTCCTCTCTGACATGTGTCAAGGAATAAAGGCTGGATACAGGTCCATTACGTCATTCTGCAGGCCAGTAAGTGTTTGATTAACGACTTCAGATACTCAGGGTTCAGGGGCTCAGAATGCTGACAAAGCAACTCTGCTTCCTCACCCCCCCCCATACTGTGCCATCGCCCATTCCCTGGGCATCTTATGGCCTTCTTGCTCCTCAACCCCTTCTACCCCGCCCACATCATTATCACTTTAGACCCGCCCCCACCCAGCCCCGCTTTTTACAGCTCTCCCTAGGGCGAAGGATGTCCCTGGAGTGTGAATGTAAGAGCTTCTGGTGTCTGAGGGGACCTCAGTACCTGATCAGCGCTCAATCTGCCCTTTTCTATTATTTAAGAAAGGCAGTATGGTCCCCCTTCTCCAGGGCAAAAATGCTCAGTCAGAGACAGACCCTCAGGAAATGTTTAGAAGCTTCATGATCAGACCTTGTCCCTGCAGTGACTTAGGAAAGCAAAGCGCATACCGTGGCTCCTGCCTACAACCGCGCTGCTCAGGCGCAGGACTGTGGAGGAGCTGCCTAGATCAAGTTGAGCTGAAAGGATCTACATTAGACGTTTTATCTCCAAAGTGAGGGAGCCAGGGTCGCTGAGCTCTCCGTGGCAGACAATGCAGGGCTGTGAGTGCGTTATTTTCTTGTTCTGTTCTTAACCTTGAGTTGTATGTTTAAAGAGGAAGTTAAGTGCCTAAGTCATTGAACTGAGTTAGAATCTTCCCATCTGGCAGTAGAAGAAAAAAAAAAAAAAAACACTTGTGTGAGTTGTTCAATGGATAAAAAGTGAAAAGAACTCTTTGGAGTCAGAAATCAAATGTACAAAACAAGTTTTTGGATGGAAGGGTACAGGGGATTTGGAGCTGGTGGAAGTTAAGAACAATTTTATATTCTAAATAGGTGGGAATGTCTTGAACACATGTTTTGTTATAATCAGATCTATTTTCTTCCAAGTGAAAGCCATGCTGTAGAGTAGGCGCCTATGAACCTCCTGACTGGGGACTAATTGACACCCCTCCATCAGGTTTGTGGCAGTATTTATTATTTATTCCCATTTAGAGATGAAATGGTATAACCCCATGCACAATACATGAGCGTGGAAAATGTTAAACTTCTTGTTTGTGATGCAGAGACCCATAGGAAAAAAAATGGCTGGGGTCATGGGCCCGGAGAGTGTGATTAATGATCAGTGATTTAGTGATCGGTGATTAGTGGTTTTATTCAAACTGTTACCTCTGACCAGAAGCACACATCAGAGGATTAACAGGCTCTTTAGATAAATGCTCATTAGTGGAAGGGGAAAAGCAAAGATAATAGGCGTGCACTCAGGGACAACTTTCGAAGAAAATCATTCCCGCCCTCAGAATAATAAGCTCTCTTAACAGAAAGCCCTTTTAATTTAAAACTTGCTTTTATCTTGTAAATCAAAGTTAGATGTAAAAGTTTGCAGTGCCATTATAACCTAAATTTTCCCATATCCACTAGATGCGGATTACCCCAGTAGCGATATTTTTTTTTTATTTAAATAAACAATTGGACCTTTAGAACAGCTGAACCCTGACAAGCTCTTAGCTCCCAGGGTTGGAAGGTGTCCCCCCTTATTGGATGGAGAATGCAGCTTGCTAACTAGATGGCGCACTGTTATTTGGTGGTGTGCGCTGCTGCCTAGCACAGGAGTGTAACCTGAGCATGTCGCTGCTTGCGAGGTGATCTTCAGCTCTCACAACAAAGTTCATCCTGTGGAGGGCTGCAGGCTAGACAGTTCCACAAGTTTCTAGTCACATTTTCCATGTCAGTTAAGTCTAGGGAGTTCAAGGCTACTGGAAAAAATCAGTCCCAATACGAAAAGAAACTTAGAGAACGAGGAAGGGAAGAAGGTACAAGAATCCAGGAGGTGCCTGAGAGTTGCAGGGGAGATTATAATATACCAGAGACCTGTTCCTTTTTACTTAGAGATAGTTTCACAATCTTCTGGTTCAAAATACTGAGGCAAATACTCAACGATTTATTTTCTTCTGGATCTTGCTCGTGAAAAAAAAAAAATAAAAGAAGTTACTAGAAAGAAGGAAAGAATAAATTTGACCTGGTGACGCAGGAAGCAACACATTGCTGATTTTACCTCCAAATAATGGTAAGATGTTGCTTACATTTATGAGGCAGGGAAAGAAGTTTGTACTTGGTTAAATGGGATCGGCCTGACCTTATAGATAGAATTTGGAAATGGATTTCTTCTTTGGGGCAGTTTTATGGTGGCTTTTGTTAGTGTCCGGGGACCTGGAGGTTTTGTGTTCATGTGTGTTTGTGTGTGAGACCATTATTTCTGGGATAAAAACTACTCATGACCATGTGAACTGCAGTGGAGAGGCTACGAAGGATGGTTTCTGTCAGGTGAAAAGTCCCTTCTTATGAAGCTTTCCTGAATTGGGTTTTTAATTAGTATTTGAGTTTTAGTATGGAGTTCTTTGAGTAGAAACCTAAAGATTAAAGACAACCCCCCGAAAAAAAAAAAAAAAAGCCCTTCTACATTCAAACATAGATGCTTGTTCTCCTAAAGAAGGATGTAGATGTTTGGAAATTAGTTATCACTTGATTTAAAGTTTAAACAGTATGAAAACTCAGTGTGTTTCCTTGTATCTTTTATTCATTTTCTGTTGATGACCCCATCATATATTTGTTTGTAACTCCTTCCATATTCATGTCAATTTTTATTTCCAAGCTCCACTCAGAGTAAACATATTTGCTCACTTGGTAATATTTCCAACTCAACTATTTGTCTTAACATGCATTGTTGATATTTATAAATTACCTGTTAGTGGAAGTCTATTGTGACCTTATATAGTTAATAACTAAGCAGTTTATTAAAATGTCCCTACCAAAAGGGTAGAAACTATTGCCTTTATTTCTATGTCTCTATGATGTTGATGCAGATTTTAGTTCGTTAAATAAATTATAGACTTTTCTGTCTAGTTTTTCAGTTGCTATATATAAAATATTTTTCATGTAACTGCTTACTGATTTCCTAAACTGTATGTTCAGAACCAGTCATGAAATATCCATGGCTATTTGTATTGATGCCAAGTTCCCATTCTGCTGGTTTCCTACTATAGCATTCTCTCTTAGCAATGACACATCATTGTAGATTTCTTCTTAAGCTGAAACTTATTTTGTTGGAGTTTGACAATCACTGTATCCTTGAGTAGTGAAGTTTGTATTCGTAGTTGGTTTTTCTTCTGTTCGTACTGTTAGATTAAAATTGGGATTTGAGTGGACTTATTTTGTCATTTTTTCCCCTTTTTTCTGCTTCCTTCCTTCAAAGCAGTGCTGTTAGTCATAAAATTAATTTGATCATGGCTGGTGTTTCCCATCTATATGCTTCTTTTGCTGCTTACAAATTGGATTTCTACAGCAATTTAAAATCTTTTTTTAGAGGTAGCATTCTTGAATGAAGATGGCATGATGATCTCAGTCAATTCATTATCTTGTCCAGTTTGACTACCAGCTGTGTTATGGGAATCAACTAAGGCTTTTATAATTAGTACTTAAACATTTAAGTCTAGGGCTGTTTCTTTGAATTCTGTTTAAGAAAGTGATCCAGTTGAGATACGCTAATGAACAGAGGGCTGTAACTTTGAACATTTAAGTGTGAGGAATAAGCACTTTCATATAAGCTAAACAGGCTTAAAGACATTGAAGACTCGTACAGTATATTTTTGTATTTGTGAACTAAATAAGGTAATTTGTGGCAATGCTTTAAATAGAAAATCTGGTGCTTTAAAATGGCATCATGCTTAACGTGTTTTCTAAAAAGTTATTGCATGCTGTAATTAGGAATAATGGCAATTATTATTTGTATTGCATTGTTGGGAATCACAAATCACTAATTTAACATAAACTTTTTAGTAACAGGTAAGGTTTTTAGGCTCTTCCAAGTAGTGATAATACTCTCCCAGAAACACAAGTAAAAAATCTAAAGCTTTTAATAAAGACTCTGGGACTTTCAAAGTAAAATGTAAAATTAGTATAACTTGTTGATGAACATGGATGTTACATTAACTTTTCCCTGCAGATTCATGCTCTTGTCTTCACCTTTTCTAGAAAATGACCAGAATAAATGTATCATTTCAAAAATGTTCATTAGAGTTACTTTCTTCTATTTTTTTAAGGTTCACTTTTCTAATATCTACATTAAATTTAACAGAGACGGAAAACTACCATGTTGGTGTCTGATGGTCCTGATCTTGGAGCACAGCTCCAGGCATTAGGCCTCGATTCCAATGATGAGATAGAAACAGAGCCCCTTAACAAGCTCTCTGGTGAACAGAACAGACTCAAGGCCCAGTCCTGGAGTTATCCCCTAGTTCATCTAAGGCCCAGAGCCAGAGTCCTAACTAAACCCCTGGCCCCAGCTCTGGTTCTCCTTTTCCTAGCCAAGGCCTCACCATGGACAGATTCAGAGCAGCTGGGCTTTGGATACTTTGTTTGTTTCAAATATATATTTGAATAAGCATAACCTCCTTGACCAAATAAATAATAGCTATAGTTTCTATTTCATTTTGACTTCCTTAAATTATTTCAACGTCAAGACTTTTTGTGTGTATATGCACATGTTAGTCTCTGTGTGGGTGCATGTGTGCATGTGTGTAGAAGCCAAAAGTTAAGTGAGGTGCCCTCCTCTGTCACTCTCCATCTTATTATTCGAGATAGGGTCTTTTAAAAAGTTTTTAAATTTTATCTGAGTTGTAATACAGACATTAGGTATCATTCCTTCTGGCATTTTCAAACGTAATTTGTTGTTTTTGGATCCTCACCCCCCTTCTAATTCTTCCTCCCTCTGTCCCCCAACTCCCCCTCCCGATATCTTTCCCTAGTTCTGTTTACACATCACAGATAACCATTTTCCCTTCCCTCAGACCTCTTACAGATCATCTCATCATGTTCTCTTTGGGTTACAGCTCTACCTCTGGGTTCTTCTATGAGTTGTGGTTTATAGGATTTATCCACATTTACCCCCCTACATACTTATCCTTAGATATTATAAGCTAAGATCTACATATCAGATAAAACATGCAGTTTTGGTCTTTCTATGTTTGAGTCACTTCACTCAATGTAATTTTTGCTAGGTCCATCCATTTTCCTGCAGTTTTCACTTTTCCATACTGCTGAATGGAATTCCATTATGCATAGGCACCACATTTTCATGATCCATTCATCTGTCAACAGACATCTAGGCTGATTCCAATTCTTAGCTACTGTGAGTCACGGTAAACATGGATGGGCTAGTAGTTCTGTAATAGACACAGTCTCTTGCTGAACCTAAAGCTCATCAAATCAGTCAGCCTAGCTAGCCAATTAGCCCCAGGGATCCCCGTCTCCACCTCCCAGCACTGGGATTGCAGGCACACATATCAGACTTGGGATTTTATGTGGGAACTGAGGATCTGAGCACAGGTCCTCATATTTGAGGGGCAAGCACTTTACCTACTTCTCCATCTCCCCAACCACCTTAAAGTCTTTTCTGTGATCATCACTAGAAATTGCCTACAAATTTATAATAGCCAGATTTTATTTGAGACTTATAAACTAGTCTCAGAACACTGCAGTGACTTTAACTTCCTGTCTTGTCTTCATCTAAAAAATCACTATCATATCCATCATCTTTCTTCTTGTTGTACAGAGAAACAAGTGCTGTGTTCTCTCTGGCTCATGTATTTTGCCCAGGACCCATCTGTAATATATTATCTTTTCTAGGCCAGTGTAAGACAGTATGTGGAGGTAAATATTACTCTGGAAGAAGTGAGAGGAGTCTGGAAGCATCCTCCTTGGGTTTGATTACTCTTGACTAACAGTAATCACACAGAAACTCCAGAGCACCCAACATTTTTCTTTATGATTTGGACTATGCTGCAGTGAGGATGGGGAACAGGATCTCTCAACAGAAGGCTTGAATGCATCTACTGTGTGTACTGTTTAGCTGGCTCACAGGTTTCCTTTCCAATCCTTTGTATCTTATATCAGAATCCAGGTTTCTTTTATTCTTTCATTAAACTATGTTTTAGGCATTATTTGTCAAATACAACTCTTTTTGGCTAGTTGGATGCAATTCTTTCCATGCTAGCTCCCAAGGGGGAGAGCAGAAGCAGCAACAACAAAAAAATTGTTTTTGTTTAAATTAGCTGACTCTTAGAAGAAAAGTGTTTCTTCTCTACTTGGCAGATTTGGTTGTGCCAGGCAACATTATCAAAAAAAAGACATTTTTCTTTGAGTAAGTCTGACTTGTAATGCTCAGGTTATGATCAGTGTGTCTGAGGATAGAAGGCATCAGGATAAAGTCCATTTTCACCAGGCTGTTGAGGTATGACCTAGTGCAAATCAGGAGGGGCCTGACTTGCCTTACTACAATGACAACATTGTGCAGAAAACATAAAACAAATCATTGTCTTTGGGGAGCAAAACCTAGCATCACCAAGGATGTTGTGTGGAAGATGACACTCAGAATGCTGAAGACCTCGGGGTCATTTTCTCAACCTTAATGTGGCAAGATGTTCTCTGTATACTTTCTTTGTGACCATTTTCTTTAGATTTTTGTTCTGTTTGGTTGTGTTTGTGGTGGCACTGAAGTTTGAATTCAGGGAGCTGTGCACACTAAGCAAGCATTCTCCCCCGGAGCCGGACTCGCAGTCCCTAGCCTTATTTTTCACGTCAATTCCAGCTACTCTGCTCTCAGGAATAGTTCTATGGTGACAAATCACAATCGTGCATGCAAGAGAGAGGGGATTTTTTTTTCTTCATAAGGAAATCAATTTTAATAGCCAGTCTTAGAAGAAACAATTAGTGAGGTAAAACCAGAGAAAAGCCACTGGCAATCACATGGATGGCATCACACATACTATTACTTGCTCTGTAACTGGGTGGCTTCTGACAACAGACCAAGCTGCAGTCTGGAGGAGAGTCTCCAACATGACACGGGACTCCCTGGACGTTGTTGCCTCAGTTTCCTCTTGATTTTTGTTTGTTCATTTGTTTGACTTGGAGATAGTCTCACTGTGAAGTTCACGTTGGCCTCAAACTGCAGATCCTTGTGCCTCAGTTTCCTAAGAGTATGGTTTATAGGGATGTGCCCTGTAGCTGTCTGGTTTCATCATTTATGCTGAAAGAACTTTGGCTAAACAAGCACAGTCCAATAGTTGAGGCCCCAGATGTAATTTTAAAGGTCAAGTAGGCACATTAAAAAGGCAAAAAAAAAAAAAAATAGGTGAATTTTATTTTAACAACAGTTTGTTAGACCCAATGTATCTCAAATATCATCATGTTAAATTTCAACATATAAACATAGTATAAAATATTAATGAGAGAATTTATATTCTTTCATTTTTTTGGTATTAAATATTCAAAATTCAGGAAGCATTTTACCATCATAGCACATCTTGTTCTGGTCTGGCACATTTGAAATGCTCAGCAGCCACGTGTGGCCTAGTGACTGCGGCATCAGACAGTACAAGTTTGCAACATGGTTCTTAGTCCTGTGGAGTTAAACAAATACTGATAGCTTTCTGCCATGAGATTCTGATTTAGTTGGTTTAGAGTTGAGGCCTGAGCCTCTGTGTTTGTGAAAACAAAACAAAACAAAACAAAAAACCAAACAAACACCACCACCAACAAAACCCTACAGGACTTTCTAACATGTAGTGAACAATGAGAGCCACACTTCTAACTGGTCTCCAAGGAATCTCCTCTAATAGTCTATGATTCTATTTAAGGAAAGGGATTGAAGGGGAGTGTTCATTCAGAGTTCAAGGGCAGCTAGCAGTTGTGACAGGCACACTGCACCATACAAAATATACTTAAGAAGACATAATCAATGAAATTAAACTTCCCAGATTGACTAATTTAGAAGACAATTCTGTGTGTCAGACACGAGCTCTTTCTGCTTTATGTAAGTTTCAAGTATGGCTGTTTAAAATGGTGTTGTTTCTCTAAAATCTCAGTTTAGGACTTGATTGACAGGCAGCCTGTGGAAAGCTTTCATCTGGGACAAGGCAGAGATCCCATCTTTGGCTCGTTTTGACTGCTTATGAATCTGCCTTGGTACTACTTAGCTTACTTTCTTTATTTGAGACATCTGGATCCCCTAGAGTGTCTCCCCTCCAAACTTTTAACAAGCTTTGTGTCACACCTATACCAAACTTGCTCAGGTCAAGATGATCACACCCTGGGCTGAAGGCATTCCTTCCATCTATCACCTGTGATCACATCTTAAGACTCAACATTATTCTCATGCACTTGAGAACGTGGGCGTAGATTTACAGTATGTCAGTGGGTGCATTCACAGAAGGAGGTAGAAGAAAACCCAAATCAACCACAGTTGTGAACACTTCACACACCTCTTTGTGAATCTGCAAACAGCATTGCTCGTGGAGGAGAGGGTCTTGTTGTCCGTCTCCTGTGACTTCATGCTGCTAAGAACCTCTGCATTCCCGACTTCATATGAGTCATCTCACCCTGACCCTCAGATCCCCTACAGAGCCATCTATTTCCAAATTCATGTCTACTTAACCACGTGGTTTTGAAACATGATTTCAAAATGATTTTTGTGCTGATGATATTCATATTTTCTGTGCCATCATCCATTGGAAGAATTTTAACTTCCATTTGGGAACACATAGCTCAAATCCCCTTGTTATAGACAGAGAAAGTGAGGCTTGCATTTTGTTCTTTGTTTAGATATGTGATCAGAAATGAAAGTAACTTATACTTACTAGTGCTTACAACTTGAATATAAGCTCTACTCTGGGTGGCCTCCAGACTTGTTTTTGTCTTTTATCAATGACACTCTGATGTATTACTACATATTCTTTGCACTTAAATAGTTTTCCTGCTAATCAACTCTCCAGATTCAGGCTGCATGTACCTAGATTGGTTAAATAGGCACAAGATACAGAAGAATCAACCAGCTTCCTAACATGGGATCTATTCTGAATGCTGCATGGAGACATCTGTTATAAACCTGTGTTTTTGGTGGTATCCAGGGCACCTTCCTCTCAGACTAATTTGTATTGGCTGTTAGGACACTACTGAGATTAATGATATAAGTTGCTCATCTGCTTTGGGGGTGGAAGAAATGGGATTTTCCTGTTTAGTCATTCAGCAAGATAGGCTAGTTCCTGAATGGTCTTTAATAAGGCACTTTAGATTTTGCTTAGCCAATGCACCATCTTCACACTTGGTCTGGAGCCATCTGCTTTTGAGACTTTCTTTTTGTTTTCTTCTAGTAGTGATGGTAGTAGGCTGGATTTGGCCATTGTCATTTCTGTGTGTCTGTGTCTTCAGGGAATAATGTGTCTATCATGATTAATGGTACAATTTGTGATCAGTGCCAGGGAGTGATTATTCTTTAACTTTTTGTAAGCATTGTGTTAGAAGCTAAGGCAGTTTTGACATTTCCATATGTATGTGGTTATGCTTATATATAAACATTACATATAAAAAACACCTTGCCAGTGAGGAACAGAGTTACTAGGACATATGCTTATTATCTTTTATTTGTTTTGAGGCAGGTCTTACTGTGTAGCTTAGACTTTGAACTTCCTATGCAGCCTAGGTTGGCCTTGAACTCAAGATCCATGCCTCATTCTTCTGAGTGCTGGGGGTACAGGCCTGCACCACCACACCCAGTCCTGCCATTTTCAGGATGCCTTATGGATGAATTATTCCTTCTCAAGGGCAAGTGGTGATTTGTAACATTGATTTACGTACATATCATCAATTATAAGATATTTCTAGGTAAAAAACTTGAAGCCATAGTGAGGACACCCTCTTTTTCTAAAGAGGCCTGTGTAAGCACGCTTTGTTTTCAAGTTTATTCTCAGATTTTGCAGAGCCAAATGACTAAACACCCTTCATTCTCTGGGCTGTGTTGTGTAGACGTCATCAAGAATATCGTGCACAGTGTTTGGGCACCATGAAGCAGCATGTAATTTGTTTGAAGCTGTACTTTTTGCTAAATACCCATGCAAATATCCAGGCCATTCAGAACATTAAAACCAAAACAGTGATGTCTGCTGATTGGATGGAGGCTGTGCCTGGATGGAAGTACAGTTATTATTTTCTCACATGCTTTAGAAGCACAAAAATCAGAGAGAAAGAAAAATTACACATAATTACTTGGCCTGCCATTTGGAAGGGAAAATTTTAATACAGACAAGTTAACCCTTTAATTCAAGCTTTATTTTTATTTTTTTCCAGAAAAAAATCCCACCAAATTTCCTTAAGGCATGCGCGCGCGCGCACACACACACACACACACACACACACATGAAAAACAAAAAAACAACAACAACCATAACAACAACAACAAAAACCTGTTGCATCTTCAAAAGGAAGGCTATGACAGTGAACTCTACAAATGGTTTATGTTTACTTAGCATTTATGATATATTTCAGGAGCCATATTTCAGAAGCCTTATATTCATTCAAGTAGTTTTTGTTAATGTGTATTTAAAAAAATGGAGATTTTGAGATTAGTTACATAGTTCTGTGAATACCGTCGACCTTGCTGTACTGTATGCTTAAGGTGGTTGTGAATTGTGTTACGCATATCTTATTTTATTCATTTCAGTGGAGGCCACCATCGTCTTATGGTGCAGTCACTTTCATAGCTTGCCAAACATCCAATCAGAAGCCACTTATGAGAGAAAAGGGTTGCTTTGGGCTTACAAAATTGAGGGGAAACTCCATGGTGGCAGGAAAAAACAGGGTATGAGCAGAGGCTGGACATCACATCTTGGCCAGCATCAGGTAGACAACAGCAGCAGGAGAGTATGCCAAACACTGGCAAGTGGAAGCTGGTTATGACACCCATAAGCCTGCCCCTAACAACACACCTCCTCCAGTAAGGATCCAATTCCCAAATTACCATCAGCTGGGTACCTAGAATTCAGAACACATGAGTTTATGGGGGGCACCTAGTTCACACCACCCTGTCCTCTGAGCCCCTGACTTGAAGGTTCATGGCCATCACTGGCATTTTGTTTTCCCTCTGCAGACCTGAACATGTCATTGCAAAGTGTTACAGATTCTATCCCAGGTATTTTTTGTGACTTTTATCCTATTGTCCGGATTATTTCTAAAGTGGTTCCTTCTATGCACTGAGAATTAAAGAGGTTGGGCATGGTGGTGCATGTCCTTAATCCCAGCACTCGGGAGGCAGAGGTAAGAGGATTGCCATGAGTTTGAGGCCACCCCGAAACTACATAGTGAATTTCATGTTAGCCTAGGCTAAAGCAAGACCCTACCTTGAATAACAAACAAAAACAAAAAAAGCAAAAAAACAAACAAAAAAACCCCCAAGATTATTTATTGAGTCTTTACTGGACCAACCTTCTTGTTTTATCTACCATCTCAGCCCTGATAACAAAGGCCCTTCCTGTGTTTGAAGAGAGTGAGAGAGTGAGCTTCAACAGTTTACCCTTAGTAACAAAACCAGTAAATGGACAAGTGGTTGCTGGAGCCAGTTTTGTCTGCTCCCTGAAATCAGCCTCTTTTCATTCTGGCTACCAAATAAATCTTTATACTCAATGGCCCTGAGCATTTCATTTTCCAGATCAAAACCATCCAGTTTTTTTAAATTGCATTTAAAAAAATATATTTATTTATTTTATTTATTTGAGAAATAGAGAAAGCGAGTGTGTATGGGCTTGCCAGGACTGTGTGCCACTCCAAAAGAACTTCAGGTGCATGTGCCACTTTGGGCATCTAACTTTATAGGGGTTCTGGAGAATCAAACCTGGGTTGTCAGGCTTTGCAAACAAGAGTCTTTAACCACTGAGCAATATCTCCAGCCCCCAACTTGCTTTGAAGCCACCTGAACCAACCCCAGGTATCTCTGCAGGTTTTTTTTATATTCAAAACAAGGCTACAATGAGGCTTAGCTTGTGTTGAGTGCCTCTTGCTATGTTCAGACTCTCCCCTTCCCTGTAACTTCTGGTACTTCCTCCAAGATTATAGCCTCTCTCTCTCTCACACACACACACACATATACACACACACACACAGTACTTTCTCTCTGTCTTTCACACACATACATACACAATATTCCCCTTGCTCTCTCTCTCACACACACACAAACACACCTTCTCCTTAGAGAAACCTTCATTTCTAAAGCCTATTACCATCATCATCTCCTGATCTCCAAAGTCAAAATCTGATTGCAAAATTTACTTGATTCCTTAGTGATTTGTTCATATTTTCTCATGACATCTATTTTATTTAGACATTTGTTCATTCATTCATTCAGACAGGTCGCTTTTAGGCTAGGCTGCCTTCAAACCCACTAGATAGCCAAGGCTGGCCTTGAACTCTTGATCCTTGTTATACTACTTCCCAGGTCTTAGGTTTACAGGTGTGTGCTATCCCACCTCCTATGATTTTTGAGGTGTATATTTTAAAGAAAATATTGATTTATTTATTTGAGAGTGGGAGAGAGAAAGAGGCAGATAGATTGAGAGAGAGAGAATCTGCACGCCAGGAACTCCAGCCATTACAAAAGAACTCCAGATGCATGCAGCACCTTGTACACCAGGTTTTACATGTGTCCTGGGGAATTAGACCTGGGTCCTTTGGCTTTGCAGGCAAGTGCCTTAACCTCTAAGCCATCTCTCCAGCCCTGAGGTGTATCTTTAATTGTGTTTATTTTTATATTTGCCATAAATCTGCTACCCTGGACTGTGAGAGGCATCGCACCATCAACTGACTGCTATCTAGCTTTAGTTTCCTTCATCAGACCTGTGTACAATGGATGGTTATACAGAGCATAGATCAGCATGTCTATAAATATTGAGTGAATTAATTAAAGGGCCTCATGTACATTATGATCTAGAATTTTCTATCATCAGCAAATGATGTTTGATGCCTGATGAATGTTCCTGGGAGGACAAGCTTAAGGAATCCCTTGGGCTTATTGACAAAGCCCCCTTCCTCCAGCATCACTATTTTAAAACTCTGTATTTGAAGAGACTATTGGTCTGGGAATACGGCTCAGTGGCATAGCTTTTGCCTAACATGCACAAGGCCCAGGATTCCACCTCCAGCACATGAAAAAAGGAGGGGGAAGGGGAAAGTGCTAATAGGGGGTGCTGGCTGGAGACTATTGCTATTATATGATTGAAATCTAGAAGTAGGAATGCGTTGCTAATCACAGAGACTCCACCACTCAGTGGAATCACTGATATTTCATTTTTACATTTACTTGCATTCCTTGGCCAGAGGTGAACATAATATTTGCATAGTTTTACTCATAAAATAGACACACTTTAAAATACTGCTTTCTTCACTTAAAACTATACTGCACAGCTCTTTTCTGCATTGCTACATAGTCTTGAAAACTATGATTATACACAATATTCCATTGAGTAGCTATACCAAAATTTCTTAACTATTCTGTAGTGTTTGGCATTTAAGTTTGCTGTGGATATTTTTTATGATTCTAAACAATACATGACCAATCTTTTGGCAAGGTAATAGGTGCTCTAAAGATCTTCATCTCCTTCCCCTTCCACTAGTTGGAAACTCTTCCTTTAGCACTGAGCTTAGACTATATTGTGACAGAGACCAAGATAGTATTGAGAACTCTCCCACTTTTCTTACTCCTTCTGTCTCTACCTCCTTCCTCTAAGTGTACTCTGTTCCTTCCCAGTGACTGTCACAAGGACAGAAGGGCATGGTCATTTCACCCATGGTCAGCTCTGCCTCCCACAAAGCCAGCTTTCTTTCCCCCTGTATCTCCTGTATTCTAGTTGGATGGCTCTTTCTCTCTACTTCATGCTTCCCCACAGCTTCAGTCAGTCTTAGTAAGATTCAACACACAGTCTCTTTCCTTTAGGGGAGAGGGTTGTAATTTAATTTTGAGAAGACTTCTGGAAGTGATCACATGGTGTCCAACAAAGCACATCATTAAAAGTGGGCCTGTTGGGGTGGAGAGATGGCTTAGCAGTTAAGGTGCTTGCCTGTAATGCCAAAGGATCCCACTTCTATTTCCCAGGACCCACATAAGTCAGATGCACAAGGAGACACATGCACCTGGAGTTTGTTTGCAGTGGCTGGAGGCCCTGTTGCTCCCATTATCTCTCTCTTTCTCTCCCTCTTTCTCTCTCTCTCTCTCAAATAAATATTTTTTTTAAAAAGCAGACCTGTGCTCTCTTTAGCTAGAATTCTTCCCGGTTCTGAGCAGGTGGCAGTGAGCCAAACAGACACAATCTCTAAGCAAATATTTGTAAATGGATAATGCATCTCACAGTGTAAGTACCGAAAAAACAATGCAATGCCAAAGAAGGAGAACAAAGTTTGTCTATGCCTTTTCCCATGGTGTAACCCAGGAGGGCATAGAGAGATGATGATGGGAGACATGGTGTCTGAGAGATCAGGAAAAAGTTATCTGGGCAAGGGAGCTGTAGGTATAAAGGCCTTCATGTGTGTGAGGAACTGCACTGCAAGGAAGCTGATGTGGGGAGAATGTGGGGAAGAGTGACCCATCATATTTATAGGAGTATTGGGAGCTCCTTCCAGCAGTAGGAAGCCTTGCTTAACTGTGAGTAGAGGATCATCCAATCCAGTTTTCCTAGAGCCTGGAAAAGTTCTTACCAAAGAAAATTAAGGTTGACCTTTAATGACGCACTTAGCTGGGTTGCCGCATGGTCATCTTCATCACATGTGAAGACCTCTCTAGTTGGGCCTGAAGAGCAGACTGTATAGGAATAAGAGTGGTGCTGTGAACAGGGTGATTGGGGTAGAGGTGGTGAAGAGTTAGATTTTGGCTTAGTTTAAAGGTAAAACACAGGATTTGCAGACGGATTGGATGTGCTGGTAAGACAAAAGACAGGGAAGATATCCAGGTTTTCACCATGAGAGCCTGGAAAGATGGAGCTGCCATTGTTTGAGATAAGAAACATGCAAGAAGAATTTTGGGAGGGAGAAAATCAGAAGGTCAGCTTTGATAGACAGAAGAGATGCTGAACAGGGAGTGTTAGGAAGGAGCGTGGGCAGCAGATACAGCTAAACTTTGGATCCCAGATTTGAGTATCAGGTCACCCAGCCTCTCTATTAACACATAGATCTTCACTCAGTGGGCACCAAATATTGGATTTTCAGGTCCTTAAAGTGAAGTTATTCTTGGACCTTTGCATTTGCTGTTCTTTCTATCTAGACCTCTCCTGCCAAGATAGTCCCTGTGTTTTCCTGGTTCTCAACATAAATTATGCGTCTATTATATATCACTGGTACTGTGAACTTGTGCCTCATAGCATTTATCAAATGTTATGTTTATATTATTTTGGATGGCTAAAATAATTTAAGAATTAAATATTCATATGTCCCACCAAATCTAAATTCTGAAGTACCAGGGATTAGGCAGGTCTGTTTCCTCATCTACCAGTGTCTCCTGTTCTTCCCCATCTCCCATGTCTCCTGTTCTTCCCCATCTCCCAGTGTCTCATGATCTTCCCCATCTCCCAGTGCCTCATGTTCCTCCCCATCTCCCAGTGCCTCATGTTCCTCCCCATCTCCCAATGTCTCATGATCTTCCCCATTTCCCAGTGTCTCATGATCTTCCCCATCTCCCAGTGCCTCATGTTGCTCCCCATCTCCCAGTGCCTCATGTTCCTCCCCATCTCCCAGTGTCTCCTGTTCTTCCCCATCTCCCAGTGTCTCATGATCTTCCCCATCTCCCAGTGTCTCCTGTTCTTCCCCATCTCCCAGTGTCTCCTGTTGCTCCCCATCTCCCAGTGTTTCATGTTCCTCCTTATATCCCAGTGTCTCCTGTTCTTCCCCATCTCCCAGTGTCTCATATTCTTCCCCATCTCCCAGTGTCTCCTGTTCTTCCCCATCTTCCAGTGTCTCCTGTTGCTCCCCATCTCCCAGTGTTTCATGTTCCTCCTTATATCCCAGTGTCTCCTTTTCTTCCCCATCTCCCAATGTATCCTGTTCTTCCTCATCTCCCAGTGTCTCATGTTCTTCTCCATCTCCCACTGCCTCATGTTCTTCCCCATCTCCCTGTTTCTCATGTTCTTCCCCATCTCCCAGTGCTTAATGCTGGCTCATCCAAATCCTTCTTTAGTGTTTAAAGAATATATGGGTACCTATGCTCAATATGTTACTTGTATTTAACATGTTGCCTTCTTTTATTTGTAATAAATTCTCAGTTATGTCACTGAACCATTTCCTATCTTTATAAAATGTATACTGATTGCTTACTTAATGATTCACACACCTTTAGAACAAACATTTTTTTTTTTTTTACTAGGTATTGTGTGAAGAGGGACTGAATGGTGGTTGAAGATTGAATGATCACTTGACTGTGAAACTTGGAAATGAAGAATTTGAGGCTTATACAAACTTCACAGCCCAAATCCTTCACCTCCTGTTTACTTGTCAGCAGCTTAGTTACATTTCTCTGGATGTCTCTTTACTTTCTAATGTCCACACTAGTACTTTACAGTAACTCTTGGCACACCTACTACTTACTACATGACTTGGTTGCAAGCCATTGAGGCTTGCCCTGGCCAGGAGACTAGGGGCAGAATGTATGAGTTAAGTAGACTTGAACCTGATATCTGAAGACCTGTCCTATTGGTTTTAGAAAGATTTGTTGCCTCCTGGACATCCTGGCTTATTGTTCACCAAGGAAGAAATTCCATTCACCTAGAAAGGGTTGCAAGCCCCAGAAAGACTTCTGGTCGTCTGTCCTTGGCAGAGTGGTGTTACATGAAAGGAAGGAATAAATAAGGGAATTAATTTCCTACTTCTTTAAAAATACTAATGTAAGCTTTCAGAGGTACCCATGTTGTTTGTGGGCATATACTTATTCTTGTAAACATATCTATAAGCTATACATGTATGTAAATTGATCAATTGATCAAGCCTGATTGATGGGTATATAAATATACATAGTTGAGGAATTTCACAACAAAGCCCCATCATTTTAGGTAACATTGCTATGGGAGGTATCCACTCAACAGATGCATCTTAAGCATCTACAGCACTCCCCAGGGTGCTAGGTACCAGGGAGGCACTGCTGAATACAGGACAGAAGGTCCTTGTTGTCACAGAACTTAGGTCATCTTTTCCCCTGTAAGGTTAGCTTAGAATGTATGCTTCAAACCATC
Organism: Jaculus jaculus; assembly: GCF_020740685.1. NCBI lineage: Eukaryota > Metazoa > Chordata > Mammalia > Rodentia > Dipodidae > Jaculus > Jaculus jaculus. The sequence continues at coordinate 41,285,874 of NC_059117.1, forward strand.
TAAGAGTCAGCAGCCATGACTGTGAAATACCAGTTGGGTTATAAATTATTATGTAAACTATAAGTGGCTATTAAGATCAATGCATCAAGATTGACTATAATTCCCTATTTCTAAATTTGAAAATCTTCCATTTCTATATCATTGGTAATTTTATCTTTATATTTTTGAGGGGTAAGCAGCCCTTTCTGTATAGTTCTAAATAAAATGGCATGTTTGGTTATGAACAATTGTATTGCTTAGCTGTTCCTGTGTTACAAATTACCTCCTCCTGCCCTACAAAGAGCATATTATTGCGTCAGAGTCTGTATGGTCCATGAATGTGGGTGTGTTTAGTTGAGTCCTTCAGTCAGGGTCTCTCACAAGGCTGTAAACCAGATGTCTGCCTGGACAATACGTCATCTCAAGCCTCGGCCAGGAGGTGGTCCACTGACAAACTGACGTGGTTACTACAGGCTTCAGATGATCAGACCCAAGCTTCCTTGTATGACTGTTGTTAGCTGGCTGTGGGTATCCCTATTTTGGGAGCTTCTCTTAGGGGAGGTCACAGCAGGCAGCTAGCTCCTTTAAAAGTAAGCAAGGGCTCCAGGAAGGAGAACAGGAGAGATGGACAATTCGGCCTTATGTAATTAAATCTCAGAAGTGTCATTATAGTCCGCTGGTCATATTCTATCCATGAGAACCAAGTCACTGGGTCTTGCCTACTTTAGGAGATTAGGCAAGTGGTGACCAGAGGTCAGAACATATAAGGGACAACTTACAGACTACATGTCACAGTGGTGTTTGCAAATTGAGCTATGAGGTAATGCTATATCCATGGCATTAAACATGGCTCAGGGAAATTTTGCAGAAGAGGGGGTGGAAAGAATATCAGAGCCACATGTTGGGTCATGATATGCAGAGACATTTATCTTACCCATAACTGTGGGCTAACTCCACAATGCACGACCCATATACCTCAACAAGGTGGGGGCCAATGGGGACGGGGTAGGCCACGGATGAACCTAATAATGGTACCAAACTGACTGTATTTGCTGAATACAAAACTAATTAATAAAAAAATTAAAAATAAATAAAAATACTAATGTGACACTATTTATTTATTTATTTTTAGAGAGACAAAGAGAGAGAGAGAGAGGAAGAGAGAGAGACAGAGAGAGAGGAGAATTTGTGCACCAGGGCTTCAGCCACTGAAATTGAATTCCAGGTGCTTCCGCCACCTGGTGGGCATGTGTGACATTGCGCTTCCCTCACCTTTGTACATCTGGCTAATGTGGAATCTGGAGAGTTGAAAATGGGTCCTTAGACTTAGCAGGCAAGCACTTTAACTGCTAAGCCATCTTTCCAGCCCAATAATATGACACTGATTGAGATGAATGAAATAAGCAAAGCAAGCACCAGTATTTTCCAAGACACACTTTGGACAGACAGGGAAGCCTGGGGTAAAAAAATTTTTTAGATTTTGGGTTATAACCAGTTGAAAAAAAAAAAAACCAAAACACCACCACCAAAATCCTAATTTATTGTTTTACTTTTGGCCTTGGTTCTTGTTTGGACATTCACAGCTTCTCTTTTTAACAAAACATTTGAAGACATCTTTGAAATACTAGAAGTATGTGGAGCTCAACCTTTCCTAAGCAAGAGTAACAAAATTTGACATATGTGTAACTTGCCAGTTTAGACTGATATCCTCTCATTTCATAGGTAAACCCACACTTTAAAGCAAAGCTGATGTGATAATTTGAAGGTCATGAGGAGGAGCATTCTGGGTATGAGGAATCCTAAGGATATGCAAACTAATTTTTAAAAAATTAAATATTTATTTGTAAGGGAGAGAGAGAGAATGAGAGAGAGAGAGAGAGAGAGAGAGAGAGAGAATACTTATGGGCATACCAGGTCCTCTTGCTACTGCAAACAGACTTCAGATGCACCAACCACTTTATGCAAATGGATTTATGTAGGTAATTAACCTGGGCTCTCTCCATATGAGTTTTTTAAATATATTTTTTAAATTATTTATTTATTTATTTGAGAGCGACAGACACAGAGAGAAAAACAGGTAGAGGGGGAGAGAGAGAATGGGCGCGCCAGGGCTTCCAGCCTCTGCAAACGAACTCCAGACACGTGTGCCCCCTTGTGCATCTGGCTAACGTGGGAACTGGGGAACCGAGCCTCGAACTGGGGTCCTTAGGCTTCACAGGCAAGCGCTTAACCACGAAGCCATCTCTCCAGCCCCCATATGAGTTTTTTAATGGTGGTTTTGAAAAAGGAGAAAGGAAATTATGGCCAGAGTAGTAGGGGGCACATACTCAAAGATGGCACTAGAGATGTAGGCACATTTGACCATGTGAGGAGGGTGGTGAGCCAGGTGAGGCATTTTGATTTAAATTTAAACAAGTGCACTGGCTGGTGGTTGCAAGCAGCTATGGATCTTATTTATTTATTACATTTTTTTGTAGTTCTGATTTCATTAAATATATTTCACTCAGTGAGGCATCTCAGAGATTTTGACAACTATGCTACAAAAGCAATGTTAAGAAGCACTAAAACCTTATCACTGGATGTGATAACAATGCCATGTGTTACATGCAATAGGACAGCCCATGGCTGAGGCCACGTGGTAGTTGCATTTGGAATGAGGCCCTCATATCACAACATTCCTCCTATTACATTAGTTCATATGAGAGAATGTACAAGAAATTCATTCAGGAAAACATCCCAAGCAGGTATCTCTTGGCATGTCATTTCTTTTTTATAACATTCATGGCTGTTGCCATCCTGTAGCTCTTTGGCAAGTCAACAGGCATGCAGGTAATTTGACTGTGGTAATATGGGGTTTTTAAATGACAGTGCACCATTTAAAATATTGCTCCTGGGGGCTGGAGAGATGGCTTAGTGGTTAAGGCATTTGCCTGCAAAGCCAGAGGATCCTGGTTCAATTCTCCAGGGCCCACGTAAGCCAGATGTACAAGGTGGCACATGGGTCTGGAGTTCATCTGCAATGGCCAGATGCCCTGGTGTTCCCATTCTTTCTTTCTCTCTCTCTCTTTCTCTCTCTCCCTCATTCTCAAATAAATAAATGAAATTTTAAAAAAGAATATTTAAAATATTCCTGCTACTCATGTCTCTTTACTCCTTAAATTGACTCTATGAGAAAAATACTCTCAAAAGAAGCAACAAACCATCTCCTTTTTTTTTTTTTTGATAGAGTGAATGTATAAAGTTTTAACACCAGAAATGAACCAATCCTTCCCCAAATCTACTTGCTAGTATGTCCTCTCTGAGTCAAGATGCACTCTAGGAAAAGAGTTGCAGCACAAAACTGTGATCTCAGCACTGAGGCAAGAGGATCTGGAGTTTGAGGTTAGTCTGGTATAAGATGCATTTTATCTACCTTGAAACACATGGTAGAGGAGCAGGGAGATGACCTCAGCTCAAGTTTAAGGGTTCCCTTACCTTTCCATTTTAAAAGTAGATGTGTGGCTTTCTGGTTTTAAAACACTCATAAGAAATACAGAAAAATTAACTAGTCTAAACAAAATAATCAATGTGATTTTGATGTATATTCTTCACATAATGTATATCATTATTCATCCATATCATTTCATTAAAAAATTTTCTTGGTTTATTTTTATTTATTTATTTGAGAGTGACAGACAGAGAATGGGGGGGGAGAGGGAGGGAGGGAGGGAGAGAGAGAGAGGGAGAGAGAGAGAGGGAGAGAGAGAGAGGGAGAGAATGGGTGTGCCAGGGCTTCCAGCCACTGCAGACAAATTCCAGACACGTGTGCCCCCTTGTGCATCTGACTAACTCCTGGGGAATCGAGCCTCGAACCTGCATCCTTAGGCTTCACAGGCAAGCGCTTAACTGCTAAGCCATCTCTCCAGCCCTCATTTCATTTTAATTCATAGAGTATATGCAACTCTGAAGGTTTTTTAAACATGACTTAGTGAATACTTCTCCAGGGTCATTACTTTCTCTGTCTTTCTTTCTTTCTTTCTTTCTTTCTTTCTTTCTTTCTTTCTTTCTTTCTTTCTTTCTTTCTTTCTTTCCTCCCCTCCCTCCCTTCTTTCCTTCCTTTCTCTCTTAATTTATTTTTTTGCATTTTTTAATGAGAGAATGTGTACGGGGTAGGTGGGTGGGAGAACTGACACATCAGAGCCTCCAGGCACTGCAGTTGAACTACAGACACGTGGACCACCTTGTGCACATTGCAGTCTTGTGCATGCATTACCTTGTGCATCTGGCTTATGTGGGATCTGGAGAGTCAAACATTACTTCTTTTTTGAAATCATAATTTTAATAGCTGTACAATTTCCTACTCATCACAATTAAAACATTTTACTTATTGGTGAATGTATTATTTGTTTTTATAGTTTCCCTTGGTAATAAATTATGTTGAATTTCGCACATCACAATTCATTTGGTACTTCAACAAATGTATTTCAATTCATTTTACTGAACTGGTTACAAAACATCTTCTATTTACTGCCTCATGGACATTACAGCTATACAATAGTGCCTGTTGTACCTGACTGCCACCAAAATTTGGGTATTGTTATTAAAAGAAAAAAAATTGCAAATTTGCTAGGTCATTGTTTTAATTTTGCTTTGCTCTGAATAAAAAGGTTATTGAGCATACTTCCTGCAGTATAAATTGTCTGCTCATAACTAATTTTTTGGCTATTCTCTTTTATAGTATTAATATTTCACTTATGAAAACTTACTGTTTTAAATCCATTAATAATTGACACACTAATCCTCAAAATTTAAAAACACAAATCTAGTTCTAGGCTTTTAGTGATAAAAGTTGTTTCAGATTTATTTTTTGTGGTGTTGATTCCTGGCATCAGGCTTTATTTGTCAATTGTTATGTCCACATCATTTCAGATTGCTATAGTGGCAGGAGTACTCGTTTTCCTTCGAGTTTTCCATTTCCTTCTTCCTTCTGCTGCAATACAAATTTTAGAAAGATCAAGACTTCTTATCTCACTACACTCAACTCCACTTTTGTGGGCAGCCTGCCAAGGAAACACAGTGAGAAAAGTGTGAGGGATGGAGAGGGAGGCAATAGCCCAGTTGGGAGGAACAGCACAGAGCTTCTGCTTATGCGCTTTGGGGCTTGACCTTCCAGTACCGGCTGACAGTGCCAGGGGAGGCCCTGTTTCAGGACACACAAGGATCTCGCTGTGCCCATAGGCAATTCGACTTACCTCAGTCCCATCTTTGCTGCCTTGTTTTATGATGGAGATAATAATAGCTCAAAGATATGTTCTAATTATTATTCTTTGAAAATTAAAATATAATTACTAATTATAATGGCTCAATTATTTTCTTTATTCCATTAATTAAATTTTAGTTAAATGCCAAAATTCAGCACCCAGATTCAGTCACTTATAGAAACTTTGTTTTGGCTTATTTTCACAGCTGCTTTGCAATATTTTTACCCCCATGCTAAGCTCATTCCTTAAAATACAGAAATTAAAAAATTTGTTAAGAGTGTTTAGAAATATGTTAGATTTCCAATAAAAGGGAATGATGGGCTGGAGAGATGGATCCAGGTTCAACTCCCCAGGACCCACGTGTGCCTGATGCTCAAGGAGGCTCATGCATCTGGAGTTTGTTTGTAGTGGCTGGAGGCCCTGGCATGCCCATTTCTCTCTCTCTCTCTCTATCTGCTTATTTTCGTTTTTTAAATTTTAATTTATTAACTTGAGAGTGAGAGACAGAGAGAGAGAGAAAGAGGTAGATAAAGAGAGAGAAAGAATGGGCACACCAGGGCCTCCAGCTGCTGCAAACAAACTCCAGATGCATGCGTCCCTTTGTGCATCTGGCTAACGTGGGTCCTGGGGAATGGAGCCTCTAACTGGAGTCCTTAGGCTTCGCAGGCAAGCGCTTAACTGCTAAACCATCTCTCTAGCCCTACCTGCCTATTTCTGTATCTCTCTCTCTCTCTCTCTCTCTCACATTAATAACTCAAAATAAAATATTTTAAAAAAAGGAAAGAAAAGGGAATGATAAAATAGGTGCTGGGTTTTTAGTTCCCATAGATCATTGTCACTCAGTCATAAATGAACTAAATATTTGATATCCTTTTAACTCAATATTGAAATAGCTAAATATTTCAGACTGTTGATTTTTAAACCATGTTAACTTCTTTCCCTTTGATGTGACTCACATAATCTGGGATGTTATTTTACTGGTAAATAATTGTACCTAAGATGGTTATAGTTTACCTAGATATTCAGCAGGGAAGTTATATCAATATAGTCAATTTAACAAATGACACGTTGTAAACAGTGGGTCTGGATTGTATCGTACAGGTTTAAGTTTGAATCTATGAGTTAATTTGTCAAGAAACCTTCTTTAATCCCATAAAATCATAGAAGTAATGTAGCTCTAAGATGGCAAGAGTTAAAAGAGTATATATTTATCATTATTAGTCTTTCTTGAATGGAACTACTAAATGCTAAATTTAGTGCATGGATGTCTTGTTTTTTCTTGTTAGAGCTTATAGAACTTAGAAGGGTTGGGATCATGTGTTGTAATTCTGCCAAAGCAGGAGTGACTGACCTAGTGAATGCTAGAATTATCACCTAGGCTGCCTAGCTTTTTCTTTCTCCCCTCTGCCTCACCCCGTAACTGGCTCTGATCTTGGATCAGCTACTTGCTGCCTCCCTTTCTCCATGTGCATGGAGAAATGCTACCCACAGTCCTGAAGCTCAAATAACAGGAACTTTCTAGGAGGAAGTAGGGAGGTTGGTGTGCCAGTAAAACTTCATTGTCATTTTGCAAGGGTGTTTTCTTTTTACCAGATGTATGATTGCTAATGAAGATGTGTATTTTGACCTCCCTCCTCCATTTTTGCCTGAGAGAGTTTACATATTGATAAAAGCTGAAAGTTGATTTAGCAGAATTCTTATGGGATGTTTCCTGCTCTGGTTAGAAGGATCCACAACCAGGCTCTTAACATGAAAGGCGCTCATTACCTGTATCACCTTCATCAGGATAAAACAGTCAAATGTTTATTTCCTGTGCAAAAGGTCAGTTTCAGTGGTGGAGTTAATTTATTTTAAAATGATCTCACTTACCTGAATGAAGAGCACATATTTATTTTCAGGGTAAATGGTAGGGTCCTATAATTCTCCTGTGACTGATGAATCAAACTTGGCTGTAAATTACCCTTGTCTGGAAGGAGATGCTCTGGGATGAAGCCACATTCCTTGCAGCTTGTTCCTTTTAGGTTGAGCCTGGGAGCAGGAAGATTGGTGACTCTTGGATTTACCTAGAAAATGAAAACGATTCTTGATAGAACCAGGAAGGGTGAGTAATACCTTGTCTGTGTGCTTATGTGAGAAAGGAGCTAGCTGATGGCATGTGGATCTAGCATTTCTCTGGATTAAAGACGGAAAGTACCATGTACATGTTAGAGTGCTGTATGGCATTATGGTCTATTTTCAAAGACCTTTTGATAACACCATTAAGTTCTTTTTTCTTTTGTTTTAGTTTAAAGTGGCTCTTCACTGGGTTTCATTAATGTGTCACAAAGTGCGATTTTTTTGTTGTTGTTTCTGTGAGCTTTCAGTCTCATAAAAATTAAATGTGTGCATTCCAGTAACCTGATATGCCCTCTCCAGTAAAAATCAATGCTTCCTGCCGTTGCCGCTTCAGCTGCGGAGGTCTGATGAAGCCTGTACAGTTGTGTGCATTTGTGCACATGGCGCTGCCTCAGCCAGGCTTGCCAATGCTTCTTAAACATGTCTGAGACCTTGGGGCCAGCCACACACAATCTGCTGTCTCTGTGTAGCCTTCTTGTGTGTTTTCTAGAAAACAATGAAGAGTGATCATCCTCACCTTGAACTGTGGAGTGTGCAGGAAATGGGCCCAGTTTATTGCTTCTTTTATTAAAAAACTAATAGCTTATTTATTTATTTAAGAGAGAAATAGAGATAGAGGGAGGGAGGGAGGGAGGGAAAGAGAGAAAGAGAGAGAGAGAGAGAGAGGGAGAGAATGGGCACATCAGGGCCTCCTGTCACTGCAAATGACTTCCAGATGCATGTGCCACCTTGTGCATCTTCTTGAATATAGGTACTGGCAAATTGAACCTGGACTGTCAGGCTTCACAAGCAAGTGCCCTTAACTACTGAGCAATCTCTCTGATTCCAAGTAATTTCTTTTTGTTTAATTATTTTTCAGGGTGGGGTCTCACTTTAGTCCGGGCTGACCTGTAACTAACTCTGTAGCTCCAGTCTGGCCTGAAACTCATGGAATCTTTCTAAATACTTTTACTCATTATTTGCAAGACAAGAGAGAGAAAGTGTGGTAGAGGTGCCCTAGGGCCTCCTGGTACTGCAAATGAACTCCAGACACATGCACTGCTTTGTGTATCTGGCTTTGTGTGGGTGCTGGAGAATCACATCTGACCTGTCAGACTTTGCAAGCAAGTGCCTTTAACCACTAAGCCAACTCTCCAGCACACTTTATTAATTCCTAACATGTTATTCATTTGATTGGGTGGAAAGAACATCTGAGGGAGATGTCTCTCTTGCAACTCAAGTTGTACACTCTTAAATAGATTACACACAAAGATCCCAAGGCTCGGGATGGGAAATTTTTGCCTATACTTGGATGCAATTGTCATTCCCTCAACAAAGCATACTTACATGGTTTGTCTTTTGTAGGAAAAGATTAAATGTTGGTTTTAGGGATTAGGCTACCAAGCTGAGCAATAAGTGGAAGTCTCTAAGAGTGTAGTTGGACTAATAATTGCCATGACACATGGGACCAGCTCAGCTTTTCATAGCATTCAACTGTGAGACTTCAGGGTGTGCTACCAATATGATGGAAATTAGGTGAACAGGTTGCATTTTCCTATTACATGCATTTCCAAATACAAAACTATGCACTGTGTTCTTGAGGGAACACAGAGATTGTGAATCATCATTTTTGTCCTTCCCCAGGTTTTGGTCACAAACATCTGACCAGATGCAGCTTATGGGAGAAAACAGAATTTCAGGCTTACAGAATCCAAAGGAAACACCATCAATGGAGGAAGAAGCTGGCTCATTTTTATAGATCCAAGAAGAAGGACCCCACAACAAACATGAGTAGCCAGAGTTCCAACTGCTCTGAGCATACCTTAGGGCTGGACTTATGATCCACGGCCAGTGACACCCTCCAACAGGATGCTGGAGTCTTAGGTTGCAAACTCAATCAAAAATACCTCTCCAGGTCCCACACAGACAGATGCCAAAAAAATAAAAAAAAGTGACATAAGTGTGCAATGCCTCACAAGGGGCACACATATTTGGAGTTCATTCATAGCAGCTGAAAGGCCCTGGCATGCCCATTCTCTCTCTCTCTCTCCCTCTTTCTCTGTCTCAAAAATAACATAATAAAAAAATACCTAAGGCTATGGAGGACATACATTTACATTCAAACCACCTCAACTATTTATGAATGTTGAAAAAAATAGATTACTCAAATCTAGCAACACTTACTTATTATAAGCCAGTACTGTGTTACACACTTTCACTGTTTTTTGTTTTGTTTTGTTTTGTTTGAGAAGGAGTTATCTCTGCTCTCAATAGTACAGTTAAATTCAAAGAGGTGGAAGCGTTAGCTACGATCACGGAGCTGTTAAGCACAAAGCCAGGATTATCCTCTGTCATGGGCACCTCCTTTCTGCGTAGCCCTGATCACATGCTTTGATAGCTTACTGAGAGAGATGTCGTCACTACTCCAGATGAAGTTCTCTATCTGATGGAAGCAAAACTCCAGTCTTAGTCCAGCAGATTTTTTTTTTACCTGCTACCAAAAGGAGATGCCTGTTAGCTCTGTCTACTACCAAATATTTTACTAAGCACTGATTTAAAGAAGTTTAATATGGCTGGAGAGATGGCTCAGGGGCTAAGGCACCTGCCTGTAAAGCCAAATGACTAATTCCCTAGGACACACATAAGCCATATATATGTACAAGGTTGTGCATGCATCTGGAGTTTGTTTACAGTGGCTAGAGACCCTGGTATGCCCCATTTTCTCTCTCTTCTCCTTTCTTTCTCTCTCTTTCTCTATGTCTGAAATAAATAAAAATATTTTTAAGATAAAAAAAGAAGTACAGGAAAAGCAAAACTCATTCCACTAGATCACAGGGAACTTAAGGTGTGGTTGGAAGTGTTAGTATTCATAACCTTAATAGCTGTATTACAAGACACAATCCTATTACCTACAGATATCATGACATTCCACTAATAAGGACATCACTCAAAGGCACTAATTTTTTAATAATTTTATCATGACCTTATTGAATTGTAGTCTTCAGTCTGTTCTAGAATCGAAAAAAGAATAGAGATGCTTATGAGATTAAAATCTGGCAACTATTAGGCTCAGAGGGAGTTTACTATTTATCCCATCTCTATGTTGGATTTTTCTAGTTATCTACAGAAAGCTATTACTAGGAAACCATTTGTGGTTGGATATATCATGATACATCATTTATGCAGAGACTTAAGTGTTTAGAGCCTATGGGAGACAAAGCATAGGAGTCCTACCTGAAGACCTCACTGCCTAGAGTCACATTGGGTTACCTAATAGGACATCATCTGAGGGAAGATACTGCTTAGACGGCCCCTCCCTCCTTTCCCCTGTCCTTCCTTTCCCCTCTCCCTCCTTCCCTCTCCCTTCCTTTCCTCTCCCTTCCCTTCCTTTCCTCTTTCTCTTTCTTTCTTTCTTTGCTGAGTATATATGTGTGGTGTGGTTTACATCATAAAAGGACTCTTTGATTTTTATAATTGATATGTTTTAAATAATCTTTTTTTCTTTTAAAATTATTGGCATTATATGTATCAATAAGAAGTTGTGATAAACATACTGTGTCAAAATAATGGCAGCCCAGCCAATAGTAAAGAAAGTTGACATCTTACTGGCACATGAAGCCTTGTTGTGTGAATAACTATTCAAATATATGTTAAGCTTTTGGAAATACTGAAAATAGGACTGATTTGAGTTATTACTTTACAGGCTTCCTATAATACAGAGACCCCTAAGTGGGCACAACTGGATTTAGTGATCCTTATAAATTCCCTTCAATTTCTAACATTCTGTGATTGATTAATACCATTAAAACTAATCACATTGAGCAGTTACAATTGTACTCTCAACAGTGAGCTTTGAAATCCAGGTCCAAAGTTTTGTGGGATGAAAAAAGAAGCAATTAGAGATACTCCCAAGGCTTGGAGAGCTGGGTAAGGATTAGGGCCAGTTACACTTAGCAATACCCCACAATTTCCTTGGTAAGCATCCAAAAGTAGGAATATTTACTTTCTCATCTCTGACCACAGGCAAGCCTAATTGTGATTAAAAAAAAACACGAAACACTCTTAATCTGATGTTTTGCTCTGTATCTGCATGAACCTTCATGTTGCAGGCAGAATGATCTGGAAACTTGAAGCTGACTATACCAAATCTCTGTCAGCTCTCAACTGTGCTGGAATAAATTCTAACTTCCTTTAGCTGATGCTTAAGGCTCTTCATAGCATGACCCGAACCATACCCGATTCCTTTCTGTGTAGACTTTATGAACCTGCCATACTAAGTTTTTGACCATTCTTGCCAACAACCACTGCCTTTGAACAAGCTCCTCTGTGACATGGGGTGTTCTCTATCCTCATTAAATAAGTGTGTTAGGCTAATTCCACAGTAGCACTCATTATATACCAGATGTTTACACAACCCTTCTATTGAGGTAGCTGCCATTGCTAGTCCTATTTTTTGGAGTAGGAACCTTGATCAAAGAGGATAAGTAGATTTCCTAAAGTCACATAGTCAATAAATGATGAGCCTGAGTTTGAAACTGTTACCTTAGGAACTGTGCTCTACCTTTATATTATGCTACATGCTCCCTAAGACAGGATATCTAAAGGTCAATCGTCAAGTGGCATTAGCTCTTTAGTTCTTAGAGCCCCTTAGTGTTAGAACTTGACAAATTGTGCTGTGATCTCTCTTGTCTCGGTGATCTGTGATCACGTTGTGATCTCTTTCTGACCTGTGATCTCACACTAGGATTTCTCTACTCTCTTTGATCTGTGAATGGCTCTGAGGATCTGTGAATGGTTCTGAGAATCATTCTGCCATGAATTCCCAAGGTCTGGCACAAAGCCTGAGACCTGGCTTATTCTTACTGGATATTTCTTGAATGAGCAAATGAGTGAGAGATTGAACATAGACAGAAGTGCTTGTCTCCATTTGTGAGGTGCAGGGTCATCTTTCCATGACATGCTGCTGGATAAAACAACTTTCTTCTAGTAGATAAAAGCCATTTCCTTCCAGTAGATTTTACCTGTCTCAGGGGTGCAGAGCATTCCAGTCAGAAAACCTAGTACTCTTAGCTGTCATCTCCACGTGACACGAAACCAATGCCAAATCTTGCAAAGATGCCTGTGAATTCTGCTGAGTGTCTATGTAGCTGCAGTCCGACAACGCTGATTTATTTAAGTATAGGTTTGGTGCTCTGCAAGAGTTCACCATCTGCTTAAGTTGTGTTTACTGTAAGTACCAGTCAGCGTTTTCCTGACTGGTTATAGAAAAATGGTAGTTCAACTTAATTTTTAAGCGAGGCCTGTTTAAGAATAATTTGTTAATTACTGGTTGGTTGATTCCGTTTCCTTAAATTAAGGGCTTCGGTTAATGTCACATGCATGTTGCCAGCTTGCTGGGATCCACTGCAGGGGTTTGCACAGTTGCATGGTAGAATGGGGCCTGATTCTCCTACGCCAACCTCTGCTCCAGCTTTTAAATTCATCTTTGACTAATTTTACAAGCATAGAAAATAACTTGATTTACTAGCAGTGCTGCAGGTTGGAAGTTGAATTTGATAGCCACTTACAAAACCATTTTGACAGACTGTGAATATTAAGCCTTCACTATGAGGGAAAACACGGAGGCCTTGGAGCAAGGCTGCTGCTTCAAAACTCAAAAGCATGAGAGTTCATGGGACTTGGGCAGTAAGTGTTTCATCAAATGCAGACAAGATGGGATCCAAGTGTTATGGGGTGGCTTGGAGTCCAGTATATTTTTTTTTCTGCAAGAAAGGAAATACCTAGCTGCCTATCAAGGGGGGCTGGGGCACAGTGATGGCCACAGCTGACTGAAGAAAGCATATTGAGGTTGGGTGCATCAGGATATGTAATGGCTTTGTAAATGTTTTGGTTTCAATAAAACCCCAAATGTATTTTATCAATGCATTTCCCTTAATTTTTAGACCCTTGTGTATTTCAAGGGAAATTTAGTCCATATGGTTTTGATTCATTTATACTTAACTCATCAAAATGTTGTTTTCTAAAAGTTATTTGATGTCCATGAAGACTTTAGAGCATTATTTAAATCCCCTTCCCCTCCTTTTTAAAACTAAAAAGCCATATACTCTTGGCAAAACCTAAATGCACATGTACCAAAAGTTCGCATTTGGTTGAAAGCTCTAAACCCTTAAGGCTGGAGAGCCAAGCCAAGTGCATTCTTCAGCTCCTGGCCATGTGAGAGCTGAGACACAAGTGCCCAGAGAGGCCCTCACCTTGCCACAGTCCCTGGTGGCTGGCCATGTGGAAAGAAGCTTTGCCAAACCAAATGTCTTCCAGTTGCCAGATCACTGATCTTGGACATGTTCTACCTCCCTTACCTACAGTTCCTCAGTTGTAAAATCACATCTATTGTACTTATCTCTCCAAATGACTGGGAGGGTTGAAGAGCTAATAGGGAAATAGTCTGGAAAGTACAAGTAACATCACACCTCTTTTATTGATGTTACTTTTTAAACAAAAGAAAAGATCTTCAACTTTCACACTTTTTGAATTGCTTGGCTTTTAATTAGTTAATTAATCAATTTATTTGAGAGTGACAGAGAGAAAGAGGGAGGGAGAGAGAGAGAGAGAGAAAGAGGATGGTAGCGCCAGGGCCTCCAGTCACTGCAAACAAACTCCAGACGTGTGCATACCCTTATGCATCAGGCTAATGTGGGTCCTGGGGAATCAAACCTCGAACTGGGATCCTTAGGCTTCACAGGCAAGCACTTAACTGATAAGTCATCTCTCCAGCCCTTGTTTGTTTTTCTTTTTCTCCCTTTTTGAGATAGAGTCTCATGTAGCCCAGGTTGCTATGTAGCAGAGCCAGCCTTGAACTCCTTATCTTCCTGCCTCCATTGCCCAAGTTCTGTGACAATAGACACCTACCGCTGCACCTGGATTAATATTAAACTTCTAGAAAGTGTTTGTCATGTACCAGTCACTGTATTAGCCATTTTACTAGTTACTGTAGTTTTTCATCCATGTAGTACCAGATAAAGACTAAACACTTTTAATTTCCATGTTTCAAAAGGTAAAACACTGGATATTTACTTGAGATCATACGGTTTGTGGATGGAAAGATTAGAATGTAAATGTAGTCCATGGAGCTCCAGTGGCATAGTTGGTTAGGGAGTGGTAATTATAAATCCAGTTCCATGTGGTGGATTTTGACCACTCAGATGTAGTGCATATGGCTGAAGCCATGTTAACCACTGTACTGTGTTTCAACATCAGAGTTTATCTTGAGTCAATATCAGTCATGATCAAGTCTTCATATCAAGATATCTTTTAGTCACATTTTCTTATTGAGGAACCAGAGTGGATGCAGACATGAACATATGCTGCTTGACTATAAGAAGATTGCAAAATTGGCACTTAGGGCAGTAACAGGAGCTAACTTAGTGGAATACCTTCTTTGGGCCAGACAGTGAAGCTCTCTGTATATGTTTCTTGTCAGTCCTCACACTTAAAATGTAGAGACTTGTCAAGAACTGCAAAGAGCTTCAAGTTTATCCTACCTGCAAGCTAATTAGCTTTAGCCTATCAAATTCATGAATGCTGGCAGAATATATGGGTTTCATGGAAGTTGGTTCAGAGATAATGTTCTTTAGTACTCAGGCTAGCAAGCAGTATCAACTCTACATTCATATGATCTTCTCACTTCCAGTTCCTATGAGGATTATGTACAGGGTGCATGCTGAGCATTTAGTGGGTTTGCATTGCCTAGGAACCCTGAGCTTGGAAATCCCTTTCTTACATGTGGGGAACCACTTTGCCTGACTTTTCTCCAGATGGAAATAAGATCTTTCTTGAAGTGGACAGTGAGCAAACATGTCCCCTGTTCTGGCGTGGCTGGGGGGGGGGGCATCATCAGTCTGTCTTCCAAGACTGTTCCCCATACAAACATATTTGAAAAGATTTCATCATAAAGTCTTCCCATGTGTCTGCTTCTAGGACATGCATAGAAATGAAAGACCCGTGGTGGACCCAAAAGCAAGTCATTGTCTCCATTTTACAGACTACGAGGCTGGGTTAGAAAGGTGAAATCATTCATTTATTCCAGAAATATTTGTTGAGCACCTGAAGATAGCTAAAAAGTGGAGGAGAGGGCAGTCCATACAGGCTTTTAGCTAGCAACGTGTCCCCTGACCTATTTAACCCATTACTTTTATGGCTGCTATCTAGTTTGATTTCCTCACCAAAGAACCATTATATAAAATAATGATCCACTAATGATTCTAATCTCTTGACACAAATGTTTTTCCTGAAACAAAGCTCTCCTTTTGCAGCTTAACTTAGTCCTTGATGCTCAAATGCTCAAGGGCATTTTTTTTTTTTTTTTTAGGATACGGGGGTAGTGTCAGAATATCTTGATAGAAATCAAAATGATGTTTTAAGGTATATTTGGCAGCACATGGAAATCAGCGGTGCTGGCTCAGAACTGGTGATATGTCTGAGTGGAAACAGTCTAGTATTATGCTTGGAGCTGGCCTAATAAACCTCAGGATCTGCTCCCAGCAATACACCTCCTTCAGCAAGGCTTGCTCCACCTCACAAAGGCTCTACTAGCTAGGATTCGAGTATGAGGCTTAGTCACAAACACATGAAAATATGAGGAATATTTCACAAATTACCACATCTATGACTATGCATGCATGCACATACATAGACACACTAAAAAATTGGGTTAAACAAGAATAATTTTGTCATAGGAAATTTAGTTTTGCTGTGGACATAGTGGTACATGCCTGTGATCCTAGCACATGGTAGGTAGAGACAGGAGGTCAGGAGTTCTGGTTTTCTTCATCTACATAGTAACTTTGAGGACAGTTTAGGGTGAGACCATGTGTCAAAAAAATAATTAGTTTTGCAACTTGGGAGTTCTTTGTTATCTATAGAAGATTCAGGATTTCTCTTTCCCTGTTCTTTCTCCATCTATTAACCTGCACTTTTAACTGTTTATATGAGTACTAGTAAGTGACTTTCTGAAGATTTTGTCCATGCCCAAGCCAGCTTGTGGATTCCCCTTGCCATGTGACTAAATTAGTCTGTTACAAAGTGTTAACTGACTGTAAAGCTGGAGTCTGGGGAGAAGATAAAGACTTCAGTGCAAATCAAGCCAGAAGCAACGTTTCCTGAGAGTTCTGTCCTTATAAAAAAGGCCTCCTAGGAATGTAGATTTTCTCAATACAGTCCTACTCATGGAAGCTACTTGGCCATTTTCCTGGGAAAATAATAACGGGGAAGATGGGACCATTAAGAGGGCTGATGGCTATTATATCTAGTTTTCAACTGTGCAGAAGAAACAGAATGAAACATAGTCTGTCAACCACTGGCCTTTACATCCAACACCCTGCAGGGTAAGAGCACTGTACTGGCATCTGGCCATCAAAGAAGAAGCTGTGTCTTGAAAATGAAGGAAGAGGCAGGGTTTGACAGTATGTTGCCATGCTCCTGTTTGCATGGGTTAGCACAACATAGCTAGAACTCTCTCCAACTGGCCTGTCCCAACCCCACTCCAAAGAACCTGAAGCTATTGGCCATGCTTCCTGAGTTAATTTCAACTCGTGATGCCAGAGGAAAGCTAATTAGGAAAGAATTTTAGCGAACTCTATTGCCCTCAGATCAACACAGGGTGGGGATGTGACTCCTCCTTGTGAGGCTGTCGTGGGAAGGGTTTCTTCCTAATTGTCCGTGCTACGCAAGGAACTTTATACACGTGCCCACTGTGACAGCAGATTCTGGATGAGCCTAGAGCCATCACCTTGCAAAGGGATTCTCTCTTCAGCCAGACTTTTCCTAACTGCTTATAAACTAGGCTGGAGAAAGAGGATGTTTATTTGTGCCACTTCATAGCAAGGGCCAGTAGAGAAAGACAATAGAAAAAACAAACTCTTTGAAGCAGGGACTCAAAATTACTCCAACATACTTGGGAAGGTGATGGACTGAATGCTGCCTTGCTGGGCTTATCCAAAGCTGGCTTGTGGCCTTGGTAAAACAATGTCAACAAACAAAACAAAACACAAATCGAACAGACAATGTGTGAAGTTATTTCCATAATCCCTTGGTTCTGCTCCTTTTCCCTGGAGGAATCCTTGGAACAGATCTTGGAACAGACCACCTTTCCTGGGGTGACTTGAATAAGGTAGCCTACAAAGAAACTTAAGGGGCAGTCCATCGTCCCCTCTCACTCTGTTCACTTTAAGGGCCTTGTCCATTGTCTCCTAGCCGAATCCAGCTAGTCTGTGTCAAGTTCTCCCTCCCCTCCCCCACCCAGCTCCAGGATGCTGTGCACAAACTGGAGCATTTGGGGCTAACTTGGCAGGATGCTGTGGCTGCTGGCAGCTTCCAGACTATGACACCAGTGAAAATATGAACCAAATGTTTTTCATACGTGAGGGTGTGAGGTCTTCCCTGTCCTCTCTGAGAGCACGGAGCATGAAAGAACCCAGCCATTTTGAGTTTCTGTTTTGCCATTTAGCAGTAGGTGACACCTTTGGCCCTGATTCTTTCTAAAATAGTCTAATAATAGAATAATCAAAATAATAAAATAAAAATATGCAATACTCTTGCCCACTTCATTCAGGTGCTGTGGCAGTTAAATCAAACTGTTTACTGAGATACTAATGTCTGCTGGATAGAGAATGTCAACGTGTATCTTTGCCTGAGCTCCTGACAGGCAAGGCCATTTTATCATTCTCCTGAGTAGGGCAGGAGGAACCTTTCATTCTGGGTTTGGGTCTTGGCTCTCTGTCCCTTGCTAGCTCTGTGACCTTGCACAGGTTACTTATCTCTTACCTGGAAAGTGACAATCAGGGTACCGTTTATATCACACAGTGATATACCTAAGAAATATAGAATAACAATTTGCATAGAATATTGCATTTGTTATTAAAAGTTCTCAAGAGATAAGTTAAAACATATTGAAGAATGTGCATGTTATGCAAATGTTACACCTTTTTAATAAAATGCACTTGAGCATCTGAAGATTTTGGTGTCATTATGGTTCCTGGAACTCATCTCCTGTGGATACTGAAGGATGACTCTATCTGTTCTAGGTTTTGTTTTTTTTTTTTTGGGGGGGGTGGTTTGAGGTAGGGTCTCACTCTAGCCCTGGAATTCACTATGGAGTCTCAGGGTGGCCTTGAACTCATGGTGATCCTCCTACCTCTGCCTCCCGAGTGCTGGGATTAAAGGGGTGCACTGCCACACCCAGCTTTTGTTGTTGTTCTTCTTCTTCTTTGAAATATGGTAATAAGTGCTCAGCCACTAGTAGAGCCACTTTCCATAGTTCTTTTTTAACTAGTCTTCCAACTCACTCTGCAGTTGAGTGTGTAGAGCGTTTTGTTGGGACAGAGCTGAACAATGAAGATGATGTTTTGGAGGGGGTTTAACTCTGAAGCTCCTTCCTGGATGTTTCTTCTTTTAACTGCCGCAAATCTAGAAAGGGAGAAAGATGGACTGCAGCACGTGGGGCTATAGGTGCAGTCAATGGATCCTTTTGTGACTGATAACTTCAACTATCAACTTGATTAGATTAAGAAACAATGGGAGGAGGGTGGCTGGAGTGAAGTCTTAGTTGTTAAAGAACATTTCTTACAAAGCCTGCTGGCCTGGGTACCCACATAAATCCAGACTTGCAAAGTGGCACATATGTCTGGATTTTGTATGGCATGCCCATTGTCTCTTTCTCTGTCTCTCTCTCACACAAACACATGAATAAAAAATAAAAATACGTTTTAAAAAAGAAACAACTGGGGGGCATTAATGAGGCAGTCCTTTGGGTGTGTTTTCGGGGAGGATAAACTAAGAGAGAGAAGACAAGAAAGGTAACTAATACAGAAAACTGGTACCAACAGAGGTTGTTGCTATGGTAAACCTGACCATGTGGTTCTTAAGCCTTTGGAACTGGTTGAAGGGAGGAATGTGGAAGAGTTTGGATCTGTAGCTGAGGCAGCATTGGAATGCTAGCAGAAACTGATGAGGCATCCCAGTGGGAGTTTGGAAGAGTAGAATGCCTGGGTAAATATGGAGAGGAGGCCTAGCTCACGAGATTTCAGAATGGAGCAAAGACTCTATTGGGAATTGGATTACAGGCATAGAATCTGGCTACATTCTTCTGCATGTGTCCTGAGAATTTAAGTGATGAACTCATTTGTTTGGCAGAGGAAATCTCCAGACAGGACAGCTGTGGAATGGTTTTTGCTTGCTGAATTTATTGAGGCATATGATGAGAATTCAAAATAGGGTGATATAACAAATGGACAATTTGGTGAGGGAAAGAGTGTAAATGTAGGGCAAGGAGAATGAGTTGTACCTCCATTGAAGAGAAACCTCATGCTGTATACCGGGGCAATATAAAAGGTATCTTGAGGGCAAGACACCACTGACTGAAGGTTAGAGTTTGTAAAGATGCAAGTTCATTTAAAAAGAGACAAACAGAGCTGAGAATGGTGAAGAAGGGGTTCCCTGACAAACACAATTACCTAGGGAAGGGTTTCCCATGACTTGACTGACCACCAAGACAATGGTGAGTTAAACACACTATAAAGTAACGAATCTAAAGCATTTTGTTATAACAATGTAAAGCTCTTCTGTGCTTTGGGCTAACTCTGACAGATGGAAACCAATAAAGAGCATTTATATATTATTAGAATGTAATTTGTTTATTCCTTGGCCAAATACTGCATTAGTATGCTTCTCTGGAAGACCTAATGTCATATCCTGAAAGCTTCTCAAAAAGAAATATTCCTAGCATCAAAATTCAAATGTTTAACTTAAAAAAATCACACACACTTCACTTGTTGCTTAAAATTGCTTGACTAAAGTTGATAACTTTTGCTGTTATCCTTTTCTATAAATTTCTCCCATCTCATTCTCCTATCTTCCTTTCAACATTCAGTTAATAGAGAGTTAAATAATACTGTTTTCTTAGACTTAGGGATGGTCAGAATTGACCAATCTAGATTGTGAGTCACTGAGTTAGTGATGAAACTCAATCTTTGGACTGCTTTTGGATGATGGTACTGAAATATATTTCCTGTAATAACAAGGCAGTATTATTTTTAAGGATCAATTAATATTACAGATGACTTTTAATTTTTTAATAATTTTTTTTGTTATTTTTATTTATTGATTTGAGACTGACAGACGGAGAGAGAAAGAGGCAGATAGAGGGAAAGAGGGAATGGGCGCGCCAGGGCCTCCAGCCACTGTAAACAAATTCTAGATGCTTGCGCCCCCTTGTGCATCTGGCTAATGTG
The DNA here is from genome assembly GCF_020740685.1 of Jaculus jaculus. Classification (NCBI taxonomy): domain Eukaryota; kingdom Metazoa; phylum Chordata; class Mammalia; order Rodentia; family Dipodidae; genus Jaculus; species Jaculus jaculus. Next base: position 41,306,470 of record NC_059117.1, read on the forward strand.
GGTCCTGGGGAGTTGAGCCTCAAACTGGGGTCCTTAAGCTTCACAGGCAAGTGCTTAACCACTAAGCCATCTCTCCAGCCCTGACTTTTAATTTTTTGTTATCTATTTATTTTGGTCTTTTCTTCACTGAGGAGAATACCAGTATGATAGATATTGTTTGCTTGATAGATAGTAAAAATAATGTATAATGAAATAGATAATAAAGATTCTTTTGTTTTCTGTTGGGTTGAGGTAATAAAAAGCCCAAGGGTGTTTGTAATATGCTGGCTGAGTTTTAAATCAATTAGTGGGTACTGCAGGTTTACATAACATCACTGGAGCTACCGAAGAAAGAACATAGAAATTCCTAAAAAATATCTGTCTTAAAGCAGGAAACCTGCTTTTCTAAACTGCCATTCAGAAACTTGCTTTGTTTATTAGGAAAAATTATTGAAGTAAGTAATTTACCAAGGGTGTGACTTCTCATTCCAGACCAAATATGTAATTAGGAAATGCCCAAAATGGATTTAGAAAAGGGCACCTGAAGCATCACAAATGGCTGGTGTTAAGCCATCATTTCATTGAGATAATAGATTGCCACAAGAGCTGGAGCCACTTGGATAGTTGCTTCACATGTCAGTTTTGAGAGCCCTGTACTCTGTCTGCTTGAGAATCTTACACAAGACAGGGAGATACAGGGATCAGGAGGGGAATACTGGCTTTCCAGGTTTGTCTCAAGTCTTGACAAAATGTAGAAAATAGGCTGTTACATATATTCTCTGCAATCAATGCATTTTGATTTTATAGATGGTAGTTTTCTTTCTGATGTAGTGGGGTTTTGGAGTCAATGATGCATAACGCCACTGCTTGATAAAGCAGGGACAGAGGGACCTCTACTATGTGGCTGATGTTCATCATCTGTAAGGGACAACCAAGCTCTATTCCAGCTTAAGCTTCTTTGGGGAAAAATGTTACTGACAGTTAATTTTTTAATTCTGTTTGCTAGGAGAGAAAGAGAGAGAGAGAGTGAGAAATAAAAATGAATATGAACATGACAAGGCCTCTTGCCAATGCACACAAATTCCAGATGCATGTGATACTTTGTGCATCTTGTTTATATAGGTATTGAGGAATCAAATCTGGCCCATTATGCTTTGCAAGCAAGCACCTTTAATTGCTAAGCCATCTCCCCAACCCTGTTACTGAGATTTCTGATCTGCTCCATAAGTACCCTGATACTGGCCATGACTGGAAAACTTTACAGGGTCTGAGGTATGTGTGTAGGGAAGAGAGGGCTCCAAAAATGGAATCAGAAATCATTTTACAATGGGGGGGGGGACCTGCTTGATTGTAATTCTCCTCCTTTTGTGCCTTTATTGAAAAGTAACTATTCTAGATTATGGCTGGCATCTAGCACTATACAGACCGATAACTACACCAGCTGTGTTAACATTTCTCTAAGTCATTCTCTGGGTAGTTTGGGCATAAACAAGGATATAGTTTGCAATTGATATGGATTGTCCCCATTTCTGGATGCCAGTCTATCTTTTTGCCAATATTTTCTCTCTTTCTCTGTACCTGACCTTTCCCTAGATAATTGGTCTTGGATGAATATGGTTTTGGAGGCTACAATTTCAAAAAAGTTCAATCTGAGTCTAGCTAGAGGTTGCACCATGTGGGTGTGTGTGCACATGGTTGTACATGGTTGTACATGAGGTAAGACAAGATGTGGTTTTGTGCACAGAAGTATAGAAGTCCTGAAGGAGCATCTTTATGTGGGTACCACATGCTATTTGGTATTACCAACACAATCTTTCTATCTTGGAGTCCAGGAAACTAAAATGTAAATATGTGTTTGTTTTGTATTCAGTTTAGTTGCTTTAAAAGTAGTTGATGGATTTCTAGAGGATCTCTGAGCTAACATTGTTGAATAAACTCTATAGCGTTTTCACAAAAGTAATTCATTTAAAGTGTATACATATGCGACATGTGTGGAATTATGGCAATGTAAGTGCTATGAAGGAATCTGCTGCATGGTTCAGCTGTTGGCTGCCAGCTCCTGGTGTCAAGTGAAATCAGCCCCATCCCTGATTCTCTGCTGACTTGCATCGTTTTCTGGTCTCGGTGTGAGCCTCTTTAGCCCATTCCAGGTGGGTGATCTTATCATGCATGTTAGTGGCACTATAGACCCCACCTCTCTCCCTGCATTTATTTAATTCCTATTGTGTCTCTCTTTTCTCTAGTCTCACCAGATTCAAATGAGCCATCCCTATGACAATTTGTATTAAATGTTAATAATTTTACAATAGATGTTATAGATGAAACAAATCAGCCCTGGATATATAATCCTGAAAAAATATAATAAATGCAAGAAGCATATTCGAAATTAAATTATGTGTTCAGGCACTGGAGAGATGGCTTAGTGGTTAAGGTGTATGCCTGCAAAACCTCTTTAGGCTCTCAAGGTCCCATGTAAGCCAGACGCACAAGGTGATGCAAGCATGTAAGGTCACACATATGCATATAGCAGTGCATGCATCTGGTGTTTGAGTCTAGTGGCTGGAGGCCCTGGTTCACCAATTTTCTCTCTCTCTCTGTATCTCTCTCATTTAAAGAAAATGCCAGTCTATTGGGCTTGCCTCAAAAAAAAAAAAAAAAATCATGTGTTCATTTGGTCTTGAAAATCCATGGGTGCTACACCTTTAGGCTCAAGCAACTTCAGATTGAAAATGTTTGGGGAAATGGAGTGGGAGAGATAGCCCAGCAGCTAAGAATGCCTGCTGCTTAAGCATGAGACTCTGGGAGGGCCAGAGACCACCCAAATTAGGCTCCCCAGAATTCACGTATAAAGGTGGGAGTGGCCATAAACATCTGTAAAGCCTGTGTTGGGTGGGAAGAGGCAAGGAAATTGTGGGGGCTCACTGACTGAAAAATGGTGGCTCCATGTTGAGGGAAATACCCCACTTTGACATTGTGTGCAGACAGGTGAAGGAGAAGGCACCCAAAGTCTTCCTCTGACCTCCACATGCATGTACACAGTATGTCTGCATCTGCACATACACATTTGCATATCCAACACAATGTACCACACTACACACACCCAGACACAATAAAATAAAACTATTTTTTGAAAATAATTATACTCACACAAACTTTTCATTGATATTATTCCTGAATGAAATAGTAATAATTGGCATATCATTTATGCTGTATTAGGTAATATAAATAAACTAAAGATTATTTAAACTATATGGGACAGGCTGGAGAGATGGCTTAGCTCAAGGCGCTTGCCTGTGAAGCTCAAGGATCCAAGTTCTACTTCCCAGTACCCACATAATCCAGATACACAAGGTGGCACATGCATTTGGAGTTTGTTTTTAGTGGTTGGGAGACCTGGCATGCCCATATTCTCTCTCTCTTTCTCTCTCAGGATCATTCTATGAATATGAAAATTCAGCAGCTACAAATGGAGTCCTATGTGGATCCCACATGTTAGCAGCTCTGATTTCCCCAAGTGACAAAGACCACTTAAGTAAGGTCCAAATTATAGAAATACATCTTAGTTTACATGTTGCATCTCTAAATGTTTCAGCTATATTTTAAAATCATGCAAAATATGCTTAGCATCCATGTAAGTCTGAGCTAACTTCTCATATATTCTCATATATGTTTCTTCTACATAAATACCATTTGAGAATCTGTAAGCAGGTCCAAAGCAGTTTCTGCAGAATGGGAGTGTCTTGTCTATGGCAAGACGATTGGTCTTCCTGGCCTCACTGAATGCCTACAGCATCCCTCCAACCACGATAAAGAATTAAAGTCTCGCACCTTAAAAACTCTCCACAAGCCATGGATCTGCCCTCTGGGAACATCTGCTGTTCTAGGTATGTCTGGTGATACTTACATCACTATCAAAATAACTAGGGGTGTTAGTTTCCTCCAGTGCAGTTGAGCAAACATTTTTGCAAACAAATTAAAATATTTCCCTATTTGTTTTGCTAAGGTGAGAGGGAATTTGAAAGCCTTGTTGCTAGAGGAGGATCTGGTCCAGGCAGGTAGCTATCTGAGATGCTGGCCTTGACTTGTGTTTATATAAACTTCCTCTCCCCTCATGAGCTCTCCTCCTGCATGCCCTTTCCTGCCAAGGCTGTGGTAGTTGTAGTTAACATGATCCAAGGACAGTTACTGTGTATCACCTTGGCCTAATCACACTGCAGGGGTTTCTGCCATGGAGTGAGTAACATCAGACTCCTGCTGCTTGGGCATGCTGCCAGCATCCCTGTACCACAAAGATTTCTGTCTCCCAGGGCTCCTCCTCTTCCACATGGGCCAAATAGTCACTTAGCATCACCTCATAATATCTGTAGATGTCACACCTTTACTTGGGATAAGTGAACAGCTTGTGCCATGGGGCACGGTGGGGGGAGTCCACCTGTGGCTTCATCCTCACTTCCTTTCCATGATGCCTGTCAGCAAAAGTACCAGTTTAAGGTCCATCCCTGTGACAGGGCACAAGGTCCTATTGGAGTGAAGATGATTCCCAGGAATTCTACTCCTTACTGAAGGAGTGAGGTATTATTACGCAAGTGAAATTTAAAATATGCGTAAGTTGGGACTGGAGAAATGGGTTAGTGGTTAAGTGTATGCTATCTCAGCATGAAGACCTGAGTTTTGATCCCCAGTACCCAAGTGAAATGGGCATGGTGGCATACATCTGTAATCCTAGTGCTGGAAAAGTAGAGACAGGAGAATCTCCTGGGCTTTCTAGCAAGCCTGACCAGTGACTTCAGTGCGAGACCCTGGCTCAAAAACAGGTAGCGACTGATCAAGTAAGACACCCAATATTGGCCTCTGGCCTCTATAAACACTCACACAGATGTGCAAACATACTTGTGGACACACATACCCAGGCACATACTTACACATACACCATGTTTTTGCATGATGCTTCCTTTGTAAGTGTGTAGTATTTGATTACCTTGTTAGGATACATTAAGGCAGCTTTGGTGTTTTTCATTAAATAATGAACAGAAAATGTGAATGTGGCGTTCATCAAAAGCAGCAGGCAAGGCTAGGATACTTGTGGACGCTGCCTTAAGTCCTCTATCACATGCTTCCTTCTGAGGCATTGAAATCACTCCCCTACCACACGTCAGTTCCCAGGAACACTAAGAAATTTGCAGAACCCCTGGGGCTAACCCCCAGGACTACTAGATGGGCAAGACCCAGAAAGCTACGTTAGGGTAGTGAGCTGTGATTCAGAACACGAGTGGGAAGAGGAAGTCAGAAATGTCCTTGTGGTGGCATTTCAACCAAACTCTGAAGTAGAACAAGGTGTTAATGTACTCCGAAGGGGGAATGGCACTGTTGAGAAGCACAGGGAAATAACCATTTGTAAATTCAACGTGAAAGGGTCTCACAGGCTCTGGTGGTAGGGAGGGAGGCAGAAGGGCGGGCATGTAGGATTCTGCCTGTCTGAGCCTCTAGGGACCAAGTCAGAACCAGAGTATTATAACTGTCACACTAAGGAGCAAAGACCAGGCCTTTGGACTGTGGTACTCGCAGTAACATAGATGCTCTGGGAAGATCTCCTTAGATACCCCAGGAGGGACAGATTAGCTGAGCAAGAAACCAGAAAGCAGGAAGGAGCATTTGAGGTCTGGCCAGGGTGATATGGCAAAAGGCTTACATGTGCTCAGTCAGTTCCCAGAGGAGAGCCACGTGCATTTCAGTTCTGTGAAATGACAGACTGTTGTCTTTATTTCTTTTCTTCTTGTGTCAGAAGTATTACTTACCTGGTCAACTGTAACCCTGCAGTTCAGTGAGGCCATCCCATTTTCCCAGCGCTCTCACTGGTGTTGGGGGAGTGAATGCAGCACACTAGAGTGAAATCCCATGTGGACATTAGAACGTCCATCAGCAAGCTGAAGACTTAATTTTCCTAAGCTAGTTCATTTCTCTTGGAAACATGGACTAAAGAGCAAGGCACAGAGGATTGACTCTCCCTACGACCCCCCCCCCCCCCGGAATCCATAAATATTTACATAAGTGCAAGTTACAAATCTGTGGCTTTGAGATTATTGAATTTCACTGCTTTTACACTCATGCCATATAAATTTCCAGCAGGCATTTGCTGATTGTGAATGTTCAGTCTTTGGAGAATTGTCTCCTAGTTTATTTCCTTCACTCATGGAAAACAAATCTCTCTGTGCTGCTCTGAATGGGCTGTTGCTGTTATGGATTGGTCATTGGCAGCCACGTGACAGTGGTCCGTGGTCAGGGGGCTTCATTGGGATGGACTGCTTGCTAATGGGGGCACTAAACCTCATCCAACATGCTGCTTTTAAAGAGCTTTTGGCAACACAATAATTCTTTCCCTAGATGGTAGCATAGTTTCCAAGTCTTATTGGAGGTCTTAGTTAAGTGAAGAAAAACCTCTTTAAAGATCACATGCTTTTAGCTTGGGGGCAGGTAAGCATGTGTTCTTCAAACAGGAGTATGTCTTACAAGATGCCTGACAATGTAGTACTTCCTAAATATACTTATTGACTAAATGAATTGGGCAAGGCACAGGGATGGTAAGAGAATGTCACCACTGTGGTTCCCAAAGTGGTATGCTTTCTAAAGGAGATGGGCAAGTGGGGCTGGGGAGCTGGCTAAGTGGCTAAATGTGCTTGCTGCACAAGCATGAGGCTCTAAGGACCCCGATTCTCTGAGTTCAATTTCCTAGCAATCACGCAAGCAGCTGGGCATGGCCCCACATGCCTGTAACAACAGTTCTGTGAGGAGCAAAGACTGGAGAAGCTCGGGTTAGCTGGGTCAGCTGGTTTGAAGAAAAAACAAAACAAAACAAAGAGTTGTCTGGGTTCAGTGAGAGGCTATCTCAAGGAAACATGAGAAAGAGTGATAGGGGAAGACATCCAGTGTTCTCCTCCGGCTTCTGTAAGCACAGGGTATATGTATCTGCACATATACATGCATATACCACACCACACAAGACAAAGACAAAAAGAGACAAACAGAATTAGAGCTTTACTGCATGGATTACACCTCTGAGGCATGGATGCTGATGGTGGTGTGTGCTTTAGAAATGGAACAATTAAAACATGTCAAGTTGGACTGAAGTTCTTAGGAATATTGTAACAGAGATCTTCCACTGCTCTTATATGGTCTCAGACATAGGCAAATGGGAGATGGCAGTGTCAGGAGTGGTCCTTGAGAGGCCACAGAGTTTAGTGAAACAAAACGTGGTCTGTACTTTCAAGTAAACATGAATTTGAATCCCAGTTTTGCCAAACACTGCTTGATCATGGTCAATGACTTCACCTTCTTGAGCCCAATTTAAGTCACCAGTAAAATATGGATGTGATTGCATTCTTGGAAAGGGTGCTGGGGAATTAAATTCATGAGCATAAATTAAATATCTAGGTGGTTCCTGAGACATATTGGGCCATGGGAGTGGCAATTCCCATAGAGTCCCTAGAGAACTGGGCAAGGGAGAGGCAATGGCTTGTAATACCTTAACAGTGGGGTGTGCTGGCCCTGATGGCCCAGCCTTCATTGCTCCCCGAGGGATGTGATTCCTGCTGATGTAATGGGCAGGGACGATGTCATGCAGATCTGATGACAGGACACCCACACCCTATCACTCTGCTTGCCAAAAAAGAATGTAGTCACAGGAGCCTCCGCAGCACTGCCCACACCCATCCACATTAACGCCCCTGTGGAGCTGGGCTTCCTTCTTGTCCTCTGGGAGACATCAACATGAGTGCCTCGTGGCGGTCACGTTCTCAGAGAGGGAGTGCAGCTTGAAAGCTGGCATTGGGCCCCCTCTGTACAGCCTACCCCTCCTTCCCTTTATCCACTTAACTACTTCATTTACTCTCAGAGCTTGCATTTGCATGTTGATTGTCTGGTTTTCCTGCTTTGGCAGAGTGATAGGGCACTTAAAATTAGCCTTAGACCAAGGGATCTTTTTTTGTTGTTGTGGAGACCCCCCCTAAAAAATGAAGCTAACTGTTGATCATGGATACTATCTTGCTGTAGTCATGTGACATTCATGATAGTTGTCATGTTGCACATGAAGAATTTTTAAAATAATTACATATGTTATGAATGAAAGGAAATCATATCAATGTAATTAAGCTTATAAGTAGATAATCAAAGTTTATAGGAATAGCAGATATAAATAAGGAAGTATTAAAGAGTCAAGGTAAAAAGGGAAATACTTGGTTATGAGCATATACACGTGTATTGTCCATGTCTTTGAACTTCATAGAAAGACAGTAAGGACCTGGCATGCTAACATTTTCCCAGTTTACAGAGGGACTATCTGAGGCACAAAGCAGTGACTATGTGTGCATCATGTATTTGGTAGGCAGAGGGACTGGAGGTGAAACCCATCACTGTGAAAGACTCTGACACTTTAGTTTTGATGAGACCAAGTTTGGCCTTCCAACAGTTTCCACAGGGGAGGACCAGGGATTATGAGAAACCACAGGGATTGTCCTAAATCTTTTCTTCTTTAAGATGGAGTGGTCATTGTGAAGATAGAGCAGCTAAGATGATTTCTAAAGGACATCAGCACTGGTAAAAAAAAACATGACAGGAGGGTTTAGGGAGACAATAGCAGCAGAACCTTGGCAAGTAGGAAGAAATGCACATGGCCACCTTACAGTTCTGAAATATCTCTGTGGTGAGGTCAGGACAGCAGGGTGGGTGAGGTTAAAAGCCCCAGATTACAACAAACTCAGCCAGTGGGTGGTAAGTTAGCTTGCCTGGGTCTTGAGTTCCTCATTTTTAAAACAAAGAATAATAATAACATCTACCTAGTGGGTTTCAGTGAGGAAGGGAGGAAATCTAATTTGCACAGAAAGTGTGTAATACATGTTGGCCATTCCTACTGTGAGTAAGCTTGGGAGCACAGCTCAGGATGAAGTGCTTAAAATGAAAGAGCAAAGGTAGGAATGGAGTAAATGGGACAGACAAGAGGAATAGAATTGATAGGCCTAATCAAATGTGAGAGGTAAGAGAAGGAGAGAGTGTAGTGTGAGGAGAGGAATGGCAGGAAAAAAAGTAGGAAAGGTGGAAGGAGTATGTAAGAGAGGTAGACCTTATCACCATTCAGTGTTGGTACATGTCTAATCACAAGAGACAGTTTAGAGGGCCAGGCGTGGTGGCGCATGCCCTTAATCCCAGCACTTGAGAGGTTGAGGTAGGAGGATCTCTGTGAATTCAAGGCCAGTCTGAGACTCATTCCAGATCAGCCTGGGCTAGAGTGAGACTTTACCTTGAAAAACAAAACAACAACAAAAAGACAGCTCACAAAGGAAAGAGGAACACACATTTACAGTAAAGTATCCACATGCACATTTAACAAAGATTAGTGATGTACCTGCGACATGGGGCACCCATCAACAAGACAAGGTCTGTTCTTTCCAATCTTCTGTTTTATGTGTGTCAGAGGGGCATACATGCCACTGTGCATGTGCAGAGTTCTAAGCACAACCTCAGGGTGTTTGTGCTTTCCTTCCTCTTTGCCCCAGACAGGGCCTCCTTTACTGTTTTGCAGATATTTTGTACCCTTCTAGTTAGTTGTGAGCTTTGTCTCCATTGCCCTGGGCACATAGGGATTGTGGAGATGTGCATCATTTTGTATCCAGCTTTATGTGGGTGCTGGGGAGTTGAACTTGGGCTAGCAAGCAGCTGCTTTTAACTACTGAGCCATTTCCCCAGTCCTTCCCATCCCACCATTTTTTTTTTTTTTTTTGGACAGGCATCAGCATTTGTTTTACCATTTATGCTCATTAAATGTCAATGCTGAGTTTAGAGTAGAAAACAGATGAAAGTTATTTTCCTGTATAAGAGCATTTGGGCAGTCATAATTTTCCATTAACTCATCACCACTAGAGTCTAGAAACTTGGGTGTGTTTTCTGAGTAATGAAATACATATATTTGACGTGAATCAATGGCTGATGTATGTGAGGCCTTACCACTAGGATTTTCTGTGGCCGCTACAATTTTATGTCATAATAACACTTTTTAAACACATGGCTTATAAATGGCCTCCTCAATGTAATTGGTGTGTAGACTTTTTATTTAATCTGAAGAACAAGGGGAATATTCTCATGCTAAAATGTACCCTCAATTTGTATCAAAAAAGGTGGGCCTTACAGAGACCCAACTTGTAAATCTGTTGACTGTCTAAAACAGAAAGACAGGTAAAATGCAAAAAACATACTTATAGGTATGTCAGTATCTATGTCTATGAGATTTCTATGCTGATATAAGCATCAAGATATAATTTATATGCTATAAAATCTCCCTTTTAATAATTTAATAATAATTCAGTGGTTGTTCTTTCAAATATCACTTCTATCTAGTTTTAGAACATTTTCATCATACCTCAATCTTGATTGTTAACTTTACAGGATTTAGAATGATTGTGGACACACACCTCTTGATGTCTCCATGAGAAAGTTTTACAAAGGGCTAAGAAAGTGAAGACTTATCCTGAAGGTGGGTGGGCACCAGTACATGGGCTGGTGTCCTGGATGGAGTAAGAAGGAGAAAGTTAGCTAAGCCTAGCTTTCATATCTCTTTATTTCATGATTGTGGATGCAATGAGGCCAGATGCCTTTTGCTATGGCTACCATGCCTTTCCTGTAGTGAGGAACTATGTTCCCTTAAATTTTGAGCCATAAAAACCTTAACATCCTTAAGTTACCTTTGTCAGATGCTTTGTCATAGAAATGAGAAAAGTAACTACTACTGAAAATTATATAGATGGTGGGATTGTTACTTTTTAAAATTTGGCCATGTGGTTCTCAGACTTTTTTTTTTTAATTTTATTTATTTATTTATTTGAGAGCGACAGACACAGAGAGAAAGACAGGTAGAGGGAGAGAGAGAGAATGGGCGCGCCAGGGCTTCCAGCCTCTGCAAATGAACTCCAGACGCGTGCGCCCCCTTGTGCATCTGGCTAACGTGGGACCTGGGGAACCGAGCCTCGAACCGGGGTCCTTAGGCTTCACAGGCAAGCGCTTAACCGCTAAGCCATCTCTCCAGCCCGGTTCTCAGACTTTTGTTCCAAAAGGTCTGAATGTGAAATGTAGAAGAGTTTGGAGCTATGGGCTAGAGAAGCCCTAAAATGCTATAAGCAGAACTTACTGGGGCATTCTGGGGGTAATTTGGAAGACCATAATGATGACAGAAATACAGAATAGAGGCCCAGACCATGAGGTTTCAGAGAGGAGCAAGGACTCTATAGAAAGTTGGGCTACTGGCCATTTATTTTACATTTTGGCTAAGAATCTGCCTGCATTCTACCTATGTCCTGAGAACTTGAGAGGTCTAAACTCAAAAGTGATGAATCAATTTGTTTGGCAAGGAAATGTCAAGATTGGGTAGCATTTCAGATTTTATTGTGGCTACTGCTCACTGTTATCATCCAGGATTACAGGGAGAGTATGAGAGAGAGAGATAGCAATAAGCAGTTCAGAAAGATATGAAAAATTTGTAGGCTAGTGATCAAAGAAGCATAAGGAAGCTTAAAGATGATGACAAGATAGTTACAAAAGCAGCTGTAATTGTTAAGGACATTGGCAATATTAAAGAGACCTAGTGCTCTGCATTGAGACCATAGGAAAGGTGGCCCAAGAGTAAGACCCATCCTATAAATGGTTCAACTAGTGAAGATATAATTCACTTGAAGTGGGAGAGCTTATACTGAGAATGCCACTGCTTGAAGAAAAAACACATAGGTAAATATTTTCTCATATTTGGTAATGATGGCACACAGAAACCAGTGCTAGGGAGCCAGGCTATAAGTCATGCTGTCATCAGAACTTGGCAGTGTAACTCAGGAGGTACCAGTTTTCAGACATGAACGATTTAAAAGTGAGGAGACCATGGAGGCCTGTACCAAGGTTGCAGAAAACTTCTAAAGCCAGACAATGTGTGGCATGGGCAGTTTCCCTGCAGGGAGTTGTGATGGCTAAACTTGATTATCAACTTGGATTTAGAATCCTGGGTGTATATCTATGAAGGTATTTCCAGAAAAGCTTAACTAAGGAGGAAAGAACCACCTGAATATGGGCAGCAACATCCCATGTGCTAGGGTTGTAGATCAGCATCCATCTCTCTCTGCTTGCTATGAATGCATTATGACCAAATGCATAATATATTTCTACTACCATGCCTTCGCCATCATGATGGACTTCATCCTCTCAAACCCTGGGTCAAAATAAGCCCTTCATTTCTGCAGTTGCATTTGTCAGGTATTTGTACATAGCAATGAAAAGTAACCAATATACCTTGTCTCCATTACCTTCCATTCTTCCCTACCCCATTCTCTAGAAAACTTTAATCTATTTTCTGTCTTTATGTGTTTGTCACTTCTGAGCATTTCATGAACTCACATAATCTATGTATTCTTTTCAGTTAGCATAATATTTATCCATGTGATGCCCTGTACCAATACATCATGCTTTTATAGCTCAATAATTATCATATATATATATATATATATATATATATATATATATATATATTTATAATAACTATCATATATATATATTGTTCATGCATTCATTAGTTATTAAACATATAGGTTAATTCCACTTTTAGCCATTATGAATACTTCTGCCTTGAATATCCATGTACAAGTTAATAGGGTAGACAAATGCTTTGGTGTCTTTTGTGCATATAGCTTGGAACATAATGACAGAATTCTGACTATATGCTAGATATTTTGTTTTGCTTTTGTGGATGGCATAGTTCCTGAAAATAAAATGTTGAGTCATATATAGTAACTCTGACATATTAAAGGACCTCCAGACCATTTTCCAGAGTTGTTGCCTCATTTTATAAACCCACCAGTAATATATAACGGCTCTAACTTTGCATTTTCACCTGCACTTGTAATCCATCTTGTAGATTTTGATCATTCTCGTAGGTTTAAAGTGGGGCTGTGCTGCACTGTTCTGCTGATTTGCACCTCCTTAAAGACAAGTGATGTCAGACATCTTACCATATATTTATGCAGCATTTGCATTTTTTCTTTGGAGAAATGTTTATTTATGCAACTTGCCTCCTTTTATTTGGGTTGTCCTTTTATTGTTGGGTTGTATGAGCAAATGATATTTGGAATGCTAGGCCATTATCAGATACATGATTTGCAATTTTTTTCCAATTCTGTGGGTTGCTTTTTCTGTTTTTGATGGTGTTCAGTTTTCATTGTTCATACCTCTGATTTCACAAGATTTCTTCTATGAGTTTCTTAGCTTCACTTAATATATTTAGTTTCATGTTTGATTTTCAATTAATTTTTTGTGTGTAAGTGAGAAGAGCCCAACTTTGTTATTTTACATGAGCATATATAGTTTTCCAACCATTACTTTTGAAAATACTATTTTTCTACATTAAGAGCTGGAGAGATGGCTTAGCTGTTAAGGCACTTGCCTACGAATCCTAAAGTGCAAGGTTGCACAGGCCCACTAGGAGGTGCAAGTGTATGGAGTTTCATTTCAGTGGCTGAGGCCTTGGTGTGTCAATTATCTTTCTCTCTTAAACAAGTGGTGATAAATACAAAAGCTTACTTCTGTACTCACTTTATTCCCATGGGTCTGTCAGTATCATTTTGTCATGATACCTTTTTGCTTTAGAACCTGTGAGCCCTCCAACTTTGTTGTTTTTAAAAACTGCTTTCTTTGCTGGATGTGGTGGTGCACACCTTTAATCCCAGAACTTGGAAGGCAGAGGGAGGAGGATTACTATGAGTTTGAGGACACCCTGAGACTACATAATGAATTCCAGGTCAGCCTGAGCTAGAGTGAGATTCTACCTCAAAAAACCGAAAAAACGCAAGCAAGCAAGCAAGCAAGCAAACAAACAAACAAAAACCACTTTCTATATTATAGATCCCATAAACTTCCATGTGACTTTTAAGATCAGCTTGCTAACTTATGCAAATAATGTTTTGGTTGGGATTATGTTGAGTCTTAAGATCAGCTGGGGGAGTGTTGCCATTTCTCAATATTAATCATTTTGGGTCATGAATGCTTACCCACATATTTGCTATTTGTAAGTTTATTTTAATGACTTTTTGTTGTTTTGCATGCTATGACATGCACTTTGGGCTGAGGATGAAGCTCAGTGGTTGAGCAATTGCCTAGTATATAAGTAAGTATATAAGATCATGGATTCAATTCCAAACACAGCAAAAAAGACATATTTTTTAAAAAGTAAACTGATCCCGTTTTGTTATTTTAATGTTTGCTATAAATTTTTTTTTTTTAAATTTCATGTGTTATTTCATCACTAAAGTCTAGAGACACACAATTGAGTTTTATTTTGAGCTTGGGACAAAATATCTGACCAGAAGCAATTTGTGAAAGGAAAGGGGCTTAATTAGGCTTACAGTTTCAGAAGACAGAGTCTCTTGTGATGGGGAAAGCATGGCAGGAATAGGAAATCAGCATCACATTAGCAGGGAATAAGGAGAGAGAGAAAACAGCATGTGGGGCCTGGCTATAACTTCAGTGCTTGACCCTCAGTGACATATTTCCTCCAATAAGACTCTACCTCCTAAAATTCCAAACATTCCAGAACATGCTTCCAGTAAGTGTTAAGTATTCAGTGACATGAGCCTACTGAGGGTATATTACATTCAAACCACCATGTAAAATGTGTAAGACACATTTTACAAGACTACTAAGTCTAATTTAGAACTAATAATTTCTTTCTTTGATAGATTTCTTCATTTTCTTTATACATGATTGTGTCATCTGTGACTAAACATAATTTTATCTGGTCCTTTACCATCTGGCTATCTTTGGTTTCTTTTCTTATCTAATTGTACTGGTTTGAACAAGCAAGCAGGAGCAGTGAGAGTTCCTAATCCTAGGAATATATCATTTATTCTTTTACTGTTACATATGCTGTTAACTGTGGGTTTTGTTTGGTTCTGTTTATGTAAGTGGTTTTGTCAGGTGGAAGAAATCTCCTTATAATTTCTAGCTTTTGAGTAGATTATTATGAAAGTTGTCAGAATTTGCCAACATATTTTATATCTGTCAAAAACGATGTGCATTTATGCCTAATTTTATAATCTTGTATATTTTATTGATAAACTTTTAGGTGTTAAACCAACCTTGAATTCCTGAAATGAACTACACTGAATCATGGTTCATAATCCTTTCTGAGTGTTGTAGGATTTGGCTTGGTGGCATAGGAAATTTGTATCTATGTTAATAAGAAATATTAATGTGCAATTTTTCTGGAATGCCTTTGGTTTTTATATCAGGGAAGTAATGGTTTCATAGAGTATGCCGGAAAAGATTCTCCCTCGTTTGTTTTTTGGAAAAGTTGTGACTTATTCATGTTTTGTGTTTTATAAATAATTAGTAGAATTTAACAAAATGGCCACCTGGCTGAGCATTTCTTTGTGTGAAGTTGTGCATACTTGTTACACATTTATTCAGATTTTTATTTTGTGTCTTTTTAGGAATTAAAATAGATCATCTGCATTTTCTAATCTGTTGACATGTAGTTGTTTATATCACATACATTTTTGCCATAAGCTTGAAAGAAAAAAGTTTCACATGTCTTGAAAATACTACTGTGCAGGCTTCTTCAGGACATGTTATTCAGTTCTAGAGTACAGGCACTGTGAGAATAATAGTCATTATGGAGTGTGTGCTATGTGCTGGGTATTTTTCTAAATAATTGGCACACCTTATTGAGGTAGGCTGTGTTGTTTCAGAAAATGTTGCATAGTTGTTATACAATCAGTGCAATTTGAGACTGGTTATTGCACACAGATTGTCTGGGCAGTTAAAGCAAATCTATTTGTAGGGAGCAATTAATACCATCTTCCAGGCCATAAACTTGGGAGAGAGAAAGAATTTTGAGGCTGCATGTGCTTTCCTGATAATCAGGAATCCTTGAGTCAGGATACATGAAAATTGTCAAGATCCTGCAGCTTCAGAGCAGGTTCAGGAACTGTGACCCTGAGGTAGGTACTGTAGATGCTTAGAGGAGAACAAGAGGGTGTTTGAAGACTTCAAGATCTCAGAGGTGGGCTGGAGAGATGGCTTAGTGGTTAAGCGCTTGCCTGTGAAGCCTAAGGACCCCGGTTCAAGGCTCAGTTCCCCAGGTCCCACATTAGCCATATGCACAAGGGGGCGCATGCGTCTGGAGTTCGTTTGCAGAGGCTGGAAGCCCTGGCACGCCCATTCTCTCTCTCTCCCTCTATCTGTCTTTCTCTCTGTGTCTGTCGCTCTCAAATAAATAAATAAATAATTAAAAAAAAAGATCTCGGAGGTATTTTAAGGTCTTGAATTGAAAATGTAGGATAGAGCATTTTGCACCTCCACCTGTGCAGAAGTTCTGGCTACATTTTCTCCACCTTCCACATCAGAAAGGCAGACTGTACCTACCTTTGAAAACAGCCTAAAGGAATGGAGCCTAGCAACATTCATGCATCTGCATCATAAATGAATTGTCAGGAGTCAAGACACTTAGATTAATTGCATTGTGTCTGGAAACATTCCAAAGCAATAGAAAGTGTATTGCTTTACTATTTTATGATGGTCCTAGTGGCTAGCAGCAGAGGGCCTGAATTCAAGTCATAGCTCTGCCTTTTACTGGTACTGTGATTTCAGCTATTTTACTTTCCCTTTCTAAATGTCAGATTTGTCATCTGTAAAATAAGAAAAAATACAACTATCCCATAAATCATTCTAAGAACAAAATTAGATTAATGTATGGAAAATGGGTTTGTAAACTGTTAAACCCTACAACGGTTCACTAATGGCTATTTCTTTCCCATATGGAAAAGCCACTGGATGAATAATACTTGTGAGTGTCCATTTATGTCAGCCTGCTGAGGTCATACAGTGTGGCTTTGAAGTGTAGAAGGTGTGACTGTCAGGTTTTGAAAAGGAAGCAGAGAGACTGGGTTTCTCTTACCTCTGCAGTGTAGCTAGCACAGCTGTAAGGTGGTGATTTCACAGGACCTGTGGTCCCTTGCTGGGGCAGAAACAGCCCAAACAAGGACATCTAAGAAGCCAGACCCAAGCACACTGAAGAAATGAAATAAAAACAGGCCTGAAGGGCATAATAGCACCTTCTATTTGAAAAAGTGTTATTAACATAAGTGGGTTCTTATGTTTTGCTTATGATCGTTCTAGTAAATTCCATCTTGTTGTTACTTGATCACTCTTGTCCTAGACACACGTGATAGTGTGGGGGTGGGGTTCTCTTAAGTTTTAGCTTAGTACTTCATGAAGATTGGGAGTGACAGTGTTCCCCAAGAGCATGCCATAGCTATCTGCTGCCGGATGGAAATTTCCACTGATCATTTGGTGGAAAATTTCAATAAGAAGTGATATAAAAACATGCTCAGGGTAGAGGAAAACATGTAGGCATCAGAGTTGACAGATGCGTGTTTGGTTTGTGCTTCCCTTTTTCAAGCTAGGTCCTTGGGGGAGTTGTTTACCTCATATTTTTTCCTCTGTCCACAGGGTGCAATAAAATACCTATTCAATAAGGTTGCGTTGAGGGCTAAATAACCAGTAGTAAATCTTAGGTTCCTCCCCTTTCCTTCTTTCTGATTTAGGTTTTCATACTACAAGGCCAAGTCTGCCAAAAGGGAGTATTTGCAAGCACACCCTTCCCCTTTTTGTAAATACACCTGCCTGGTCTATCCTTTCTCTGGGAACATCAGGGTTCTGAGAGCTATAGTAATGATGGTCAAAGGACACAAATCTAGTATTTTGACTTCTACATGTGATTCTGAATCCCTTGGAGCCTTGAAACTCTGGCTGCAATCTGAAAGATTTAGTCATAATAATTCCAAGATAATAATATGATGAAATATTCCTGATAGATGACCATTGTATTTATTAGACACAGTTCATAGAAAAGGACATTAAGAGTTAAAATGTGGTGAAAGTACTAGGTCCAGAGTTGTGGGCAAACTAAGCAGGAGCTGACTAAAGCAGGGAGCCATTCCAGTCCTGGGCCTGGAGGGACTTGGGACCATGAGAGGACTCATGGGAAGGTGGTAGCTGTGGGAGAGAGACAACCTTCCATGTGTGAAGACTCTTAGCCTCTGTCTCCCAAGGCCCAGCAGGCAATGTGGGAGTTGACATGACTCTAGTCTTTAGTCTAGCAGTTGAAGAAATTTGGGTGCAGAGGTATAGGAGAAAAGGAATTGAGAATGGATGAAATGGCCCATCCAAGAGAATCATCTATTGGTGGGCTGTCTTAGGATCAGCTGTGGCTTTATACATACTGACCATAGTCCCTGGAACTATATGGCACTCACCTTGCCCACAGACACCATCCTTTCCTCTAGCATGTTTTTCTATTCTTGGTGCATCTAGAAGAAAATATAGATGCATTTCTTCACTGCTTTAATTCCAAATGTTCTCTCCCATTTGCTGGGTCTCCTTGGGCATATATGTTTCAGTTATATTGCAAAGACCTTGTTGAAGACTTAGAAAGTGGGCTACTGCCCTGGGTGTTGATTATAATTTTGTTTATGTATTTATTGGCTTTTCATGATAGGGTCTTGCTTTAGACCAGGCTGTTCTGGAATTCACTATGTAGTCTTAGTCTGACCTCAAACTCACAGCAATCCTTCTACCTCAGTCTCCTAAATGCTGGGATTAAAGGCGTGCGTCGCCATGCCCAGTTAAAATTCTCAGTTTTACTTCTATGGGCAGAATAAGAGGTTGCTCTTCTGGGATAAAATGGATGTGTCAAACTCACCCTTGGTCATATCTTTCTACCCATTTGATAGAATTTCCCACAAGGCTTACCTTTTGGGATTATTATATTACAGCTGCTACAAGAATACAAATGTTCCCTGGGACCAAGAACACAGAAAGGCCATCATCGGCCTAATATTTTCACCAAGCTGATTAGGGCAGCATCCTCACAAAGGTCCTCATTTATGAGAGACCACCTCAAGAGGAACAGCAGAAGGAAACTGGAGATGTTTTTCCTGTCCAAGAGAAGATAGGATATCAGAAAACTTGGGGGTGCCTGTAGACATCTAAAACTCTGCCATGTTCAAGATTGTGCTTCTTGAGGAAAGACCTAGGATGGGAATGAGCCCAGTGACTTAAAATTACAGGGGGATAAGTGTGGATGGGCCCTATGAGCATAGGCAAAGAAATTATGAGGCCAAATGTTGTGGTGTATGCTACACTCTCAGCACTGGGGAGGTAAAGGCATGAAGACTGAGTTTGGGGTGCATATTCAGCTCCATGTTAGCTTGAAGGTGAGCATCAATGTTCATTGTCAATGCGATGAGATTTGGAATCACTTAGGAGACATATTTTGGGCATGTCTTGAGGGTGTTCCTAGAGAGATTTAACTGAGGAGGGAAGACCCAACGTGAAAGTGGGTGGTAGCATGGTATGGATTTGGATAGTGGACTGAATCAAAAGGGAAAAGGGAGAAAACAAGCCGAGCACCAGTGTTCATTTCTCTCTCTCCTGTCTGACCGCAGATGCAATTGACAGCTCCCTGATGCTCTGGTTGCCATGCTTTCCCCACTATGATGGGCTTTATCCCCTGGAACTTTGAGGCAAAATAAACTCTTCCTTCCTGAAGTTGCTTTTGTCATGTATTTTATCACAGTAATGAGAAAAGTGCTTCACTGGGCTATAGAGGTATACCCTATCTACCAAATTAAACCTATGAGAAGAGTAGCTTAATGCAAAGGGCAGAGCTCAAGAAGCTGTGCTGCAGAGCAGAGCTAAGACAGGGAGGATGGGGATCGACATTTAGCGGGGCTCTGTCTCCAGGAGTTGTTGAGTCACAGAGCTCACGAGGGCAATAGAAATGAGGCCCATGAGTCATTGAAGACAAGCCTGGGGCATGAGGTACTGGATTCCAGGTGGGATGGAGCCCAGCCTGTCCCAGGATGTCTCTAGGGCCTGAATACTAGTGCTGCTGAGCAGCTCAAAGACCCTCCAAATTGCTCTCAAGGGCAAGTTCAATATTACTGCAGGTCTACTGGTTATCCTGGAGTGCAAGTTATTTGGAATATTGTTGAATAGACTTGAGCAACACAGATATGTGTGAACAAAATAGCCTTAATAAAGAGGACAGGATTGTCTTTGGTACTTGGCAAGGAATATGAGGTCTTGCTTACCTGAGACAGCTCGACATGTGGTTACGGGCTATGTATGGCACAGGCACCAGAGTGGAGAAGAGAAGGTACTAGCCTGGTCCTACTTTCTGAAATCCTAGAAATCCTGAGGCGTACAGAGAAATTGCATTACTCCACCCTGAGCCTTCTCCCTTGAAACTTGTCCTCATGTTTCACAGATTGTACTTACCAGCTCATTCCTTTCTAGTATCACTTCCACAAGACAATGTTAACATTTGTTGAGAGTTTATCATGTGCTAAATGCTTGACAGTAACCTCTTATTTGATCTTCCCAAGAGACCTATCAGGTAGTTCTATATTCAGACAAGGTATGTAGCATGGCCAAGGACCTGTTGATCTTAACAGCAGAGGGCAGTGGGATGGGTTGAGGATTACACTCAGTTATGTGGCATTCTAAAGTATATAGTCCTAGTTACTATGTTACCTTTTAAAAACTATGTCTTTTATTCTAGCTAGGTTTTCCCAGTACCTAGCCTGGCATCAGGCCAAACAGGACTCCAATAGTAATTGTAAGTGATAAACAAGTGGGCCACCCAGGCTCCTGTGTGTACCTGCCACATGCTAGCAATGTGCATGCGGGGTCACTAACTCTTGTCGTGTGCTGGAGAAACAACATAAAGGCAGAACTGATGGCATAAAAAAATGCTCATTGGAGAAATTAGCTCAGACAATTAAGAGGTTGTTGGGTAGCCTGGAAATTATAGCTTATGCTTAAATATATGGAAACAAATTAAAAAAAATTAGAACCTTCCCTTTTTTGGCCACATAAACATAACAAGTTCATACATGAAGAACAAAATTAGTGTCTCTGCCAGTGAATGACACTAAAATGTTTTGATATTCTTGCTTGTTATTTTTGTCACCAGAAAATAAACCACATTTCCATGATTATGGAACCATATGCTTTTCAGAAATTTTAGATTCCAATTTCATCATAACAATAAGAGCTGGCAGTTACATAGCACTTACCATGTGCCAAGCAGTATTCTAAATTGTTTACATATGTTAACTCCTTTAATCTTCATATAGTAATATTTCTCATGAGGTAAGGACTATTATTATAAAATGTGAGGAAATAGAAGCACAGAGAGGTTAAACGAGTTATCCAAAGTCACACAGCTATTATTTAGAGAA
This sequence comes from Jaculus jaculus, assembly GCF_020740685.1. Classification (NCBI taxonomy): domain Eukaryota; kingdom Metazoa; phylum Chordata; class Mammalia; order Rodentia; family Dipodidae; genus Jaculus; species Jaculus jaculus. The sequence goes on from NC_059117.1 coordinate 41,327,772, forward strand.
TTGAGGATTGTAGTCTCAAAGACTACATAGTACTATGGTCCTGTAGGTTATTGAATAGTTACAATAGGTCACATTCAGTCTTTACTGCAGTCTTATGTGAAGAAGAAAGGCTTTGTTCATTGTGACAATAAGGAAAAATAGGATGTAAAGATGCAAGAAACTTGTTCAAAAGGGAGCAAATGATCAGCTACAAGATACAGAATAGGCCCTTGGGCCCTGATGGTACCCTTGCCATCACTGTGTGCTTTCAAAAATATGACTGTGGTCTTACGTTTATTTATTTATTTTTCAAGGTAGGCTCTTGCTGTAGTCCAGGTTGACCTGGAATTCACTATGTCATCTCAGGGTGGCCTCGAACTTATGCCAGTCCTCCTACCTCTGCCTCCTGAGTGCTGGGATTAAAGGCATGCAACACTAGGCCAAGCTTTTATGTTTAGTTTTTGCTTTTTTTGCATAAGCAATCAATGTTTATGATATAAAATAGACAGTTTGGACACTTGAAACTGTGTAATCTTACTGTAATCACTATTAATCTGTCAGTAGTTTGGCCTCAAGATTCCTCATACGTATAAAGTTCCAGTTTGAATTAAATCATGATTTACCAACTATTAACATGTTTTGAATACTTTTCAATTGATAAACAAAGTACATTCGAAAAAATTGGGTTCTGGAGAAATGGCTCAGTGGTTAGGTGCCTTTCCTGTGCAAGTATTGGAACCTGAGGGGACCTGATGCATCTAAAGTTTGAATCTCTGGACCACAGGTAAACAGCTGAGCATGGCCACTGCCCATAACCCCAGCCTTGAATGGGTACAGGGACCTAAGACTCTGGTTCAAAGCACACACATGTTATCCAAACAAGACAAAAAACAAACAAACAAAAAATATCACACAGGGAACTGGGGAAATGGGTTAGTGGTTAAAAGCACTTACATGGCAAAGCCTACTGGCCTAGGTTTGATTTCCCCAGCATCCAAATCAAGCTAGATGCAAAAAGTGGTGTATGCATCTGGCATCTGTTTTCAGTGACAAGAGGTCCTGGCCTGCTCCCCACCTCAGACACTCCATACTAAACAGATAAAATTTGTTTTAAAAGATCACTCAGTTCTATGAAAAACCAAGCCACAGATAAAACAAATTTGGCTCACTGAAGGTTAAAACTGTATGTTTCATCCCAGCAAAAATATTCTTTAAACCTCCAAATCAAAAATATGCACTTAGTAATCACAGAAAAAAAAGTAGTATTGACATGAGTTTGGTAATGTAGAATTGAAAGCCTCCAAACTCTTGCTTGGAAAAGCAATCAGTATCCGCTCTGATAGGAGAAAAGTATCATAATTATCACGGGTATATATTATTTATTCACTATGTACCAGGAATTACTCTAGTCCTCTATGCGCATGTGCATATACTCACTCATTTCATCTGAAAAGCCAGTCTTTGAAATAGGGATGGCCCCTTCATACATACCTCTTCTAGTTGCAACTACAATGGTGACTAAAGAAACTGCCCCCTTGGCATCTAGAAGACCTCATAACACCTGCCTGTAGTGGCTCTTTTCCAGTTTCTTCTCTATCCCTTTCCTCAGAACATCATTCTTAATTTTTCAAGAAATCTAGAATAAACTGTGTATTCAACTTTCAAAAGAAGGTGACTGTGTTCTTCTTCTGGATGATTTGACGTCATTAAAAAATCCAAACGGAGATACTAGAGCCCTCATTGTTCCTCTGAAGAAAGAGAAATGCTCACTGTGCTGTCCATATGCAATCTGCCGGATTCTGTGTTCTCAGAATTAGTCCTTCTTCTGCAAGCATGAAGGCCTTCCTGCTTCCACTCTTGTTCCAGCCCCTGGCTGTCTGGACTGGCACCTCCAGTCCCTGGTCTCTCTTCAGTCCCTCAGCCATGCCAAGCTCTCTGCTTTTGCTGCCCCTGGGGCCCCATCTTCGTCATCATTTTCTAATGATTCATTTATACCCATCAGATATGTCACTCAGATATGGCCCTCACAGAGGCAAGTCTGACTTGCTTCAGAAAGTTTCCCCTTACCCTATCACCTGTATTAGTTGCTTCTGCATCTCTGTGAACAAAACACTTGACAGAAGCAACTTCAGGTAGGAAAGATTTCTTTTGGCTTACAGTGTGGGTCACTCACATCAGGGCAGGTATCTCAACATGGCTGCTGCCTCCTTGGCAGTGGGCCTGGTGAGGCAGTGGGCCAGGAAACAGACAGTGGGCTGGAACCAGGGGATGGGTTATAAACTTGAAAGGCCCATGTATCCCCAGTGACCTACTTCTGCCAGCTCCTAAAGGTTACACAGCTTCTCAGAATAGGGCCACCAGCTGGAGATCCAGTACTGAAAACATGTCTGTGTGGGAACATTTTAGATTCAAAGCAGAGCATCACTTTTCTCCCTGTCAATCACCTGCTTATTCTGGTTAGTGTTCTTTACGAAACCTGCCACCTTTCTCCTGGGTGACTTCTTTGAATTGTGTACTTGTGTTTTTGCTTAAATGTGTCTGTTCAATTTCTTCCCCTTGTGCGCAGTAAAGCAGAGGTGATATTTCCCACCACTTCCCCGTGTGCCTTTGTGTAGCAAACTCGCCCTCACAGGGCCTCTGCTGAAAGACACAGCCCCTGGAGGAGAAGTGAGGAAGACAGTGGCTCTCTCCACAGCCATTCAAACAGCAACCTTGTGCCATGCTTGGGCAAACAAGGCTTGCTCCCAGAAGGCTGTGCCAAGCAGACAGGCTATGGGCAGGAATCTTAGTCCGAAGACAGTAAAGGTTTAGGCCACTGCCTAACATCTGGAGATGTCCACCACGCAACCTGCTTGCTCAGATGTTCTTGGAAGTGTCTCCCTCATTGTCACCTTTGGAACTATGACAACTGAGGGATCTTCTTTGTCCTTTGAAGATTTCTAAAGAGCAATTCGGGGAGTGCCGTAAAGTGGCTCTTGTACACTGTGGACTTTGGCTCTGAGAGCCGCCTTTGTCAGGGACGATCAGATCCTTGGGCATGGTGTTTGGTTTTGCTTCCTACTGTACTCCCGGGCTGCCTGGTTTGAGAGATCATCTAGACATCTGAGCTGAACCCACTGTGTGCTGACACTGAGTGAAGTTGCTCACTCTGGGAAGACCGCGGGTGCTGGGTGGCATGGGAATGAGGCTCCATGAGGGCAGAAGCTCCCTTTCCTGGAGACTGCTTGTAGCGTTCTCAGCATGAGGCCATTGCAGGGATGACTCTTCTGTGTGGGAAGGCTGGGGAGTAAACAAGCCTGGACTTTGGGGTGCACACTGGTGGACCTGACCCCAGTTTCTGCAGGCGGTGGTTGGTAACTATTGGTTTCAAATGAGGGATGGGAGTCTTAATCGCACCATGTGTGGGATGTGCCCTGTGGGGCTGTGTTTTGTAGGCAGTGAAGTTAAGGCTTGCCCAGAAAAATAACATGTTTTCCTTGCCGGGTTCTTGAGCTGTTTGCCTGGTGACTGGCTGATTGGTGGTTTGGGAAGAATGGAGACATTGGTTCACTTGGGTGTCCGGAGGATTTTTTGGTATTTGTGAAAGTGGTTGTTTCTGTTTCTCTGGAAACAGTAGAGAACAGAGGAGGAAATAAATGGCAATACCATGACGATGGCTTGTGCACAAGGTCCTCAAAGCATCTTACTAACATGAACTTAAATTTGTGTTAGTGTTATTGCTTTGAGAACACCAGACATTATCTGATTTCAGCATTGTAAAGGAGGATAGAACAGACAAGGGCTTTGGAAGCCACAGGCCGTGTAGACATGGGAGCCTCTATTCAGACTGTGTGTTCCCTTGAGGTACTTTTTGGAGGAGATAAGTCGAAGTCTTGGTGTGTCAAGGCTGTCTTTTTCCCTTGATAAAAAATGCTTTTCTGAGATTTGAAATACATGACACATAGGATGTGGTGGAATAGGAGAGATGTGGCTACTTTCATGCACTAAAGAACAAAACATCCATTAGGCTTTCCATACAATTAGACCTTTCTGCATGGGGAGGTGAGCAGCTCATAGGATGGAGATCTGAGACTACGTGGCTTTGGCTTTCCAGCACCCTGGGTTAGGAAAAGATGTTGTTGCTGAACTACCTTTCTTCATGTGCTCTCTGAACTTCAGTTGCTTTTTCATGAGACATGTTCATATGAAGGCCAGCCTAGTCTTGAGCTTCATATATAGCTGAGGATGACCTTAAACTTCTAACTCTTTAGCCTCTCCTCCTGGGGCCTGGGATTATAGGTGCTGGCCATCTCACCCAGCTCATGCTCTCTGAGAGGTTCAAATGAACAGATCATAGGTTTTGCTATAATCAACTTTTCTTGCACACCTAAACATTTAGCCTTTAT